>NW_020442448.1:694515-783151 GCF_000699045.2 Agrilus planipennis | reverse complement strand
CTAAACTCTATTGTTCTTTCAATCACTTTTACCTGGAAATCCAACTTCAACCATACCTGCATGCACTCCCATACTAATATCTGGTTTTACCCTTAATTGCTTTCTCTTGAATTCTGTACTATCTAATTCTGTGTATTCCTAGAAACTAGTGTCTTCACCCTCTCTCTCACTACTTTTCCTTCTAGAACATTCTATCAAAATTACTAACAACCCTATCCTATAAATACTCGAAAATTTCTTATCTCAAGAGAGTCTCTCGTCTACCGCTATCACCACCATTCGTAAGTGCCTTTATCTACTCTGTTGTATTGTTGTTATCTTTGTTATTGTTACTATTGTTGTCTTATCTTGTTCTTTCTATTACTTTGTTCTTGTTGTATGTTTCACTTCTTGTGCCTTTTGTTACTGGTGTTTTCGTTTTGTTCTGGTTATTATAAATTGTTATTTGTTATTATTAGTGTTTTTTTGGTATTTAAATAATATCCACCAAAAGACACTAAAAGGGCATTGTAATTAATTAGTTTTACTGCGATAGCCACTAAATCCTGGGCTTTAGGTCTTAATGTATCGTTGGCATTGACATGAAAGAACCCTTTTTAACTGTAGCCCAGTTTCTAACCTCCCTCAGATTTTAATTTTTAGTGTCATGAATTTTAAAACAATGATAACAAAAAGCTCACTTTAATACCAATTCACATCCTTTAATTAAGTAATTTTTAAATTATTCGACTGTGCTTAAAAGAAACTATAGATAATGTATATTTTCAATTAATGAAAGAAAATGCTTTTGATTTTTCTCTTCGCACGATGTGTTATTTTTCCGACCGTTTGCCGCAGTCGAAGTCGAGTGCCTGCGTACTGTGGCTAATTCGCGGCCAGGCCGCGGCAAATAAACCGTAGCCAGCTGCGATTTAACGGCCAACTACGGCGGCTGCGGTGGCAACGAGGTGTAATGGCTTCGAGACAAAATGGCCGAAAGTATAGAGAGAGTGGTAGAGAAGGTATAACCTAAAAGCAACGGCGAATTGGTGCTATCGATTGGTGAGGCTCTGGCGTTTTGCACAGCGGCGTTTTCTCTCTGCCCGCGGCGCGCAGGTGACGCGTCGCGTCGCTCTCCGCCGCGCCGCCTCGACTCCTGTGATAAAACACGGACAACATGCCGTACAATGCAACGACAAAGTGTGATGACATTGAAACGATATTAAGGGATTATATGGGGCTTGGAAGGTTAAAAAAGAATGATTTCATTCAAACTTTTGTATAATTTCTATAACTGTAATATTTAATTGCCAAAGTTTGATCCAGGTAAATTCTCTTCAGTAGTTTTTGTTATCCTTACCAAAGAGGTACACTTCAGGTGGGTTCATTTCCTATTATAGGTAATTCAATAATGCATCCTAAAATAGAGCTGAATACTCATCAAATTTTCCGAGATGAACATAAAATACAATTTGTTTCACAATAGACGGAAAACAATAGCGAAGTTAATCAGTATGAATTATTATCTGGATCCTATTCTGAAGGTACTTTATTCCGACTTTTTGGTAAACATTTTCATGGGCGATATGTGGAGATCTTTTGTGCTGTGGGCCAACAATCAATAATATCGATTAGTTTCATTGATATCTACGAGGGTGGATTGATAAGTTTCCGGCCTAACCAAGAGATGACGCCACTAGGCCTACCTTGAGGTGACATTCTATAGTACCATCCTTGGATAGCTTGTAGCTATAGTTTCAGCCCGATCTCCTTGCTAGTGTAGGTTTGACAGCACGCTGAACAAGACGCCTCTGTGGTTTTCGTAAAAATGGAAAAGCAGGAAAATCGTGCTGTCATCAAATACTTTTATTTGAAGGGGTTAACGCCGAAGGAAATTAAAAAAGAGATGGACTCAACACTGGGGACATCCTCCCCGTCATATTCAACCGTTAAGCAGTGGGTTTCCGAGTTTAAAAAGGGTCGTGTGAGCACCTCTGATGGGCCTCGCTCAGGACGCCCCGTTGAGGTCACAACTCCAGATATGATCGAAAAAATTCATCAAATAGTGCTGGGAGACCGCAGATTGAAAGTGCGTGAGATAGCTGAGACCTGTAAGATGTCATATGAACGTGTGCAACATATTTTGCACCAACATTTGCATATGGAAAAGCTCTGTGCAAGATGGGTGCCGCGTTTGCTAACAGTCGACCAAAAATTGATTCGAAAAAACATTTCTACCGCAAATTTGTCATTGTATAAGCGTAATCCAAGCGAATTTTTGCGTCGATTCGTAACCGTTGACGAAACGTGGGTCCACCACTACACTCCTGAAACCAAAGAACAGTCTAAACAGTGGATTGGACCAGGGGAACCAACTCCAAAGAAGGCAAAAACAATTTTTTCGGCGAACAAGGTTATGGCTACTGTTTTTTGGGATGCAAGAGGTATTATATACATTGATTACCTTGCAAAGGGTAATACTATCACTGGTCAATACTACGCAGACTTATTGCAACGTTTGAGCCACGAGGTGAAAATTAAACGACCTCATCTGGCGAAGAAAAAAATCTTGTTTCATCACGATAACGCACCAGCGCACACGTCAATCGTTGCGACGGCTAAAATCAACGATCTAAAGTTTGAATTGATGCCGCACCCTCCTTACTCTCCAGACCTAGCCCCGAGTGACTATTTTCTGTTCCCTAATCTCAAAAAATGGCTTGGCGGTAAGAGATTTGCGGACAATGAAGAAGTAATCGAAGCTGTAAATGGTTATTTTGAGGAGCTTGACGAATCAGTCTATAGAGATGGCATTAATAGACTGGAACACCGCTATGAGAAATGTATCAGCCTTGGAGGAGATTATGTTGAGAAATAAAAAAAAAAAATTTTTAAAAACCTTGTTTTTCTTGGTCAGGCCGGAAACTTATCAATCCACCCTCGTATGTCGCCCATCCTACTTTCTTTGCTGCTAATATGTCTCTAACTACCCCTTCATGTCTGAAAAGGTGTCCTACCAACCTATCTCGCCTATTTCTTACTGACTTCCATAGTGACCTCTGTTTTCCTATTCTTTTTAATCCGTCGTTATTTCTAACCTCTATCCACGACATCCCTCATCATTTGAATGTCACACCACATTTCGAACGCTCCTAACATTTTTTATCCGCTGAGCCCCACCGTCCATGTATGTTTCTCACCCGCAAAAGATTAGCTGTCCTTTTGGTGTTCTTGTTTTCAAACATGTCTTTTAAAGACACTATATGCCTAATATGGAGAAAAAAGAATTGGAAAACGTAGTAACCTTCATAAAAGTACTGCAAATTAAATTTTTTGGAATTCAAAATTAGGATATTTCAAAAACCAATGACAATTTTGACCTTCCTCAGACAGCCTCACAAAGAACGTCGAAACTGATTTCTCTGACTTCCACGTTAACCTGAGTACTCGATTAATTGTAATAGATATCGATCGTAAACCCCTAATATACTCAATAGCGTTTATTTATTTCTTAAATTTTTAATAAATATTTCCTTTCTGTAAGGACAATTTCAAAAATACTGCCGATAGTTGATTTTGTCCGTCCCTCTCCCTTGGCCGGTTGTATTTTCTATTATATACATAATAACGATAACTCCTTATTTGTTATTTAGTTCCACAATGCATCGTTTTAGAGGATCTGTTGTATTCTATATGTTTTCTCTAAAACACGTAGACCTATACGTATTTACAGTCAACCCTGCTTGCCATCGCAATGCACCATTTGTATTTATAGTCGATAAAATCGGTAGCCCGCTCATTTCTCACCGTATTGTAAAACAAGATAGCAAACAGCGCCGAGGGCGTCGTCGGTCGACGTCGCGGTGCGCCATTAACAACGCTCTACGTTTTGTACTACGCTTCCTAGGACACATTACGGCGGAACTAACAAAAGCTCACTTTATACGTATCGATCCACTATAACTCACTCACTCACTCGTTTCCGTTTGAAAGCTGCATGTCCAAATGGCAAAAAAAGAATCCTTATTAATCCTTTTTTATACATATACATATGTCCAGTTGTATAACTACATAGTGTTTATAAATTAATTGTCTTTGGACTGCGTCACGGTTAAAAACAATGGATTAATTAACAAATTAATATTAACCGCTATTGAATTTCAAAGTGTTTCATATAATATTAATATACATAGAAGATCAGAGAGCATTGATGCGTAATGCCAAAGGTACCGGGTTTAATTCCCTGCGAGGATGTGACAACAGCAAAATTATCTTGAGACAAATTATAGTGGATAAAAATTAAAANAGCTCACTTTATACGTATCGATCCACTATAACTCACTCACTCACTCGTTTCCGTTTGAAAGCTGCATGTCCAAATGGCAAAAAAAGAATCCTTATTAATCCTTTTTTATACATATACATATGTCCAGTTGTATAACTACATAGTGTTTATAAATTAATTGTCTTTGGACTGCGTCACGGTTAAAAACAATGGATTAATTAACAAATTAATATTAACCGCTATTGAATTTCAAAGTGTTTCATATAATATTAATATACATAGAAGATCAGAGAGCATTGATGCGTAATGCCAAAGGTACCGGGTTTAATTCCCTGCGAGGATGTGACAACAGCAAAATTATCTTGAGACAAATTATAGTGGATAAAAATTAAAAATTAAAACATAAAATCAATGGATTATATTTAATCGATGTTGAACATGTGTTATACTGAGATTGATGAGCAAAAATACTCTTGGCCTTCCACATGTAGTAATAAAACCAAGCACACGTATTGTCAAAAAAAAGAATAACATTTAGGTTAAATGGCCGGACTATTTATTAGTCTTGTCTTGATCTTGCGTTGGTTCGTCACTAATTAAGCATCCAAAGAAGTTTTGAAGACGGGACAAAACGTATCATTAATCATATAATCATTTTTTTATCATTATTTGTCCTTTCAGGAGTACGGTTGAAACGATATTTTTTTGTAAACGCAAGTTTTGCTAAACAACGAAAATGAATTAAAGGTTTTTATCTTGAAACTCTTGTCCTACTTCATGAAAAACTGTTGGAAACTCATGAAAAAATTGTAACGTTTGGATGACAGTTGCCACGTAAATTATTTTTATTGCCTTTGTACTAGTTCTGAAACTAAAACTGGCAAGTTCCAAACTTTCTAGTGCTACGAAAAAATATATTTCGTTAAACAACCACAATGTTGTGGTATTTCGGTTATATGTAACCAGCAGCAAATTTTGTTGTAATCTATTGCAATTTTTAGGCATACTAAATACTTTAATTTGATCAATACAGCTATCCCCCCATTCGTCGACTAGGAACGTTCCGGTAAATTCGAATGACGTAAATTTAAACATAAAATGTTATTTAATTAATACCTCCATCATATATCAAATATCAAGCACTATTGAGATAACGCCTACCTTCAAAACTGTTCAGCTCTCTTTAGTACTAAATTTATAATTTTTTGATGTATATATATATATATATATGTAATGAATTGTATTCAAATGATACAATAAAAAATGTTGGCTAATATATATACCAGAGGTTGACAAGTAATTTTCGGTGGGGTCCAGATCTTTTTGAAAATTTTTATCGAGTTCCTTTCTTCAAAAAATGATAAGGGTAGCGCTAAAAGCTCAAAAATGCTTTGTCATCTACAGAAAAATATTTCTTAAATAATTTATTTGAGTAATTTACTTTAAAAAAATTTTTGGCCGTCCAGTTTTTGACTTCGCGCGGTCCGGATCGTACAGGCGTTAAGTAAATTAAATCAAGTACGTATGGAAACTGTCAGAAAGCTGATGATATGGTTCTGAATTGCCTCCAATATGCGACTAGTGGAGCTAAAATTGGCAGAGTACATTGTCGCCGTTAAATAGTACTAAATCGCAACATTTTCCAAATAAAACGATCCAATTCCGAGGGAAATGCTTTCGTCGGGAGCTATTCCGTTTTGATTCAGCCGGTAGGCGTATCCAATTGCCGGCTCAGCAGAAGAATATCGATGACGAGGCTTAACGTCGCGGGAAAACTTTACTTTTCCATTTTATTGACGCGCGCGGCCGCCTTTCCCTTGTCTGCCGGAAAAGTAGGCAACGTGGAGCGTAATAGGGGTGAAACCACTCTGACCGTAATCAAATCCCTAACTTAGCAACGACGAGCGACGGGGGTGGTGGCTGCCGCGCCGCCGACGGTGGTGGCGGCGGCGGTGTATGGCACGGCGGCACAGCAACGAGTCAGTTGGCGTCGCCAGCGTTCGCTATGTGGGAGGAAGAGGAGGTGTACAATCCTGGGGGAGGATGAACGGCGTAGAGGAAGGGGGGTTTGAGGACGAGGGCGAATAGCGCTACATTCATTCAAGGGGGAGCCGCGCATAAAAAGCGGCGTCCGTGGAACAAATTCAACTTCTCCTGTTCGACAAACCGAGCTATTGTTTGCGATCGGCTCTTAGGCCATTAAATAAAATTAACTTGACCGTTTCAATAAATTGTTGCTTCTTACTATTGACGTCTTTATGTAACTTCAACACATAATAATAAAAGACTCTTGTTGTTTCGATTTCAATACAATTTAGAAGATTGTTGTGCGAAATCTAAACAGTCAGCAGATCCTGTAAGGATCTTAAATGGTAATCTTAGTGTTAGAAGACCTTCAAATAAATTGATACCCTGCTTAGATTATAGTCTACAGAGTTGAGACATTGTAAATTTGATCTGCTACTGTTTAATATTCACCAGGAATATGTAGTTTACATCCGATTATTCGATACCAACTTAATCTAAATTTATCTACATACAAGAACGTTTCGGTAATGTTGTAGTATCCTTTGTTTAATCTGAAACCTCACCTTCAGTTCGTTCCGTATCATGATCTAGGGGGTGACCATTATATGTTACGACTATTCTTGCCTAAGGTTTAACAACTAATCAATTAGATTTCATGTATGATTTCAAAATATAATTACATCAAAATACCGGTTCTTGGAAACAATATAAATCAGCCTCATTTTGGTATCTATTTTAGGTTATGTCTTTGTGATTTGTGTGTTGAAAGCAGGCAGCTATTTTTTCAAATGTAAGAAATCGCAATAACCGAACAACTGTTAAGCCACTACTATATAACTTATGTTTTTGTGTAAAAAAAGTTGAGATTAAAAAGGAATTTATCTGGCAACGCTAATTTTTACTGCTTGTTTTTAAATATATTCTTATTTTAATTGCAGATACGGGGCAGGTTACGACCTGGCGGCCAGGAGGAAAAACGCGACCCGAGAATCGACTGCAACCCTTAAGGCCTGGCTCAACGAGCACAAAAAGAACCCGTACCCTACCAAGGGCGAAAAGATCATGCTGGCCATCATTACCAAAATGACCCTGACGCAAGTTTCCACGTGGTTCGCGAACGCGAGGAGAAGATTGAAAAAGGAAAACAAAATGACGTGGGAACCGAAGAATAAAACGGATGACGATGACGACACCATGGTATCGGATAACGAGGACAAAGACAAGGATGATGACGAAAAACGAAACGAAACAGGTAGTTAAAGAATACATTGTGATTTATGATTAGCCTTTGCATTTTATACAGGAAACTTAATATTATGTGTAACGAAACATTTAAAAAGTAAGGAATACTTAATGTCGAGGATATTAAAAAATTCTTCAAACGCAATTCATGGAATGCAGTGACGATTTGCTCATTATTAATTGTACAGATTTGCATGTCCGTAGAACCCATGTGAGAGTTAGAGAGCGGAATTGGTTCATACATGACCATTTCCTAATTAAAACCAAAAGTCGACATGTAACTTCTCCGCGGAATGACTCGTTATCCCAGTAAATTCTAATTTCGACTTTTCGCCGATGAAACCAAACGTAGTCCAACTTAATCTATCATACATTCTCCGTTTGATTGCGGATGTTAATCTCTACCAAGATTAGACAAAACATCGTCAGGCAGAAATCGAAACGCACAATTGCCTTGGACCTTGACTAACTAAGTCCTTATATCTGACTTGAGGAAGTCAATCTTGAACTATAACATGTATAGGTACATACTTAAAGGCAATTCGGGAGTAAAATTTCTTTAACAGGTACATGAACCATATTTGTATCAAATTAAAGGTTTGGGCACTTTATACGACTATTAAGTCTGGTCACACGTCTTACAAGTACATACATACACATATTTTCTTGCATAATGCGCTAAAATTGCCATTTTTGTTAGAATCATGTTTGAATATATTAAAAATTGCACCATATTTGTCTTGTAATAAACTTTACGTATCTAGTTTTCGTTACACCCATAATTGTAAACATAATTCCAGAGTATTTTTATGCAATGATTATTGTCCTGAAAAGTCGTTTAGCTTTAGTACATCACTTATAATGCAAATTGAAAAACTGGAATTTTTATTACAGTCTTTTTTCGAAATCTTTTAAGATCATGTCAAGTGATTTCGAAACAGCATCAGGAAAAAGGAAAAGCATTTTACTTCTCGCTCGTATTTTATATAGCCCCGAGATTCACATTATCCGCGAAAAAATCTTAAATGGTTTCCGATTCGAGAGCCTTTCATTTAAAATTCTTATCAAACGTCTTTTCGGACTCGCGAAGTTTAAAATACATTTGAATTCGGGGATTAAGGGTCCCGTTTACGCCTGCTGCTAAACAGGAGCACCCCAAGTGTTGCGCAAATTAAGTCCCCCGTTTCATTTAATCGGATCAGCAGTTAATGCTTATAGACCCAAAACGAAGATATCATTTACTCTCCCCTAAGTCTAATGGCTGCGAAATCACTTAGGGCGCACTTTCCTTTTTCAATTACACCCCGTCTCAAAAAAATTACGGCCGCGCTGTAAAAAGAATGAAGACTTTTTCCATTCTTCTTAAACTTCAAAAAGAAAAATAAAAAAAGGAACATTTGTAGTAAAACGTTCGGAATCTGTGACTCTTATATCTAAATGGGAATTCAATAAAATCTTGTTGGGGTAAATTAAAAACTTTTCTTATTTTTTTTGAATATGGTCAGCAATTACTGGATGTTTAATAAATTGCAAATATTTTGTCTTACCATTATAATTTAACCCATAGATTATAATATTGATATTGTTATGTTGAGTTTTATCTGCAAATTACTATGCCCAAGTAAAACAGTTTCCTAGATGCAAAATTGAAATATTAGAAGATGATAGTTGTGCGTGGTTGACTGTTCATTTAAATTCCCATTTGTCCCTTGTTTGTCTTTAAAGGAAGTAGGCACCAAATCAGGTTATCTACCTTGTTTCAGACATTCATGGTCACATAAAGTCCGAACGAAACGGCAAGGATTTAGAAGACGACGACCTCACAGATGAAGAAAGGAAAGACGACATTCTGGGTAATTCGATGCACCACATGCTAGGTAACAGTTACGGTATGAAGCCCGAAATGAAACCTTCCGATTGTGGCGTCCCATTGCCACCGTCCAAACCAAAGATTTGGTCCTTAGCCGATACAGCAGCGTGCAAAACACCGCCGCCTCCACCGCTAGCTCAACAGCCTTGGTCTAACAGCAGCAACGGATTCGCGTTGCCGAGTTCGGCGAGGTACGGTGGAAGTTCGGGCGGAGGGTTCCTTCCGAACCATTGTCAGCAGGGGTTTCCCGACGTACAGACGGATACGCCACCCCAGACACCCCCTAACATGAAGCTGCCGAGTGTCGCGGGCAACTTATTGCCGGGACAGAGTCCCTGTTTAAGTGGCAACGCCGGGAATAATGGATATTCGCACCCGGGATTCTTGGGGGGATTCGGACGACTGCAGTCACCCCAAAGACCGCCACACACGCAAAACAATCAAGTGGCCAACCCTAGCTCAGAAAACGCTGCCTTCAAACCTTTCTATAAAAGGTAAGATTAAATCTGTGAACGCTCACTGAATATTGCTTAGACGGAAGGGGCCATTCAATCCGAAAATAATGCATTAGATTACTTAGTTGTTCATAAAAGGAATCATTCATTCATGTAACTTGGAATAAAATAAAATCAAAATGAGTAGTGGAATGGTACAAAACATTTTCTTTAATATAGAGAATTAACGGTTCGATGATTATCTGTAATAATTATGCAAGAAAGATGGTGTCAGAAATATATAAGTGAAATTCTCATTATTTGCCCAATCACTGACATCAAGAGTACCTACAGAAACGCGTAAAATGAAATCTGGTAGAATTATAGGTTTAATGAAAATTACGTTTTAAAAATTAAAGAAGAAACATTGCAGTATAATATTATGGACTTCTAACCCGCTGAGTCGGTAGACATAGCTTTTTGATCGGAAAATTTGTGTGCATCCGCCCCCTTTTTTGTTGAGAGAAATTTGCTGCGCCCCCCCCCCCTCTTAAATTTTATAGTAACCAAATTTTATAAATATCCAATGGCAAAACTCGAGGGCCTTTCTTGTCAATATCCGTTTGATTTCTTTTTGTTTGTTTGCATTCGAAAAAGATATTTTGGTAATAACTGCGCACCCCTCTTTCCCTAGGGAGACGCGTTCCACAAGTTGGAAATCAGTCTAGTAAATATAACTTCTTGTGCTTTTTGCAGTTGGTCATCATCTATAAATTTTAAATATCTTTCTGGTATCAAATCACCCTGCTTTTGCAAAAATGTGAGCACTTTTCGATACTCAATAATCATTTTTTAAAGGTATGAATTATTTACTCGTAATAAGCATTTGGAAATCATGTGCAAGGAAGAGGTAGCCGACTTATTTCTAGATCCTCTTAAGTGGTATCAATCAACAATTCAATGCATAAACTAAAAATATCTCATATTCGGTATTCTTAGTCACTGCAGAAATAAGTACTTATATCAACTTTACCAGCGAATAATGTATTATCGTGTTTTACTAATTTAATATAGTAATAAATCTAATCATAAACATGAAAATGTGTTTATAAACAAAAGCTGAAAAAAACCGCAAACATTGATAATTAATTTATTAAAATCAATTAACTTCCTTCCATGAAAGCGGAAACAATCGATTGGATTTTAATTCTGATGGTGTGATTAGAAATGTAATTCCTTTCAGCCCTTTTGCTTTTTCAATAATTCTGTAGAAATTGTTTTTAGTTAAGCAGTGTTCCTTGCCGAGTAGCTAGCTGGTTGAAAAAACAAAACACGTTCGCGTTAGCAGCTTTTTTAAAATGCTAAGTTGCGATGCCTGGTATATGTATTTCGAGTTTATTTTAAATTTAAAGATCGCCAAGATTGATTTATACCTGACAGGTAGAATCTCATTAAATAAGAAAATTTAATGTATCTTGTGTATCCTTCAAAATTACCTCCTTGGAAAGTAACGTAAAGATCACATTTACTGCATGAACTAGATGGTGCACATGCATGGGTTTTCAATGAAAATGGTGACTTAAAAATTACCTCTGCTAGTTAAATAAACTGTAAACAATAAACAAAATGAAGAAACAGTGGTTACTTTCTTGATGCGACCCATTCTAACGCAACTGTAATGTTTCTAGACGGGTTTGTTGCAATTGCATAATCATCGCCAAATAAAAGGGAAAAAAAGTCATTTTGATGTAAATTTCTCCTTATTCGAGATGGACTACCTGAGGTTATAGCAGAAGTAGTGCTTATAGAACATCTTTTTCTATTTCCTGGCTGGAGAAATTTCTTGCTTTAGATTCTAACATGCTTAATAACAATTTAATAGAAATTCTCCAATATTGATGTTGTAAAATCGACAAAATTAATGTTTTTTATTGAAATTATATAAAAAAAATTAAAATTGAGCATGCTCGAGTTAGTCACAATTGAGTCTTGTACGTTTATGTTGGAGGAAAATTTTTCAATTTTGGTCAACTTTAAACCCTACCGGAAAAACTAGCCATGGAATCAAAAAACGTCCCATTGAAACACCATACAGGGACAACCCATCTATTCACTCTACTGAAATAATTTTAGATCTCCCATCTCGAAGGACAAATTTACATTAACGAATTTTCTTCTTTGACCAACTTTGAGGTCGCTCTAAATGCGTGACCGGACGCGCTGATACGACGTTTTGTTTTTCGTGCCCCTATATCCTTAATAACGAGCCGCCACTGTAACGTGCAATGTGTTATATGTTAAAACCTGCTTGTTTTGAAAGATGCTGTAATATTTGCAGCACTTTTATATTTTAATTCGTGAACGCTAATTAATCAAAAACGCCAAGGATAAGAATAAAAAATTCTGTCATATAGGCCACCTAAGGTTTTTCGTTAAGAAACCGATGTAGCTGATTTATATCGATCAGTCCAATCCTTTAGACTAAACTTATAAGATTAATGACTATATTTAATGTTGCCTGTGTAATTAGCATTCAACTTAATTGGTTCTCTATCATATCTGCTTTCGGCAATATTATTTTTTCGTATGAATCGTCAAAACGCCTTTCTATATTAAAGTAGTAGTAGTAAAGCGCAGATGATAATTAAGTTTTCTGTAACTGTATTAGTTGTTGTTGACGATGTGTATCCAACTTGTCGTCGAACGGTGCGCACGCAATTTCCGTCCCCTGCTCTCAGCAGTCCGAAAAAGTAAAATATTTATTATAAAGAAAAAATGAAACCGTTTGCTTTTGTCAATGTTACTTTCCGATGATTGAAGACCAAACTCAAAATAAATTTTCGGTTTCTGTACAACCAGAATCACTGTATTCGCATTTTCTTTTCTTTGCAGTTCCCAAAGTATGAACGGAGGGTTCGTGTCACCAGTGTGAGCCGCGCCCTGCTGGACGGTTCGCTAGGTGAGTCTTTATATGTAAACTATTATAAAAAAACACTGTAAATGTATTTACGTAAGTACGTACATTTAGCAGACAGAGAACGAGACAAGAGAGTATAAAGAACCGAGTGCAAGTGTAAATACGTGTGTATGTACATGAGTGTGTTCTCGTATACAGAGTCGTCCACATCTCTCAGGTGCTCTGAATGAGGTATGCACGCTATCGCCACCTCCGTGACATTGACAAATGACACAAGATTCTGATCAGTGAATGGCCTGGTCGAGTGCGAACGAGTTGCACTCTTTCTCTGCTCTGTTCCTTCTCAACTTTGTAGTGTCCTTCTTCTTTGCTTGGTCGTCTTGCAAAGACAAAGTCTTGATTTGAACTGTTTGTCTTTGTATAGAAACTTGACACCATTTCGCACATTCAAATTATTATATTTACTTTCATTAATAGTCCTGACACAGGATTTACTGACTCCAAGTGTTATTTATTGAGTGATTTTTTTGTGTAAAACCCAACTTAACCCAAGCAGAATATTTTCAAAATTCTAACTCGATGTAGTGGTACATGATTCTAAATCAATTTGTTTTCTAATGGGGCTTTATTTTATTCAATCTTCTACTCAAGGCATCTTTAACCTAATCCTACATAGTCTACTCAACAATTTCGGATTATGTATTTTTCGTTTATGATGAAGGCAGGGTAAACAGTGGTATTTAATATTTTGGTTGTGCAGAAACGCTAGAAAAAAACGATCCTTTAACCGCGTCGCGTAATCGCGAAAGATAGATAGTTTTTCCTTGTTTTTCCGCTGACCCAAATGACTAATCATTTTCAACGGCTGCTTCTGAAGACGGCGGTTTAAAAATCCAAAAGAAACATTGTACTGAATTATTATAATTATAACAATTCGCAAATTATTAAACTATGCGATTTTAATGAGGTACTTTTATGCTTTCACAGAAAACAGGAGGATTTTCTGTATCTAGGATTTACTGAGCCTCATAGACTGTTTAATTAATTCTCATTTCCTTTGTTTTCCTTTCTAATCGCTTCACAGAAAAGGAAAACTTATCTTGTTTTTATTTGTTCATTACGCGTATCCGTGTGCTTCGATGTGATACACAAAAGCGATAAATCGCAGGTAATTTAGTATTATCTATTACTTAAAAGTGTCAACTAGAAGTGTAATAATAACAATATGTTCCCTAGATAAACCTAGATTTACACCTAACACGCATAGAATTCTAACTGAGAACTAGACGGAATCTTTACAATAATTATTAACGATTTTAAAATTTAACAGCAGTAAGCTATGTAGTTTTTTTCGCTATTAATTGATCGCGCCCTGTATATGTGTAACAGTTCCAAATTAAAGTGATCGGTCCGCGGGACGAACCGGCTCTTTTTTATACCTGTCGCCTCTGAGTGAGAATCCTTTGTTTTAAATCAATATCCCGTGGGCCTGCCATTAAAATCATCCACTTTTACCTGAACTGTTGGTGTCCGATAGTGCCGTAATTAAGAAGACCAACGTCGTAACTTGTTAGTGTCCGTCGTTGGTCGCTCGTATCCCGAGAGTAGGTTAGATTAAAATCCGATACTGTAAACTGAATGTGGTCCTGAGTACCTACCCATTCATTTATGTAAAGGTGTTCGTTCAGCTGGACTCCATAAACATAGGCAAGCATCAAGAAAGCTTACAGCCCAAGACCCCGTCCGATAACTCGATACTGTTTAATTAACCTGTTGATCTTTAACTTGATCCTCGTAAACTCAAAAAATAATACAAGTTGCCAGAAAGAACAAGTCCGAAACAGTATCTAGGTACAAAAAAGGCAACCATCACACACGGACGGACGGACGGATGTACAGAACATTGGAGCGTGCTATTTGAAACTAGATCGTGTAAATATATTCTTATTATAATGTACTAAATTAAGTACAGTAAAATTTGAGGTGACAACTCAGAAACAAGATGCTATGTATTAGCAATTTATATTTTTATATAGAAAGCGAATTGAAAAATATCTTGAAGGAGTTGTGGCGAATACAAAAACTAAAACGTACAATTTTGGATATATATTTTTGTATATTAATTTTTCATATTTTTGTACATGTGTAAATATTGTAAACCTTTCGCTTCTTATCTTGTGCATGCCTTTGTTTCTTTTCAAACTAAATTCTATTGTTTCGCTATCGCTATCTTTACCTAGAATTTCATCGTCTTCGATACCTATTTAACAACCCTTATTAATAGCTGGCTTTCCCTCGCTTACTTTTTCTTCGAATTCTATTCTATTCAATCTCAACTAGTCTGTACATGTTCGGTTAATACTTTTCCTTCTAGAATGTTCTCCCTCTATTTACTAACAATCCTGTTGTATAAATACCCTTCAAATTTCCTACTTATTAACCAGTGTCCAGTAACCAGTCTACCTCTTGATAATTCGTGTTTTAAATTGTTATTATTTGTTGTTGTTCTTATGTTGTTTTTGAGTGTTGTTCAGTCTTATTAAACTTTTGTATATATTCTTCATTTGTGTTGTGTTACGTTCCTTTTGGTACAAAAATTATTAGTGCTTTTATTAAAGGCGCTAAAGAGTCCATTAATTTCCAGGTGAAGGAATTAGACAAAGTACTTTAAAATATATTTTCATAATATGCCCTCTTCATCGCAGTATTGGGCATCAGAGTGTCACACCGATCCTCATGATCTCTGCCCCTTCAGGTATTCAGGGACTTGTCTTAGTCTGGTTTTTTTTTTAAAAACCCCCCCCCCCCCATTATGGTTGAACCTATAGTCCGGCTCCCTAAATCTTCGAAACTCGCAAGCCAATTCACCCACTCTAGTTTGTAAGTCAAGAGTGATTAAGATATAATTTTTATGTTTTGTGATCATAACTCATGAACTACGTTTCCGGGGTTTCCTTAGTTGTAAGGAACAAATAGGGGCATGCTAAGGAAAAACAGTCATGATCACGGTCAAATTTAGTCGAAATGAGAGGGAGAGGTGCAGTCTTTGTGGGAGAAGTTGCGATAAAATTAAAATTTGTATGTAATAACTGTGAATGTTTGATGATTTTTACGCTCTTATGGAAGTGAAGCAAAACGCTGGATATAAAAATATTTTATTACCCGGCAATTGTGTTGTTGTCTTTCTCAACATCATCATCATCATAAGGTCGTCAGTCCTAAGTCTGTTTGGACACGCACCTCCACTCTTTCCTATCCTAAGCTAATCTTCCATTTCCTTAAAACTAGAACAGCCCTTAACTATTTGTGGACAGTAATCTAATCTAGGTCTAACTCTAATCCTTTTAACTCCAGTTTCTGCTTCTAATATGTCTCTGATTAGCCCTTCATGCTTAAAAGGTGTCCTACCAACCTATCTCGTTCATAGTCCACACTCTTTCTTAATACCTTTTCATTTCTAACCTTCTTTATCCACGGTATCCTCATCATCATTCGCCTGTATCACCACATTTCAAACGATTCTAACAATCTTTAGATATATTAGGTGTTAAAAAATCGACCAACAATTCCATAAGATTTTTATAATTAATTTCAAATGGAGGCATAAGGGATGGACCTTTAGACGGTTATAAGTTGAATCAGGAACAACTGAATGAATGGGGTAGAAAATGGGGATATGTGTCGGGCGAATGGTGGCGATAAGATGTAATGTAATGATGAGAAGGGAGATAAGCTCTAAGAAATATTGATGATAAGTCGAGATATGTGGAATGCATGAAATCAATGGCGCTTTAATTTTTTGGCATTTCAATAATTAACACTTTTTATACATACTTGTGCATAACAATTGTAATTTTTATATGTTTTTGTACAGGTCGTGACCGACGGCAGGGACAAACTAGACAAACCTGACAAGAGAAAATGGGCAAAGTGCAAAGTTTAGTAAAAGGATGTCAGGACGTGAGTGAGTTAACGACTTGCAGTGAAACTGGTGGTTGCAATCCAATGTAAATTTCGTGTACATGCATTTATTTATATCTGTGATAAAGAACAGGAGTTTGTCCAAAAAAAATGGTGTTTTAGCTCGGCGGCAGTGGGACTATTTTTTGTTTTTTTTTCTTCTTTTTGTTGGTCGTATACGGAAGTGGTGAAAACGCGACCGGATTTACTTTTTTTTTTAAACTTTAATATACATAAAGTGCAACATTTAGCGGTCAATTGCATCACTTTCTTTATTGTTATTTAATTAAAAGTTGAATTTTAAACTGTTGTGTATCAAGGATTTTTAACATCGCAACTAACATAATTTGTTGGGTCTCAGCCCGAGATTGTATATTATTAACTATTGTTTGTAAATAGATCAGTGTGTATAGGAATATTATATGAATTACAATTATCATTGTCTTGATTAAATCTTTAAAGGAACCAGGCTTTGTTTTATTTCTACATGTCCTCCACCCTGTGACAGAGACGGATCGAGGTAAAATCCGGGGAAGAATAAATTAAATTAAAACTTCAAAAACAAAAAATGTGTTTTAAAAAAGAAATTAATTCCTATAAGGTGTTTTTGAAGGACAGTTATTGGAGTATTTTAAAACAGCTAATCATATGCATTGTATGTTTGTATGTACATTCATTATAAACTGTAAATGTTTTTAATTTTTGATAATTTGCAATTTATGATTAGAGCTTTAAAGTGTGATGGATGCCACAAAATTATATTCCTAAGTAATTAGATGATCTTTTGTACCTTTATAACACAAGGAAAAACCAGTTTTTTTAACAACATGAATAGGTACCATAATATTTTAAACCTATCGCTAAGAGGCCGCTCACATGGGAGTAGCGAGAGATTTTTTCCAGGAGGCAAATTTTCAATAGCTGTAAAATTATATAGATTTAGGAGGGGGGGGGGGGCAATGAGCGTGCCGTGAGGTGGTGTCCCCATTGCCCCTAGCCTTCTACACTCATGACCGCTCATAAAGTACGTTAGCAAAAAAGGGGAAAGAAGGGATCTAATAAGGGAATGTTGCGTTCGCAGTACATCAACATTTTTCTTGGCAGCTTTTAAAATTATTTATTTTCTCGAAGGACCACCAAAAAATTATTAATAGGGGATGGGCTCGCTTTTGCGACATAATACTTGTTAGTAGGAGAGATCGCTGAATCAGGGACTTAGCATGACGAAGGGTTGAAGGAGGGATCCAAAAAAGTGAAATTCTGAGTGACGTATTTTGTAGATAACTCCTGATAAATCATATCGAACCTATTTGAAGATAAATTGATGATACGCATTGCATGAGAACCGTTCAAAAAGTAACTAGGTACATTGGGGCCATTTTAGAAGGTACCTGCTACTTAATTCCACAATTATTGCGTAATCTGCTTGTGAATTACTTATTATAACATAATGCAATCAAAATTCAGTTAATAATGTTACCAACATCCATTAAAATCACCCTTTGAAGGATTCACAATCGGTACATTTTTTTATTGGAACCATGATGGAAGTGGGCATTCCGTGAATTCTCTTTTTCTTGTTTGAGCTCGTTAACAGAAAATTATCCGATGTAAACTGAAGGTAGTTATTATTTGAAATACATGCCTACTTATGATAATAGGTATTTGGTCGAATAATGAAAACTCGGCTACATGCTCAATATCTCCACAAGTTTGTTGTTTTATTAAGCTTACTTACTACCAGCATGTCACAAGGAAAGGTAGGTATATACATAATTTTTAATAGTATATGGAGTAGCTAACAACCAATATTTGATAAATAAAATGCTTGCATTATTCATTAATAACGAATGATGGTTCTACTTAACTACCACACATGCCCCATTACATGCATGTGCATGTACCATCAATTGTAATGACATGTGAGAACCTTTGTGAGCATAAACCAGTATATTTCTTGTAATAAGTATCTCTCACTTTAAATTAATAATATCCCGCATTTTTTCTAATAATATGCCTATCAATTTGCCTTTAAATACCTACACATTAACGTTTTATGCTTATTATATACGAATCAACTAACCTCAACTTTTGTAACATTAAACAGTTAGGATCATAAAATTGTTATGCAGGTTATATTACAATGTTCATAACAATACGATTAAAATAAAGCTTATTAACTGATATTCCTTCTTACCAATTTGGCGATGATTTCAATATTCTCACGAGCAAGCATCCATCACACCGAACTCACCGATTACTATAAGGATTTACTACGCATCAACTACCGAGCACGAGAGTCGCAAATGACCGGCGCAGATTGAAGACTTTCACTATTAACTCTTATGCGAAACGCGGAGTGGCGCTGCTGAAAAATAGTTATGGCGGAAACTTTAAACAGAAAAAAGAATATAAAACATTTGTATACATTCAATTACAATATTTAAGTAGTTTAAAATAATTTACTGGCTGATTTTTGACTACAAATTTAGTCATACAGGTTCTGACTAGAACTTACACATATTTATAATAATATACAGAAAAAGGTTCCGTTGAAATACGTTCTCTACTTTTAAACTTGATCTAAAATAATCAGAAGTTGTATCAGAAGTTTATTTTCGTACCTATCACTTTATTGCCCTGTAAGATATTACAATTTAAAACCTACTTCCTCTGTGCTGAAGGGAGTCAGGCAAACTAAAAAAAGTATAAATGCCCAGTAAACGTAAAAAAAGATCAAAACTATTTGCGATTTTCTTCTGTTTCAAATTTTGTTCCGCATAGAAAAGTTGTTGAATTTTAAGGGACCACATGATTCTGGGCTGAATCGAAGCCGTGTGATACCTAGCTTTGTTTTTTTTTTTTTAATACAAATCCCTTTTGTTTATTAAGGAAACTAATTTAACGAAAAAAATACGTCCAAATGTGGTTTAAAATATTTTCTTAGTATCTGGATCTTACTGTGGTCTCATATAAATGTTGTTGGTATCTAAAGTTTAAACTTTTACTCCAAAGATCAAAGGCGAATCTCTATACGGACTTTCTCAACTACTGAAGGCGAAGGGCAATATTTTGAATTTGTAAAATTAAAAAGTAATGTAAAATTTTAAAAATTTCAATAATAAAGTTGACAACCGTGAGATCAATCAACAAGTTCATATAGTTTTAATGTGTTTGGTTCTATCTTCTTAAACTTTGTGACTCGGCAGAGCCTTTCCTAGCCCCCCCCCCGCCCTTACCTATCTACGCCTATGCAGTTACTGAAAGCATGAGAGGTTTCCCCATTGCCTGTTTTCGGTGTATTTTCTCGCAGGCTTCGTCCTCAACTTACTAATAAACTGTCATTATTTACAGTGCACTGTGTTGTATCCTGTACAGATTTTTGTTAAAGTGAAAATTAGTTTTATTAATCAGGGAGGCACCAACCCCAATTAATGTTACCAAAAGACCCCCAAATTCACGGTCCTATCCTGTCAAAGGTCGCACAATCGAGTTGTTTAAAAATTATCTTTAATTCTTTTCGCTTATTGTCTATTTTGAAACAAACTATTTTATAGTCATTTAGTAAAATTGCATGCTAAACGTGAAATTATAAAACAGTGCCCTCTTTGCAAAGTGTGAGGAGACTTTGTCACTATAGCGACGCCGCATTAAAAATTCGGGAAAGATAACGTGTTTCCTTGGAAGACATATATTTTCAGCTCATCCTTATTTCTGGCAGGAAAACTTGTCATATGTAGTTGTGAATTCGAATATTATGATAATCCGTTTTGGTGCGGTCTAGGCCTTCGAAAAGGTGGTGGTGTAGGAGGCAGTGGTTCCGCACGATGCGTTTCTTCAACGATCGTGAGGGTGTGACGAAAACTGAAATGGAGTGCTGACACGAGCCTGTCATATTTTACAGGGAAAAGTTAATCTGGATTTTACTTTCATTCTTCTCATGTCGCACGCTAGTCTTATCCGTGTTTTATGGGTTCCAGCCATTGTCCCGCATTATATTTCGCCCAAGACAGTTTCCCGAAAATTTATTTACGCGACCCACCAACTTATGCTGCAATTGGAACGTATGATTAAATTTTTGCCCACTTCCTGAATTTGTGATTTATTGCGTGATCGATCAATGTTTAAATTAGTGTAATTTGCAAACAGTCTATATGTTGCAAATTAAAGAGGAAACAAAGATAATGTTCACTAATTAATTTATTGACTAGATATATATATGTTTTCGCTCATTTAGTTCATTATCTAAAAACGCGATTTAGAGAACGTACTCATACGACGTAACCCGTTTCAGAGGGGGAGGTTCAAAAATTCCTCGCATGTTCTGAGGGAGCTTGGGGCTTAGGTTACCGTCATGTAGTCTATATCCTGCAGGGAAACTTCGCGCCTTTTCGACCTATACTCAAAATTTTCTGTTTGCAAAAAATGACTTAAAACTATATTTAGGAATTATCATGTGAAATCTAGAGGGAGATCCTGGTAAATACTACGGGTGGTCTTCGAAGAGGAGATGGGGGGGGGGGTTAAAATTTTAAATAAATAGGTACCGCAGTATGTTTACATTCCATAATAATGGGCAAAGTCCATAACATATGTCGAATTTATACCTATATAAAGTTGTAGACACTGTTGATAAAGCTGGGGCAATTTTATGTTCAAAAAGGGCAATTTTATGTTTGGAAACTACAATCTTTTAACCTATCACACTTTAATGGACCATCCCGCAGATTATTTAATGTTTCGGGGATAATTAAGGTGTTAAAAAGAATGCATTAATCATTGAAATTTTGTGTTAATTTTTGCGTTTGTATTTGCGTTTTATAAATATCTATAAAGTTTGCAGATTTTGTTTAGGTATAATAAAATCAGATCAAGATTTTTGACAGAATTCTTTGATTTCAAAAATGAAAATCAATGGTCTCGTGATCCGTAGCAGCAGATAACCAGAAAAATTTTTATCCACTTTTAAAGGGGCTTCCTTCAGAATTTCTCACTTGGATAATTTTTTCCTTAAAAAATATTCACGACAATCGCGTTCAAATTTCGCAAATGATGATGATAATTACAGTGTTATCTACGATTAAATTGGTGGATGCTGGCCGTGCGAGCGACCGCAATAAAAAGCAGCGGTTGTGTTTCAAATTCTTTGCCGACAAAAATTCACAATCATCATAAGGTCGTCAGTCCTAAGACTGGTTGGATACGCACCTCCACTTGTTCCTATACTAAGCTAATCTTTGCATTTCCCTAAAACTAGAACAGTAATTTAATCTAGGTCTACCTCTACTTAACTCCTGTTTCTGCTTCTAAAATGTCTCTGACTAGACCTTCATTCCTAAGAAGGTATCCTGCCAACCTATCACGCCTACTTCTTATTGACTTCTATAAAGATCTCTGTTCTCTTATTTTTTTAATACCTCTTCATTTGTAATCTTCTCTTTCCACGGTATCCTCATGCCTGAAACACCACATTTCGAACGCTTCTAATCTTTTCTTTTCCGCCGCGCCCACCGTCCATGTTCCGCACCCGTACAGCGCCGCGATCCAAACATACACCTTTAACAATCTTTTTCAAATTTATAAATTGACGAATCGCGAGCTTAGAAGTGACTTCTTTTTTCTTAAAGGCCACTCGACCCTGAGGTATCCTCTCCACTACTCCGTCCTGAAAGATTATTTGTATCTTATTTTTCCGTGTTACACAGGTATTTTATATTAGCCTCTTGTTTGATTTATTTGTCAGTTGGTAATAGATAGTTAGTTGACCAGTGGCAATTAAAGAATATTTGAAAAAGTGGTATCATAGGGGTAGAACGGTGTGGTTGGGAATAGCAATAATAACAATAGCATACTGTGGCGCGTCACGGGGCGTCCACCCCCCATTAAAAGGAACACTTGCCGAGTTATTTATGGGCTTTTGGAATTGACTACCTTATTGTTCGAGCAGCCGCTGCCACGGCCTCTGTCACACTTATCTACAAATGTATCTAGTGTTTATCTTGTAAATTTACTGTTAAGGACATTAAGTAGGCTTTTTTGCCGGATGCTACTCCATAAAAATTCCCATAACTTAACTTTAAATATGCAAGCGGACAGAACTATTTCGTGACCGGTGACCCTTGTCATAAAATTATCCACAACCGTTATTATATTCATGCAAACTGATTGTATGAAATGCCATAACTACCTGTTTTTCGATTGTAGTATTGGAAAGTTTGTTTCTGGTGGAGATAGTTTGGAACAAATCTGTCCAACCTTTTTAACTTTTTAACAGTTGGGCGAAATTGACGTTTTAAAAATCACCTACTGGCCACTGATTACTATTGATGCCTGAATTGACGGCAAAATAAATATAGGGTTGTTCGGAAAGTCATTTCGTTTTTTTTTGTGGAAATGAAAGACAGTTTTCGTATAATAAACAAATACTTTATTAAATTATACATTGACCGTTCTGGTCCAACACCTTTTGCCATCTTTCTGGTAGTAGCATAATTCCACGCTCATAAAATTTTTGGTCTTTGCTGGCAAAAAACTGATCGAGGAGGTTTTTGACCTCCTCATTTGAGGTGAAGGTTTTACCGTCTAAAAAATTTTGGAGTGACCGGAACAAATAATAATCCGATGGTGCCAGGTCTGGAGAATATGGTGGGTGTAGCATTGTATCCCATTCAAGCTGTAAAAGCTTTTGGCGAGTGACCAAACTTGTGTGAGGTCTCGCGTTGTCTTGGTGAAACACTACACCTTTCCTGTTGATTAGTTCTGACCTTTTCTGTTGAAGTGCATCATTCAGTTTGTCCAGCTGATGACAGTAGACTTCCGAATTAATCGTTGTGTTATCCGGTAAAAGCTAAAAAAAAACGATTCCTTTAAAATCCCACCAAACAGACAGCATCACCTTTTTTTGGTGAATATCGGCTTTGGAAATGGTTTGAGCCGGTTCATCTTTTTTGCTCCATGACCTCTTGCGTTTGACGTTGTTGTATACAACCCATTTTTCGTCCCCAGTGATGATGCGCTTCAAAAACGGATCATTTTCGTGACGTTTGAGAAGCGAATCGCAGACGTCAATGCGGCGACACAGATTTCTCTCTGTGAGAACATGGGGAACCCATACATCGAGCTTCGAGGATAATCCCAGGCCTTTCAAGTGGTCATAAACTGTTGAATTTGATAAATTTAACCTCAATCCGATCTCACGTGTTGTTATTCGCCGGTTCACATCAACTAATGCCTTTATCGCGTCTTTATCAGCTTCAACCGGCCTTCCCGAACGTGGTGCATCTTCGACATCAAAATTGCCGGATCGAAATTTAGCGAACCAGTTCTGGCACTGGCGTACTGTCAACACACCTTCTCCATACACATCAGTCAATTTCTTTCTGGCTTGAACAGCATTTTTACCCTTTCTGTAGTAAAACAGTAAGATATGTCGAAAATGCTGCTTATCGCTCTCCATATTTAAAAGGGCACCAACCAAAAACTACTGCGTAGAATTAATTGGAATTTTTCACACACAAGCCTTGCTATATGAGCTCTCAAAGCATATAAAAATTAAACGGCTTAAATGTGAAGTTGGGTGCAAAAGAATACAATTAAATGCTCTGTCGGGAAAAAACGAAATGACTTTCCGAACAACCCTATAGCATCTACTGTCATGTTTTATGTAATAAAAATCTAAATCTAAGTAATTAGTACTTTCCATGTGATTTCTGGGATTGATTTTGTTTTAATGAATAATTTTTCTGTAAATTCAAATATGTAGTACGTTACTTAGAGATGCGGAGTATTTATATTTAAAAACTTTTCAGAAACATATGTTTATCCAAAACTACTTAATAATTGAAAGACTAGGTCAGTCACAATTTTCAGAAATAATCCAAATTCTTCTGAAGATGTTTATAACTAATGATTTTTTTTCTGCAAAAAGGTTTTTTAGTATAGAATGGTTTTGCACTTCACTGAGTTCCAACTCACTATTGACAGGATAACTGATTAGTTCGGTCAAGCTTATCGTGAAAAGATGAAGATAAATTTGTACATTTTGTTTTGTACTTTATTAGTCCTGGAATTTGCTCTTAAACGACTGTAATCTAATTTTAGTTTCGTAATGCTTTACACCCTTACAGATTATGATGGCAATATAAAGTTTCTCTTTCAAACTGGCGAGAATTTTGAAACTGGTTCACGCAGATCATTTTCAATTCGTTCCCGGGGCTCGGGTTCTAGCAGCTTTGATTTACATGTTAAACTGAATTACCTTCACATGTCGAAATGGGATTTTTACTAATTTGCAATTTCTAGCTAGGTAATTAACGTGTCTTTTTGCATGTAGGTAAATCAAATACTTGAGTGATTAAATACAATTCGGTAACAATAATTCTTTTACAAATCTTTCTCCTAATAGAGTACATATACGAAAACTAACGTGTTTGCAATTGTTTTTAATCTTAACAATAGTATGATGTTATTACTATCGACTACTACTATTTTCTGCACCACTAGTTCAAGCGATAACGCACTTGGTATCCTATTAAAAAATGATTTCAGTGGTAATACGTACAGTTTTCAATAAAACTTTTATTTTAGTACAGTACCGTACTTTTCTGAGATGTTGTGAGATAAGACGTATTTCTTTCTTGTTAATTTCAAGTAAATTAATGTCATTTATTCGAAATGGGTACGTGTTAGAGAGCGAGTCCTGTGTCAGTTGATGTCGTTTTAGTCGCCATCTACCTGGCGAGTGTGTGGGTCGCAGTACCAACCCAGACTCATTAATTTTACCGGCTCTTGTCTGCACAATTAAAATATGTAATCGTTTTCAGACGATTTATTTCATTGACTAACCATAATAGACTGTTTATGTTACCGATACCTGATTGCCGATGTGATGTGTACACTGTAGCAGTTTAGTAGGCAAACTATCATTTTTCACATTCTGCTGTTCCTGCTTACCTTTGTATGTATGTATGTATTTTTGTGCATTAATACAAGGCCTTTACCTATATCAACATCCATTAAAATCTACAGAAGCTTTTCCTTAAAATCAGCGGCATCAATTTCAAGAAAACATCGCCATAATATAGACTATATTAGCTGTAAATCATCTAGAGATGTGCAAAATGGTTTTCAAAATGCAAATTTTTTGATTTGTTATTTCAAATGCAAAATACAAAATAGATTTCCCTTTTACATTTTAAGTGCTAAATGCAAAATACGTATTTTCAAAATACTTTTTTCAAATAAATACTTTTTTGTAATACCTGTTTNCACACACAAGCCTTGCTATATGAGCTCTCAAAGCATATAAAAATTATACGGCTTAAATGTGAAGTTGGGTGCAAAAGAATACAATTAAATGCTCTGTCGGGAAAAAACGAAATGACTTTCCGAACAACCCTATAGCATCTACTGTCATGTTTTATGTAATAAAAATCTAAATCTAAGTAATTAGTACTTTCCATGTGATTTCTGGGATTGATTTTGTTTTAATGAATAATTTTTCTGTAAATTCAAATATGTAGTACGTTACTTAGAGATGCGGAGTATTTATATTTAAAAACTTTTCAGAAACATATGTTTATCCAAAACTACTTAATAATTGAAAGACTAGGTCAGTCACAATTTTCAGAAATAATCCAAATTCTTCTGAAGATGTTTATAACTAATGATTTTTTTTCTGCAAAAAGGTTTTTTAGTATAGAATGGTTTTGCACTTCACTGAGTTCCAACTCACTATTGACAGGATAACTGATTAGTTCGGTCAAGCTTATCGTGAAAAGATGAAGATAAATTTGTACATTTTGTTTTGTACTTTATTAGTCCTGGAATTTGCTCTTAAACGACTGTAATCTAATTTTAGTTTCGTAATGCTTTACACCCTTACAGATTATGATGGCAATATAAAGTTTCTCTTTCAAACTGGCGAGAATTTTGAAACTGGTTCACGCAGATCATTTTCAATTCGTTCCCGGGGCTCGGGTTCTAGCAGCTTTGATTTACATGTTAAACTGAATTACCTTCACATGTCGAAATGGGATTTTTACTAATTTGCAATTTCTAGCTAGGTAATTAACGTGTCTTTTTGCATGTAGGTAAATCAAATACTTGAGTGATTAAATACAATTCGGTAACAATAATTCTTTTACAAATCTTTCTCCTAATAGAGTACATATACGAAAACTAACGTGTTTGCAATTGTTTTTAATCTTAACAATAGTATGATGTTATTACTATCGACTACTACTATTTTCTGCACCACTAGTTCAAGCGATAACGCACTTGGTATCCTATTAAAAAATGATTTCAGTGGTAATACGTACAGTTTTCAATAAAACTTTTATTTTAGTACAGTACCGTACTTTTCTGAGATGTTGTGAGATAAGACGTATTTCTTTCTTGTTAATTTCAAGTAAATTAATGTCATTTATTCGAAATGGGTACGTGTTAGAGAGCGAGTCCTGTGTCAGTTGATGTCGTTTTAGTCGCCATCTACCTGGCGAGTGTGTGGGTCGCAGTACCAACCCAGACTCATTAATTTTACCGGCTCTTGTCTGCACAATTAAAATATGTAATCGTTTTCAGACGATTTATTTCATTGACTAACCATAATAGACTGTTTATGTTACCGATACCTGATTGCCGATGTGATGTGTACACTGTAGCAGTTTAGTAGGCAAACTATCATTTTTCACATTCTGCTGTTCCTGCTTACCTTTGTATGTATGTATGTATTTTTGTGCATTAATACAAGGCCTTTACCTATATCAACATCCATTAAAATCTACAGAAGCTTTTCCTTAAAATCAGCGGCATCAATTTCAAGAAAACATCGCCATAATATAGACTATATTAGCTGTAAATCATCTAGAGATGTGCAAAATGGTTTTCAAAATGCAAATTTTTTGATTTGTTATTTCAAATGCAAAATACAAAATAGATTTCCCTTTTACATTTTAAGTGCTAAATGCAAAATACGTATTTTCAAAATACTTTTTTCAAATAAATACTTTTTTGTAATACCTGTTGAATTTTCTACATTTACTTAAGTATAAAATATTTTTTAAGAAAACCTTGCAGGCATTTGCTCATTTTTTAAATATTCGAGTTTTTANTACTTAAGTATAGAATATTTTTTAAGAAAACCTTGCAGGCATTTGCTCATTTTTTAAATATTCGAGTTTTTATAGAGTCTAGAATCTAGACTAAGACACTGATGTCAAAATAGATTGCTTAGCGTGAAAGATCAGAGCCAAAATAAGGTTGCAAATAATTTTATTGGTGTAAAATCACCATCAATCATTTTATATCAAAATATTTGCAATCCAATTTTGTTTCTGATCTTTTACACATTGTAGTAAGAGAAAGAAACGGAATCCGTAGTCTCTTTAGCTTTGGGTTCACCTAATAAGTGAAGTTTTTCCAATTGTTTTTTAAGAATTTTGGATTATACTTATACATTTACAGTTTTACAGAGTTGGCATACATCAATTCGATATTGTTTTGCGGGCTGTCTTGTGGTAATTCATGGAATTTCGTAGTTCCTTGCTAAAGGTACGATAAGTGGTGATTTGGCACGTGCTGATATCAATTTGGAGCTTCAAAATTCGATGGACCATGACATTGAACCCGGAAAACAATATCGATTTAACATTTTAGATAATTTATTTCCAAGTTTAGACTTTTTTGGGCTCTCTTCAGTTATATAATATATAATTAGAAGGCATTCAAGGAATGTCACTTTGCCCCTTTTTTAAGCTTCTAATACCTCCAATGTCCAATGCGAGCAACTTTCATTCATCATTTTATATAGTTAGATCGAGGATACTAGCAAAACTATCAACTGCAAAAGTGCGTTTTGCATTTTACAAATATAAAATACGTTTCGAGAAGTATTTTAAATAAACTACAAAATGCTTTTCTCAAACAAGTACTTCAATACAGATAAAAATATGTATCTTTTTATTTTGTATTTGCATTTTAAATGCAAGTATTTCAAATAAATCACATCTGTGAAACCATCCTTTGGATGATATCATTCTTGGTAGTGCACAGTAGTTGAAACCATTCCCACCTAACCTACCTTATTAGTGTGGAGCACGTACCCATAACATTTTCTAATAATTTTACAAAGTACCAAAATAACTTACCCTTATATCTCTAACAGCAAACATTTAGTTACGATAGCGTGTGAGGCCCCTTAATTCGGTCCTGTCACAAAATCCGTTCTTAGCTGCCGTCTTCTGAAAGAAATACAAAAAAAAATTAATTCACTTTGTTAACTTGACTTAAATTCTTGTTTGTCGAAAGTGTTTAAACTTTAATAAAATTTGATAGCAATAACAATAATAGATAATAATACTAAGTGCAATCTAATTTTAAACAGCTTTTAACACCAATTAATAAATTTTAATGTTCGTCTTGTACCACACCCAGAGATCACGAAATCACTTGCCAAATTGTGACTGACTTCTATCATTTGTCGAAATTTTACGTAAAATATAGATAGAATGATTCTGTAAATACGCATGGCTTTGAAATATTTTACCAAATGCATTTTTATCTCATTTAAATTTACTTTTTAGCTTTAGATGGTGTAATAACTACCTTTTACTATTCCGTTCCCGACTATTTAGTCTTTGAATTTCGGATTTATTTTACGTTGATTTGAAAGGCATACCTGCCTACCTCGTTTACCATCTTTATTGTCTACCCCGATAAAAAAATCTGAGCTTTCGCCTACGGGCACGACTGCAAAGCTTTCAACAACCAAAGCATTAACGGTAAACTGCTATTAAACGGCAAACAATAGGAATTCTCAGACCGATGGATAAGTAATAAGGTAAGGAACAACAACATTGGCGGTAACGTTGAAGAAAGAAAAGTACTATCAGTTTCTTTAAGGGTACCGATGAGAAAGAAACGGAGAAGAGCAAGCAAGCAAGCAAGCAACCTGAACATGGCATAGCAAAAGTACAGGAGAGGAGAGCACAGAGCACGTATTCGTCGTCGGGCCGGCTGGGGCGCCCCCAGTGGCGCCGGCTGCATTCCCCACGTGCCCTGATAAATCACTGGGCCCCCGCCAGGCGTCTCACGAGCGCACAAACAATGAAACAATGGGGGAAATAAAACACGGCGACATCACTTTGTTTATCCGTATAATTGTTGGCGTGCATGTCCTACCTCGTCGAGATTGATGAGCCCGCGCGCGAACTCGTGTGTTGGCTATGTAGGTATGCATAAGGATGGTTCTGGTATCATAGCTCCAGCCAGGAGTTCTCTAATAATCGAAGGACGCGATGCGATACGGTTTGCGGTCACCACATCACGGGTAAGTATATGGTAACTTCGGTATGCAAAACGGAAGAGGAAATAATACTTGCATTGTGGAACTACTACTCTTCCACGAGGTTAATATAATGGGTTATTTTTGTAAGAAATATAGACTGTACTCTATATTCTATAACTCGAATGTAATTGGTTGATATCTAACATAATCAAAGTCAGAATAAATGTATAGATTTCACTTGAAAACTCGATTCTCTTTATTAGATGTCTTCATCGTTATCGTAAGGTCATCAATTCTAAGACTGGTTGGACACGGTGGAGGTGTCTCTCCTATCCTGAGCTAATCTTCGCATTTCCCTAAAACTAGAACAACCCACATCCTTAACTATTTGCGAACAGTAATCTAATCTAGGCCCACCTTTACCCCTCCTAATTCCCATTTCTACCTCTAATATGCCTCTGACTAGACCTTCATGCCTGAGAAGGTGTCCTAAGAGGCTATCTCGCCTATTTCTTATTGACTTCCATACAGTCCCCTGTTCTCCTATTCTTTTTAATACCTCTTCATTTCTAACCTTCTTTATCCACGGTATCCTCATCATTCGCCTATAACACCACATTTCGAACACTTCTAACCTTTTCTTTTCCGCCGCATCTACCGTCCATGTTTCGCACCCGTGCAGCGCCGCGTTCCAACATACACCTTTAACTATCTTTTTGGAATTTCTAAATTAACCGTTCGCGACCATAGAAGTGACTTCTTTTTATTGAAGGCGACTCGATCCTGCGCTATTCTCTACTTTATAACACTACTACTCCTCTCATCCTGACTTATCTCACTTCCTAGATTCCTAAAATCAGCCACTTCTTCTAATTATTCGTCTCCTTTCTTTATATTCCCTCTTTCCCTACTTTTTCTTCCCTTGCATACCAGTATTTTTGTTTTACTTTTATTTATTTTCATACAGTAATGTTTTTCCAATACCGCTTCCATTTTATTTACAGCAATCTCTAACTCCTTTTATTGTCTTATTGTTTCTAAATTGGATTATGATTCTTTACCCACGGTGTCATCCGTGAATCGAAAAATAACTTGAAAATAGTTTTTAGATACTGTGTAATATTAAGTTAAGTAAAATTATGATTTAGTTAAGTTGCGTGTATTTCTATTGCAATATTCGATATTTCACCTGCACCTTCTGATGTTGTACAACGTCATTTCTATCTTTTCCACCAACTTTCCGCCTTCTCACATAATACATGGGGGTTCTACATCTGCCGCATGCTATACATGAGGGTGCCACACTTACAATAATTTGGTGGGATTCACACACCATTACAGATACGTATACATACAATACAATTGATGTAATGTTATTCCTTTTTCTTTGTTAGTGTCCGCTGCAATTCCTACCTGGCATCTCTTTTCTATGTTCACGAAATTCAGTACAACGTCTGTCGTGAGCAAAAATAGGCGTTATATCAGCAACCGCATTAGTCTAATCAGTAAGTTGAAAGGAGAAAGTAAATGCGATAGTTTTAGTATGGACTATGTCAATTTTAAACGTTCCAACTAAACAATAATAACTATACAATGACTTCTCCAAGTCAAAAGAAAATACAACAGAATAGTAATGTTATGTATTGTGAAGAACAAATAATGCACGGAATTCTATTTTTTGCTTTACTATAATAGAATTTTCCAGGAATGCGCTACCCGTTTCGATATGGTTGTAAAACTAATTGAGTAACAAACTGCGGAACACCCACTAATATCCTTCAAACAACCGTAAATACGTCAAACGGGCAAATCTTTTAAAAGTCCTTTCCGAGTTGAATTACAACTGTGTGAAACAGCAGAGACCGCTCGCTGCGAGGCCACCATGAAATTTCTTTAGGAAAATGTTTGTCAACAAAGATATTTCGTGTAAATACGAGCGAAAACGCTGTCAGACCGTCTTAAACCATCCCTCGGCAAGGGAGTAACAGTCAAGGTGACAGAGAATGATGACCTGGTGTAACTGAATAGGATGACAACCTAATTTAAACATTCACCATCCCCCAGGGCAACTATTTTCGGTTTGGGGTAAGCTTGGTCATTTACGTAAATGGATTCATTTCAGGGTCAAAAATAGACAACTAATGACTCTCTTGTGTCATCGATAATATCAACGGAGATTGTACGGATTATATATTTAGAAAAACATTACAGGGAAATCATTAAATGTAAAATAAGTTGAAGTTTATTTAAATATTTGTACAAAGTTATTACTTAGCCACCTAATAAAAATAAATTAATATACAATTAAACATTTGCTGGAAATATAAATTATTTATAATGATGTAAATCTCCTTAAAAAAGGACTTGCATTAACACTCCTAATCTGAGAAGATTAAAAGTTCTTTTCAACAAATGCCTGTAATTATAGGCCAAAGAAATCAGGAATTGAAAAGGAAAAAACAAAAGGGCATAAGGAGTAATTTGTGACGCTAGTCTCAATTTGTTATCAGAATTGCTTTAGTATGTCTGGATTTTATGGAATCCTCTTTTTATAAATGCAGTTTTACGTCTTTTTGAGAGACTACTATAAGTAAACAAGGACAAAACAATTAAGAGAGAAGTCATTTCTGAAGTAACTTTTGTCGAGAATGAGAATCAAGATTTCAAAAATCCCCATACTACTAATTTGATTTGATTGGAGATTTGAGATATTAAGGATATGTAGAGAAATCTCCAAGTTCTAGGGAAATTGCAGGACCAGATTTAAGTTCCTCTTTGAAAAATGTATTGAAAATGATTATCCTCTTCGCATCTTTTTATGTTTCAACCCGACATATCAATAGTAGTGTTCTCTGTTTTTTGAAACTACTACAGTGAGAGGAAGTAATCATTTTGGATTGGATTCTTCGGCGGCAAACTCGAATTTGGACGCAACACATTACCGTTTCTATAAAAATCCTAATATCAGATCCAAAACAAGCCATTTTAGCATCATTCGGATATTGAAGAAAAAATTGGTTGATGCAATTCTAGGACGTCAGATTTCAATTCGACGATAAAATTTATCTGGAAGATGGCTACATCCTGTGTCCTTTTAATTTACGTAACAAGGTTCACAAATATGCCCAAAATTGCTTTCTTAGGAATTTGGGGGTACAATATCTCTAAATCTAAAGAGACTCTTAATTTGCTGATCCACGTTGACCTGCTTAATTAGTTAGTTTATTTAGTAAACGATCATATGTTAGGGAACTTTTGATAAAAAAAAGTATATACTTTTAAATGATAGCCGCGAAGAAAATCGTAGTGTTATAGATGACAATAGATGTTTATTTCGCAATATTAAAGTACTTAAAAAAATGCTATAGGTATGTATCACCCTATCTAAGTTAGTATTAACACTTGAAACTTTAACAAGCAACACACAGGTGCTTTTAATTCTGAATAAAAATAAAAGTTCATAAATTATTATTTTTCAGTCATGGACTCATTAAGTAATACATTTAAAATCAACAGTTGTAAAAGGAGTACACCAAAAATTATAATTTTCGGCTTGTATTTGGAGAAAGGAAATCGATTCCTCATGGACGTGATTTCCTTGACAAAATGTTTGGATGTGCCCATTACCATTTCCCTTTTTCATCAACGCGGGCGGTCTTGTAACAACATAACTATTCAAATCAAAATACAATGACGATTTGATGTGAACGTTCTGTTGTACCACAAGTGCTCAAATTTAAGCTACAAGCTGTTTAAAATTAGTTATTGTAACGCCTCTGACTGATTCAAATTTATAAATAAAAAATTGATCTTTTTAAACATTCTGAAATTTAAGAAACAGAAAATAGCAGAAACAGGACTTAAGAGGAGTAGAGGTAGACCTAGATTTGATTAGTGCTCGCAAATAGTTACGGATGTGGGATGTTCTAGGTTTAAGAAAATGCGAAGATTAGCTCAGGATAGGAAAGAGTGGAGGTGCGTGTCCAACCAGTCTTAGGTTTCTTGTTCTGATTTACTGATTTTACAGGTGGCAACGTCAATCCAAGTATCTGACTTCCTTTTGAGATTGTGTTAAGCACTTTTGCCAGCTGAAGTGATGGATATTAATAACAACAACAACTACTCTTTGCTTATACATACGTTTAATTGGTATTCAATAGCTAATTAATAAAGTCAGTAACAATAACAACTACAGTTAATTTTACCGACAGAAGACGTTTGCGGTCTGTATACTCAATGTGATATTTCATACACTAAGTGCTCCTATCCTAAAATAAATGCAGAGATATCTCATGCTAAATGCTGCAATATTTATCTTCATAATAAGATAGTTTTTGAATAATAAATAATTAATAGCAGCAGACTCGAAAGGTTACACGTTTACACGATGAAAGAATAATATAAATAATGCATTTGGAGAGCCACCGCTATCAACTCGGCCGACCACTGAGTGAGCTGACTAGCAGAAACGCGATTATCTCTTTTAGAGATTTCCTTTCTTCCGAGAAATAACGATCATAACGAGTATGGTTGTTAATAATAACTCGATTGTGGTTGGGAAATGCAAAACCACCATGTAATAAAAGAAACGCCACCGAGGATTTGTAGTGTCATCGAAAAGATTCACATTATACTGTGCGTATAAGTATCTGCCAGATTGTAGGTAATCGAAGAAAATATTATGTCTAACTCTTGCTTGTATGAAAAGTTATTGTATGCGTCGCAGATAAATAACAACAAATTGGAAGTGGAAATAATTCAAAAGCTATCCGATGATTTTTCAATATGTGGTTTCAAAACTACAGCATTATTCCGCCATTTCACTTGCAATAGTAACAATGTCAAGTTATCATTTGTTTCAAAACAGTGTGAAGTTAGTTTCGAAATAGTGATATGCACATTTCAGTCGTTTTCATAATGTATGAATCAAATGTATGAATACCTTGTTTGATTCAAGTTTGGCCTAAGATTGTCCAATATTGGATCAAGCATGACAAATGCCTGGTTCATCACCACGGCCCAAGCCTGGTTGGCAAGCTTGGTCTACGACTGGACAGCCAATACCAATACAAATACCAGGTTTTTGAAAGTTCTGTCCAGTACTGACTTGGCTGCCTCGTACTAGACTAAACTTGACGAAACGTTAATGTACAGAACCTTGACGCTTGAAGATTGTCCGAACGTTGATCCAATATTGACAAGCCAATGTTTGGTTTTCAACTATTGGTCCAAGTTTAGGTCTGTAGTTAACTCCGGTATTTTCTACAGGGGATTTTGGCTGAGTCTGTCTAAATTTAAATGGTGATGCCGTTGTCAATGGGGCACATTCATTTTGGAAACACCTATCTCTCAAATACTTCAAAATTGGTTATTTTTAAGATTCTGATGAGTCTGATTCTGCATACGAATACATGATTCGTAGTGATAATAGTCTGATAGTATATTTATTTATTGCTGTCCGTTATTTCATGAAAAATGACTTATAATAGATACAGTTGAGAGCAGTTTTTTTTTTATCAGTTTTAATTTACGAAAATGATATTTCAGAGCATGCTACTGCAATTGACATAGTCCGAAAAATTCGTGAGTCTTGCAAACTTTTAATTTTAATGATTATGATTCATTAAACCCCAATAAGCCCTTGAGCTAGCTGTAGTTCGGTGATCTTGAATTCAGCATTTAGCACTTTTTATAGTAATTGAGTTTAGAAAAAAACCACCTCTCTAAAAATTGACTTTGGGTGTTAAAATAAGTATTCTGTCAGGGTACACGTGGAGTAAGAGTCAGACACAAAGGAAATATTCCGATTCTGTCCATTCTTTCATCTCTCCGCGGAGCTTTAATATCGAACGCGGAAGCGGGTGATATATACGTAGGGGTGCAAAAGATGCAAAACAGCTCCATTATGATTAACGCGCGCTATGATTGATGCAATGACGTCAGGCGGAAAGGCAGGCGGCAGGCGGATGGCAACATCATCGCGCCATCACGTCGTTCGTTCGTCTGTCCGTCCGTCCGTCCGTCGTCGCGTCGCTAGACCGTGATAAATCGTCGTTATAATTGATTCTTGCATAATTATTCACGAGTTCGCATCTGTGCATTGACACGCATCGATCCTGTCCACCAACGTTTATTAATTTTCATCGTCTTGCAGAAACGGAAATACAAACTTTAAGAGACTTTTCTTCATTATCATCGCTGCAAACATTCGGGATGCTGAATTTTATTACTACCCTTTGTACTTGGAAAGGCCGAATGATTCTATGTGTTTAGACATTGAGTTTAGACATTAAATTAAGACACAAGCAACTTCATCATCCTCTTCTGGATGAAAGAGAGTCAGTCATTACGTGTATTGTAGGCATGGCACAATCCAAAGCTCACAAGGATCTAACATACATCGGAAATCATAATTAATTTTTCACGCGTATTTTATGTCCATAGAGAGATGGATCTACAATCTTATAAAGTCAAGCTCTTAATCTCATGATAACCATATATCAGACACGGTCAACTAGTCGATCGCGAAGCGATTGCTGATCGATCACAGAATCGACTGGAGACGATCTCAATTTTTCTCAATAAACAAGATGAAAGAAACCTCAAAGACTGACTTTTAAAATCCGTTGATACCTTTACAGCCTTTAATAGCAACCCCACAGCAGGAGAACTATTGAACATTAGATAAGTGGCTGAAGGTCGTCAGAGCCGGATTAAAGTATAAATGAAATTATGTATTTCAGACAGATATTGAAATTTAACATTTCAAAATAATTTTTGCGGCAAAACATCAGCGTTAGGGGTATACGACTTTCAAAACGGGAACAATGGAATAAACCTTGCCCATTAGGGCAGTCTACTATTTTTTAAACAATAATAAATATTTATTTTTCTTATTAGGTAACGAAAATATTTGATTTGGTCTATATGTAAATATTTAGTAAAAGATAATTTTGAATACCACGAAAAACTGAATTCATTAATTCAATATTTCTCCACTTTTTTATTTTATTTGTTAATATTTTAATTTCAATATCTGTCTGAAATACATAATTTCATTTATACTTTAGTCCGGCCCTGACCACCTTCAGCCACTTATCTAATGTTCAGCAATTCTCCTGCTGTGTGCGGTTGCTATAAAAGGTTGTAAAGATATCAACGGACTTTAAAAGTCAGTTTACTATAACATTGAGGTTTCTATACTCGGCTGCTTGTTTACAAATTTCCCATCGAAATTATATGTATAAATGACAAAAATTTATAATTATAGATAAGGAAAAAACAGAACATTAATTGAAATGAAAACACAGCAAAGCAATTGCCTGGATCCTCCGCCAATAGAGAAGCGTAAATAAATTTTTGACAAATCCTTTTTGTTTTTCGAAAATTTTTGTAAATTCATCATCTACTGTAAGTGTTTTTTTCCACCGAATATTTGTACAGGGTCTCATTGTTCTTCAGACAATTAAATATTCCGGTTAGATCTCATTTCTCTCAATGAAGATTTAGACAAAAGGTGTGTGCTTTCGAATACGAAATCAACTGGGGACTTTTAATGTGACCTTTATCTTGAACTTTGGGGTCATTTGTATTTCAGGATGACTCATTCTTTTAATGGAAATGCATATTTTTTTAACCGCATTAATGCAAAAATCGGTAATTTTATATTGAAGTTGTATTGCTCTTAATTTATAATTATAACAAATTAAGAACAATCAAACATCCGAAATATTTTGATTGAATCATTCAATCAATTTAGGAAAAAACTTTAGACAAATATTGTATGATTCCAAAAGCAATAAATTGGTGAGCCTTAATGTGATCTTAAGGGTAATTTGAAAACCAAGTCTATTTTTCACCACAGCAATAGAGAGAGCGGAAAATTTTGCAATAGGAAATTGATTTGTATTTAATAATTTCTTATGAATATGAAATTAATTGCGTTTGAAATGTGGTGTTACAGGCCAATGATGAGGATACGAGGAGATATTAGAACAGAAGACGCTATGGAAGTCAATAAGAAAAATATTAGAAGCAGAAACAGAAGTTAAGAGGACTACAAGGAGACCTGGATTAGATTACTGTTCACAAATAGTTAAGGATGCGGGATTAGATCAGAATACGAAACAGTGGAGGTGTGTGTCCAATCTTATTTAGACTGATGACCTCATAATGGATTAACTTCTGATTACAGAAGTTTCCGTTCTTTCCTTTGCTCAGGTAAAAATGTATGTGCTCCCATTAAAATAATTGGGTACTTCACTTGCATTGACCTTGAAGTCAAGTCAAGGTAACACTTAAGCTCAAGGCTACCGGGCGATTTCCTTTTCAAAAGCATGAGATCCAATCAAGACATTTCAATGCCTCAAGATTTAATTGCTCGCTGTAGACTTTACCGCAATACGATGCAGTGAATGCAGTGCTAGTTTCAAAAAGAGCCAGCTAAAAATCAGGCGGACTGTGTAAAAATTGTTATGTGACCTTTAATTTATTAACACAATCCATTAAAACACCCTTAATTAATTCGCAGGGAGGTTTGTAGAAGTACAACAACACCATGTAACTATTTACTACATTACAATCCGCCTGAAGATTAGTTAGCCGTTTTTGCTTTGATGATTACACAAATGTTCTATTGTATAGTAGTTTGCCTGAATGTTTCGTAAGTTGTGACGCATCTTAGGTGTAGGTATAAAAGTTTGGCTAAAACTGTGGAGGTATAAAATTTATCTTGCAATCAGGAGTTGTTTATCAATTTTAATTCTTTGTATTGGATTAAGTTTATATGGGCACATAATATATGTGCCAGGGTATTCGTGAAGAAGGTATTATAAAAGCACTTTATTTTATTCAACCTGTTATCTTTATTTCGCCGCTATAATGGCTCCGTTCGACATTAAAGTCAGTTTAGGTAGACTCATTACATTTTATCAACATCACATCATCATCGTCGTTTTACTCCTAGTCATAATAAAACATAAACATTGGTTAAATTTATCGTGATATAAAGCTAAAATTGGCTGTAAAAGGCCTGAACACAGAAGAAACCAGATTCTTGGCTGGCGTTATGGCCATTTTATTATCAGTACTAACTGAGTTTCATAAAATTCGCTGCAGTCTACAACACTACATCATTCCCTATCTTAACTTACACTTAAAGTGTTAAAGGGTAAATTGAAACAATACGGACACATCGATGATAATAATGCGGAATGTTATTGCACATATACTGCCAATAACGTAAAATAACTGCAAATTCATTTTTCTTACTGTTTTTTATATTATTTGAAAGAAATATTAAGTGGTACACGATACTGCGCACTATTATCTTCATTTTCCACTTCTGAATTTCTGAATAGTCGGCAACAATGATATAATTAACAAGACCTTTAACCTAGGCCCTTTCCGAAATATGTCATGATATCATTCAAGATACATTCATTTTGAAATTGATTGAACTAATGCTGTGCTAATGCGGATCTAAAAACCTAACGTTTCGACAGCACGAGTGGCGAGTTTCTTTAGAGATCCTCCTATCTCCATGCTGCATATGGACTCGAAAGCAACTGCAACCGACGACAACCTTTAGACCTGAATTAGGACATCATCAGTTCTCCTACTGGTCACGTACTATATCAGCATCATTCGTAATATGGTGCCCCTTTAGCTGATCCTTGATACCTCGACACAAGCTAAAATTACAAAGAGCGAGATCGGGACTCTTTGACTTTGGTACTATGCTGCATACGTCTTTTGTTCTTCTAATACAATTCGTTCAATTATTCTCCTCTCTTCAAAGAAAACAACGATCATTTTTTTTTCACTGAACAGAATTTTAAACAGCCATGTCTTGGTTCAGGATTTGAAGAGAACGTCGTAATAATACAGCTACGTTTCGTCATCCGTGACTATAGGATTTACGTACGCACAGTGCCCAGACTTAAACATTTTCAATGACACCACTTCACTTTCGTCTTCCTTTGCTTATGTGTCAGTTGATGAGGTACCCAAAGGGTACACACTTTTTTTAAATGTAATACATCATGTACAATTTCTTGAATAGCTGGTGCATGAACCCTTAAAGTATTCTCGATTTGCCTAACGTTTCGTTAGCACGAGTGGCGAGCTTCTTCAGAAATCCTTCCATCTCCAATGTTGGATGGGGACTCGGAAGCAACTGAAACCGACGACGACCTTTAGACCTGAATTAGGACATCATCAGTTCTCCTACTGACCGCGAAAGTCTTCACCAATAATTTGAAATTGATTATTGCCTCTACTAACGCAGTATCAAAATGAACCATTTTATAAATGTAAATATTAGAACAGAGAATGAATAAATAAGTTCTTCGTCAGTACTCCGTTAAAATTATTAGACGCTGATCGCAATTTCAGTCTTGATTCTCACCAGCACGCCTCAGTTCTGACAAAAAACGACCAACCGAAACTGCTGCTGCTTAACAGGGAGATTAATAGACAACTACAGGTAGTGCAATAAGGGCCATTTATACAAATTTGTTAGTAATTGTGGTCTAGCGGTTTGAATAATGGCTTGGCATTAGGGAAGCCACCGCGTGGTTCGATTTCAGGTTTGCCTACCCTGGTCTATTCTTTTTGTGGTTTACTTGAACCAGTTAGGCAAATTCTGGGATAGTAAATAATATTCCATAGACTTCAGCTCTCTTCTTCCTCCATTTCGTCCAACTTATCTGGCGTTGCTAGTCCTGAATTGACCTTTTTGTATCCCAATGCCGCAAACGCCCAAAAGTATATTAGTGTTTTGTTTCAAAATTATATTATGTATATTCATAAGTATTATAAAACTTGAAATAGCTGAACGTTACTTTTCAAGATTTTCTGTCTCTATGAAGAGTACTGATTACCTGATAAGCCCATAGCCGTTCTTGTTCCATGAAAGTTCCAAGACAAGTTTTAATCCGTTTAAGCTTAGAAAAGCTTTTTTGTTGGAATTTTAACAGGGCCAAAAATAAGACGCATGCTGTAATTATTTGAGGAAAACTGAAGGCAAGGCCACTGACTTTTCTCAGTAATAACTCTGTGTATGAATTTGAGTATCAGATTCACACAGGTTTTCAAAGTTATTAACTGACGAAGAGCTGATTTAATCATTAGAGTTCAGATGAAGCCTCTTTATTATAATTTTGGGGTTTGTACCATCTGTCTCTCTTTCCCTGTGTCCAACACCATCCATCTTGACAAATCCTAAAAGGAAGCTTAAGAGTAGAAATGTACCAGATAGTGGTTGTAGAGACTACGCTTACGAAGATGTTTATAGTTATTTAACAACAAAATGTATATAACTCATTATATCATCACCAATTTTACCACGAAGGTTTTACGAAATCAGTGATTTAGAAGAAATAATAAGTAGAAATATTAGAACAAATAGGAAATCATATTTCGTTTGTGTGACAGGAGACTTTTTGATCCGAGTTGACTGATTTTACATTTGTTGATTCCGAATTTTTGAAGCAATGATGCAAGAGTAAATAGATACGAAGACATTTCGATGTGGGGGTTTGATGATGCGCGAGATCCAGGATTGGTTTTCTTCCTTCGGTGAGTCCGTGGTTGAAGTGGTTTATACGACGTTACGCCAGCTGTTGTGGTAAGAATCTTCATGGAATGTATTATTTCCCGCCTTTAATAATAATTACAAAAGTGTGTACGAGAACTTTTGATGCTCATGTATTAATATGATAATTACCAATAATTACTGCAGTTTTAGGTTATCTCCGTTTCGCATGCACCCAGAAGTATCTATGTATATTATGTGACTTGACTATAGTTTATGGTGCACAAATAGAAATATGTATAAAATATACGCCGAAGTGTAAATAGGTGGATACTTACACATTATGTACATTTGTATGTATGCTAAGTTGGCACAGGTTGTCGGATTGGATCGCAGGTAAATGCGCTAATCAAAGAACGGCATTAGCAATGTTGCTTGCGAGGCAACAGGACATAATAATAAGTACACATGTCGAACTACAATTGCAATGCTGTACAAGATCGGCAACAAACATACTTCTGATAAACTTGGAGCGTATTTATGGTGAAGTACTGCTAAAACGGTCGTTTCCACCGATACGTTATCCGTTAACATGGATGTAATGAATCCGGTCGTAGCCGCAGTCGCGTTTTACGTTTTATTATAACGACCGACGTCGATGCAATCGACAGACGAACAGATCGGACGTACCTACGTGGCACTTTTGTTATCATCAGATACTATACGAACACACACACGTGTATCATCATCATAAGGTCGTCAGTCCTAAGACTGGTTCATTTCCACTCCTTCCTATCCTGAGCTAATCTGGGCATTTCTCTAAAACTAGCACATCCCACATCCTTAACTATTTCTGAATAGTTATCTAATCTACCTCTACTCCTTCTAACTCTGTTTCTACCTCTAATATGTCTCTGACTAGAGCATCGTGCTTGTCCTACCAACCTACCTCGCCTATTTCTTATTGACTTCCATAGAGTCCTTTGTTCTCTTACTCTTTCTAATACCTCTTCATTTCTAACCTTCTCTATCCACGGTATCCTCATCATTCGCCTATAACACCACATTTCGAACGCTTCTAACTTTTTCTTTACCGCCGCATCGACCGTTCACGTTTCGCACTCGTACAGCGCCGCTACATGCAATATATCATGAACAATTTTGTGAAGAGCTGGTGCATGAATCCTTAAAGTGTTCCCAATCTGACTATATGTCATTCTTTTATTTTCATTCACCAGTTTTTCCAAATCCAAATCAGAAACATATTCGTCCGTCCTCCTCCTCAACGTTAAACAAGCCTTATTCAAACTGTTTGTACTATCGATACACTGTACTGGCGAAGAACATATTTTAGCAAGTCCTATCAAAGTAGAAATCAATATTTGGAAAAACAGTACTACTACAGCAACAAGCTATTGAAGCTTCACAATAAAATTAAATGTGAATAACAAAAAACACACATACTTTTAGTCGTAATTCATACGGAAATGTCGGTATGCAACAGGTAACTAAACACCCTGTGAGTGAGTGCACGTTATTCCTTTTAAACTGAGATCGTATTCTCTTGGATTAGAGTCGCGCGGTATTATTTTTCTTCGTTGGAAAGGAGACCGCCAAGCCGTTTCCTTCGTACGTTCTTTTTTTTTTTTATTTCGACATAAAAGAGTAATGGTTCTCCCCTTCGAAAAAGTTACGACGGGCAGAAAGCTCGTTGCGGCCGGCCGGCCGGTCGACCAGCCGACCGAGCGGCCGGCAAACAGGCGCGACGCGCATCGCAACTTTATGGTTCCAGCAGTTTTAGAGCTTTATGTCGCAGTACGGTACTTACACAAACATACACGCATTTACGATGGGATACGTATGGTACCTACGGTAGATGTGGAGTCAGGTAGGACGACTAGTGGCGCCAGCTCCAGGTATAAGCAACGTGCCCAGAAAGCACAGGGTTAATGAAGGCTCCGCTGGTCCGGCTTCGGTCAGGTGGTGGTAATACTACTCGACCGGAGCGGTTCCGGTTATTAGGACCGCTGAACCACACTTCATAAATGGACAGACACCGAAAGGGTTGCCGACGTAAATGGAAACCATTGGTTCGCTACATCGCGTTGTTTGCAGACAGATTTTTTTATTCGCTAATACTCAAATGGCACAAAAAGCTGATCTTGTCGGGCAGGAATTTTTCGTTTATTTTGTTCTGAAGGAAATGCAATGGTGAGGAGCTACAGCGAACGACGGACTACACAGAAAACGAGATACTGATGGTAGAAAAAAGTTGAACAATAGTTAGGAAAACAAAGCAGAATTTTCTGTCCCAAAGTTTGCTTTTCGTGATTCGGTGTTATAGTTAAAATCGCTTTTATCGTGCGGACCAACGACAAATTTACAATTTTCAGCGGTTCTAAAGAGTTTTGATCGACAAATGTTTATTTTATGAACTTAGCGACTTAAAATGAGCAATCTTCACACACGCAAAACCAATGGTACCTATTGCATTTGATAAACTATCCAGCTCTAAGTATTTTTTCTAGTAACACAGCATTTTTGATTTGATTCACATAGTTAGTAACCGAATTTGACTCCATTTCGATGTCAGCAATTTTAATTGAAAGTGCTTGTTCATAAATTTTTTCCGAATTTTGGTATGGCACTTTGGAAATGGTAGAAAGAATAAGAACACTGCACTACTGAAAATAAGTTTAAAGCTTAACATTCTTTGCTGATTGTTGTTGATGAAAACTCTGAAGCTGGGTGGGAGAATAGAGAAGTTGGAGAATGTCAAAATTGTACAAAGTTTTCGTGAAAATCTTCATTAAGTAATGGTGAAATTAATATTAATACAATATACAAGGCTACCACAATAACACATATGATAGATAAGGTAAATTTAATATTGTAAATGGTAGGATTTTGTTCAGTACATTTTCAGTTACCGAAGTACAGCCAGGAAAAAAAAATTTGTCGGCCTGGGGGTGTAACTATGTATACTGTATGTTTTTGGGGGTTGTTTTCTCTGAATCCAAATCCGCAGTTAATCATCACAATCCCAAACGATTCAAAGATTTAGCGACTTCAAACACATACAGTAGGTATACATAGTTACACCTCCAGACCGACAATTTTTTTAAAAGTTTTAGTGGATTTTGAAGTTATATCCAAAACCTGACGTGCTAGGGTTAAATTAACCTCGTATTTGGAGGTTATCAATAACTAATAGTCCTTGTTTTCGTATAAATGCGTATTAATTTGGATCAATACCTGTCGTTTCACTAAGTATGCACATACATTTCAAGGAACAATGGATGTCGCCTGTAGGGCGTTAAACAAGTGTAAACGTCTACATGAGAGTTGTGATTTCGTGATTTGTCTTACAAACCCCGAATTTAAATTATCTCCATGTACAAGATTCATTATTATTATTATACTACTCCAGCTCGTTCACTGTCTTTTTCTCAATGGCGAACCTGCCGCGCACCTCCGCACCACCATCCGATTTGAACCTGACCGTGGATAGACAGACAGACAGACAGACAGACAGAACGGCCGGGTACGTTGCGATGTGAAATATATTAACAGTATACGGTGTACTAATCAGAAACAAACAAAAACGGATCTAAAACCCACCTAATTGATGTGTCGTTTTTGTTTTGCTTAATACCGTCGGAGGACACGGTTTGCCCATTAAAACGTCCACCATATCGCGGTCCGATCTGTGCCAGATAGATGACAGCGTGCAAGACAAATGAAGCGCGATCCGGACAGACGGGACGATCGTTCGCTCGTCCGTTCGTCCGTTCGTTGTTGGTCTAATAACGCAGTGGTTCTTAACCTTTTCATATTCACGGAGTATCGTTTCACGTTATAATTTACATTTCGACGCTATGTGGGCGCGCATCAGGTTTTATACGGTTTTAAACGAAAATCGATTTTTACATTTTAAACGTTCCTCACAAAAAACAACGAAATAGGGAATGCAGAGGACGAAGAACAACTCATCAATGGTATCTATCTTTTTAACTTACTATTTGAAAAGAAAAGGTTAGAACCGATAGAAATGTGGTGTTACAGGCGAATGATGAGGATACCGTGGATAGAGAAGGTTAGAAATGAAGAGGTTTAGAAAGAATTAGAGAACAGAGGACTCTATGGGAGTCAATAAGAAATAGGAGAGATAGGTTGGTAGGACACCTTCTCAGGCATGAAGGTCTAGTCAGAGACGTATTAGAGACAGAAACAAAAGTTAGGAGGGGTAGAGGTAGACCTAGATTAGATTATTGTTCGCAAGTGGTTAAGGATGTGTGACATTCGTGTTTTAGGAAAATGCGACGATTAGCTCAGAATTGGAAAGAGTGGAGTTGCATGTCCAACCAGACTTAGGACTGACGACCTTATGATGATGATGTTTAGTACAAAAAAACCCAAAGGAAGTCAAAAATATTTAATATTTAGTATAACCAAGTCCTCTTAAGAAAAGAATACAGTCATAGGTTACAAAAAAAAATCAACGCTTGTAAGTAGAAACCAGATATGATCGAGTTTCCCTACTCTCTATGTCACACAGTCACAATCTTATGATCCTTATATCCTTATATAAATACGGACATCTATTGTATTATGGATGATCTTTTATGGATTGTTGTCAACTTATAATTAAAATCTGTAATTTACTATTACAGTTTGTAATTAGGTAGGTATATTTACAATTTCGAAACTGCAGCCATATCCATTTCTAGATACGCTATATGCACCTAGTGCCAGCTTGATACCCAACCAGCACTTCACCAATTTTCCATTAACGGCTCTAGCGACAAATTTTTGGATTTGGTGGAAACAAATAACCAACATATTGTAATACATTTTAAAAGTGATAAATATAAATTTGTCGCGCTAAGTTGATATGCAGTTCTATTGTAATGAACCGTATGTTTTGGTACCACTGACCGATTGTTTAAGAATCATCGTTTATGTTATGTGATCGTCGTGTGTTCCCTACCGTAGGCCTTGGGAATATCTTTATGAATCAGTTTTTGTGACAATAACTTACTATCGCCATCCCCGCGCGCGGCTTTCGCCATTATCATCATGTCACATTAAAATATTATTTAAGGTTGGCCCCATTTTATTGACCGCTTGTCAACGCGATGAATCTTGGATATTATACATACATATGCGTATGGGCTCAAGTTGACTGCATCTTATTATGTTATTAGCGTACCTTTAGAGAATGCTTTTTGTCTGTCTCATCGTCAGTTATCGACGACTTATTAGACCGAAGAAATCCTAATGGAGAACTACTCTGATGGATAATTGAATACCGAAATGCGAAATGACAGTTGTTCAAAAAGATCTCACGACCCAGCATACCTATTTATTGTAGTAGGTACCTAATTAAGTATGAGAATTATATTTTATAATTAGTTAAATAGTAGGGAAGTAATATTTTCAATATTGCCACTACAAAAACCATTTATTAAAAAATTGGCAGTTTCTCACATTACGCAGGTGGAAAACAAATGCTTAGGATTGTAATCAACAAAAATACTTTCTAGTTGGAAATTGCACTGCTTTCAAACCAACTGTTATAAATTTGAGGTAGTAGGTACTGATTTACGAAAAAGTAACAGAAAGTCGACTGTTCCGGTACGCTGGGGATGGACTCCTTCATCAAAAAGGCTTTAAATTTCCACGTCCGATCATATTATGAGGAACAGAATGATCATCACACCAGAAAGAGATCCAAATTCCAGAATGAGAACCTGGGTACCTAGACAAGTCTGACGTACAAGGAGACTTGACTCCGTCTAAACTGTGAAGAGGGTTGAACAAAGCAGAAGAATAAATACAGAAATGAGGAAAGTATAGAGTGCAAGAAGAATAAGGGAGTATGGGGCGAAGTCCAAAAATATGGTAGCTGAAATCCGATTAGTGTAGTCCTGAGGCGGTTCAAACGAAAGAGAAGAAATATGGAATAAAATAATTCGAAGTGGTCTGTATTCTGTCAAAACTGCCAGACGCGGATCGCGATTTCGATATGTTTGGATCTCATCGGCGCGTCGCAGACAGCTCCGACAGAACACAGACCAACTTTTACCTGCTGGCTTAACAGCGCGTTTTAGAAAATACCACAAATGGCGCGGTAAACGCCATCTGTAGTACGATGCTACATTTTAGGATTACGTATGCTCCAACAAGGTCCATTTGTATGGATATCTACTTGCTGAAACGAATCCCGGCGTAGCTAACCTCAACGTGATAGGCACGTTACCATAATCGAATAAAATAATTCGAATAATTCGATCTTTTTGGATCTCAAATCGCGATCCGCGTCTGGCAGTTTCGACAGAATACAGACCACTTCGAATTATTTTATTCAATTATGGTAACGTGCCTATCACGTTGAGGTTAGCTACGCCGGGATTCGTTTCAGCAAGTAGATATCCATATATTCAAATGGACCTTGTTGGAGCATACGTAATCCTAAAATGTAGCATCGTACTACAGATGGCGTTTACCGCGCCATTTGTGGTATTTTCCAAGAAATAAGGAGTATCAAAAAATAATACAGGATAATATTTAATATCCAGGAGTAGCAAGTATCTACCTAGATAATTTTACTTTCCGTGTACTTCTATAATGCGTTCTAATATTAATGAGCACCTACCTACCAAAAGTTTTAAATCGAATTATCAGGACTTTTTTAAACAGTGAAGTCGTTTAAACCTAATTAAACTGACAAACTGTATTCCAATTAAACTTCGTTGCAGCAGTTAGGTATATATAATTGATAGTCGGTTGACAAAAAAGGTTAGAAAAATCATAAGAGCGTGTTGCGCTTAAAGAGAGCATTAGTAACTTTTGATATGCAAAGTATTCACTACTCACTATATTCGTAATGGTAAAGTCGGCTGTCCCATTGATCTTTACGGCGCCTCTTTGGGATTATCTTTACATACGAGGAAAAGATAAATATAAAGTAACGATATTAGCCAGTGGATCGGCTTAACGAGGTCTCCACGCTTTAATTGAATCCTTCTCGTTAATGCTACTACATAATAAACGAATGACTGATAGAGAACTATTTAGATTTCGAAAGAATTAGACCGTCAGCTACCGGAGTTACTTTCTTATCGCCAGAAGAAAGCTTGTTATGCTTTATTGCACCCGTTTGACTGTCCATATATGGTGACCATACATTTAAAAATTTATGGCTTGTATATTTTATTATAAGTATGTTCCAAAATAGAGGACTTTTTTTACTAAACAGCTTAGGAACTTGTGTATCTTTAATCTATTTGCCCTACCCACTGCACTAACGTCAAAGAGATAAGCATTTAGATATCGTTTCATTGTAAATGTCATTTAAATTGTTACGTTAAACTGTTGGCATGAAACATAAAATCATGGTATGGGTAATTATATCAGTATGGACAGGGGAGCAACAAGGGGGGTCCACGGGTGCCCGGGCACCCACTTCATTGGGTTAGGCACCCAGTCAATTCCAGTCGATTCAGATAATAATCCAATTTGAAAGTTCGGTTCAAATAGTTCAAGCTCGTAAATGAGCAGCCGAACTCGATTTTTTGAAGTATAAGAAATTCAATACATTGGTGACCCTTTTTTTTAGTCATTTATAGTATTATGATGGGAGCACCCAGTATGGACACTATTAAATAATTACTAATTAGTTAAAGGAAGGACTAGTTATATTAAAGATGCTCAATATGGGATTAATTCAAGAAACTCTTGGAAAGCTACCACCAGAACTTTTTCAAATTGTGTATTATCTATCTACTTTTGACAATTTTCAGGTTTCATTATCCTGTGCCCTGCAGGATTCTAAAAAAATTACCGTATCTGCCGAGTACCGAATCCTAACCAGATTCTACTTTATAGTCTAAAGCCCTACAACAGTACATAATTTTAAAAAATATGTCTATGCTCCTGTTTTAAATGAACATCTTCCCATACAGGTAGGTATCTGAATTTTCGACAACAATCAGACAACAATTAATTAATAAATGTGTATAATCATATTTAACTCACCTTAACTTCGGAATGAGTGAAAATACACGAAGAAAATTTCGAATAATTTCCATGCAATAAATCACAATTTTTAGGAATTATCTTTCCTACATTAAACCCATTTACTACAAGTTCAAAGCACACATATTTGATGTTCTTATATTAAAGATGATTCACAAACACATATAAACTGTACGTACCAGTGGTACTCCAAAAGAATAATTATTCACAATCGCGTTACAAACATCTTAAACCGCACGCAACCGATTACTCCGTGTAAAAATTTACACAAGACAATGTTAAACGGAATGTCTGTTTCTGATGTTCTGTAGCTGCTTTCAACTTTGCCCTTTCCTTTTCTTTGGATAAACTCTTATCGCAGTCACAAAAAACTGTGGCCAGTTTCTATTTATAGATACATCTATTATTGTAGTTGTAGACTTTAATAATAACCATTACAAGTAAACATGATGACGCAAGGTCGAAAGGTTATTTTGGTGCAAATGCAACAGCAAAATGAATAAATTAAAATAGAAAAAAACAAGCTTACTGTTCTGCTACAAATGTATTTTGATATCTGTATTTAGTCAATCTTATTTTTTTAATAAAGTTGGATCCGCACACTTTGATATGTATATGTAATGTACAAGGATGGAAATAAAGGGGGGGGGCTCTAGGGGCTTGCTAGGGACCCCGTATTTCAATTGAAAATTAAGCGCTATTTAGGATTTTTATAGTTTGTCTTTTACTATTTATTTTTTGGAAAAAGGTCCCCAAAACAAATACGCATCGAGTTCCGAATGTACATGATCTACCATTAATGAAGTGGTACCTGCAATGCAAAGTACTTAAGGACTTAAGTACACACTCTGTTTTAGCAAAGTCAAAAAAATGTAGAGGTAGATTAGAATCTCATGAGCCTTAGTCTTGAGTTGCACAGTAACAAAATTCTGGCCCATCATTGATTTATACAGCGAGGACACATAGTTTAGAGCAAAGTCGATGCTGTCCATGAAATTTTGAACTAGCTCTACTACAATTTTCATGTGTGGTTTTTATATTGTATTTTATATACTAGAAACGAGTCCAACCTGCAGTCGTAATGTAGTCTCCCAATAATTTTATAGTAGGTTGGTAGATCGAAGACTTTTGGGATACCTTCCACGAATATTTTCCATAGAAATTGTTAGTTTGTATCTATATCATGTTAAATATTTAACAAATAGGTACTAACGTTTCACCCTCCTCATCGGTACATTCTCAGGATCATTTAAAACAGAATTTGGTTCTATGCCGAATATTTAATGCCTTTAACTAATTTATTTAAATACAAATGATCGATTTTTTTGTCGACTTAAAATCCCGATCAAGGTAAAATTCTTTGAAATTTAAACATTTCTATTTAACCGGCATCGAACGAAGGACACGCAAAAGGCAAAAGTTTTGTATCAAATAAATAAGAAAATACATAAACGTTTAAAATGTGGACTAAATGGCCGTATCGAGATGCCCTAACGAGCTCCGTATCCAATTAAGCTTATTCAGAGCAAGAAATAAAGGTGCTTTAGCAAGCTAACGATCACTAAATTACATTATTAGTGAAGGCCGCTACTGTAAATTCCGTTTTTCGAGGGAAGCCATAAAAATGGGTTTATATTTGTGAAAAAAAAAAATCAAAGTATAAAAGCAGCTGCTTTTAATCGAAGGACCTCTGGGGCTAACATTAATAGACATTCTAAAATAACCTGAAAAATAGATTAAAATGAGCTATAGTCGAACTTCTGTAACTCGAACATCCATATCTCGACGTCTTCTTGCTCGAATACTTTTGGATCTTTGACATACATATTGTTTTACATTTATGTGAAATTCATTAACTGGATTTTTTTTCTTTAACTCGAATACTTCTCTAACACGAGATTCAACTGCGGGTCTCTTTGATTTGAATTTTTATTCATTTTCTTCTAAAAATCCAGCCGCAGTGATACTTTCGGACAGACGTGATTGAAAATAATACGATAATCTCATGAAGGAATGAACCGGAGTCCAAACCTGGACTAATGGTGGGAAAATAAACATTGGTCCAGTACTGGGCAGCCCAGTAGGTACATATATATAAGTTTGATAATCATGGGTCAATATTGGTCCAAACTTAGTCCTGACGTACCAAGGGAAGAATGTGCGACTTTCCCTCTCAAATGTCAAACTTCCATACTTTCTTTCAAAGGTTCGTATATAATTTTCTACCATGTGCCTGCCGCAAGTACCACAATTTTCCCTGATATCAGGGACTAACACGCAACATAATCTCCCAGGAAAGAAATCGCATTTATTGTTCATTAGGAAATTAATTGAAACCGCATCCCCGTTAAAATTACCATCCGAGCCGAACCCTTAAAATCTTTGGAACAAAGTGCAACACCCCCCAAAGCTTGAAATTGCATTTATTGGGCATTACTTTACTATTTAAACGAAAAGATTTTCCGTATCAAGTCGTGATGATGCCGGTTTTAATGTTCGGTTCTCAATTCTCTACTTTACCCTTTTCATCTAAATTCATTGATTAAGTCTGAAGAAAGAAATAGAAGTTCAATTAACAAACGCATTCTTTCATCCGTATGTAGTTACTTAGCAAACTACAAGGCGTCGTGAAATTTACGAAAGGAATCATTATGATCTTTTTCTTCCCAAAAGTTACCACACTATACTTTACTACTATGTAGGTATAAAGAAATTATTCATTATCATCATCATAAGACCGTCAGTTCTAAAACTAGTTGGACACGTACCTTAACTCATTCCTATATATCCTGAGCAAATTTTCGTATTTTCCTAAAACTACAACGCCCCGCATCCCTAACTATTTGTAAACAATAATCTAATTTAGGTCTAATACTACTCCTCCTCTTAATTCCTGTTTCTGCTTCTAATACGATTCTAACTAGCCCTTGATGCATGAGTAGCAGTCCTACCAACCTATCTCGCCTATTTCTTTCATATCGCCTTCTGCTCTCATTATTCCTGTTTCAAAATGATTAACTAACTCTCCGCGTCTTAGAAGGTGTCCTATTATCCCATTTCTTATTTTCCTTGTTGATATTTATACAGGACTCTGTTCTCCTACTGTTTTTTAATACTTCTTTATCTTAATTTTAATTGTTCACCTTTTCAAACACATTTTACTGTCTTTCTACAATTATTAACCGAAAAGTGACGCTTTTAGTCTTGGTCAACCGAGTGGGCCACAAACAGAGAAGCAAATCTAGAACATAATGTTATCGGGGACGTAGCTACAGGTGGGCCAAAGCCCGTGCAATGAAAGTTCTGCCTAATGTGCTGGCCTACCCTAAATATTAACTTACAATTAGCCAGATATGACGTAAAATAGGTAGTTAAGTATAGTCATGTGGAACTCGACATGTGGAGCTCGAAGCGTCTTGGTTTACATGAAATTTAAAATCTACAACTGTGTGGGCCACCTTTGGCCCATGCAAATGAAAAAGCTGGCTAAGTCTTTGAATTATATACCTTTAAATAGATGTGCGTATAACCAGGAAGTTACGATTTAAAATTGTACCTACTTATATTTCTAAGGAAGCTTTTGCTTCACCCGTTTGTTGCTTGGAGCAGTGCCCTTTTAACAATGTGGGTGCGATATCTCTTTACCGATTAATCGCGTATATTGTAAGAAACAGAAATAATTAGAATGTGAGAAATCAGGAATTTTCAATTTATTATGATTTCTCGCTTACTATCGGCGTTCATAATTTCCTTACAATGACTCTTTCATAAAACCGTTATACAAGCGAATATCCTTAACTATAATGATAATAATTGCATTCTCAAAGTTACGAACTACAATCGGGGAACCCTGAGTAACAAGATTTGTTTATATAATACACGTCATTTAATCATGCAATTTTTAATTGTAAACAGGGAGAGTAAAACTTATTTAGAATAACTTTCCACCTTTATACAACTAATGAGTACCTACAGTTGAAAGTCTATATCCTTTTAAATATGATTTGGAATTTGGATTAAATAATCAAACCGATAGCTAGCCCCCACAATAGATTCACTTTAATTTATCTTTCGCCAATAAAAATTTTTATTCTATATATAAAACTGTAGGCAATTTGCAAATGCCTAATTTTGTTCCAGTTTCGCTATCACGTGTTTCTTGAATAGGAAATGATCGAAATTTCAACAAAAAAATCGAATTTTAAACGTTCCTTATTAAATAGAAAATCGATTACAACGGATTTACGTATTTAGGTACCTTTAGCTTGTATGAAGTGAATGGTGCGACAAAGGACAAAATGGCGTTCCAGGATACCTAATTATCCTTATTTGGAAATCGTTTCCAATAGGTCGAGGAAACAATGCATTCGACGTGCACGTATTTTGAATCAAGGTAATAAATCCAAAGTTTATATTTTGCACAAACTATCCCACCTCTGTGTCACATGGGGCGTCTTAAAGTGTTGCGGTTGGTTAATACACTTTGACAAGTGTCGCGCACGTAGAGCAATCTGAGCGCACCAACTAAGTCCTACAATTCATTTTACAAGAACCATTGCTGTTTTGAATACTTCAAATTAACTTGCCTTTTATTAGGACCCTCACAAAGGAAATCAGTGATACTGAAGTGAGGTATGCATCATAAAATTTCCGTAAGGACCTTATGAAGCAAATTTAACACATGTATAACCGTACACGGAAATGGGACATTTCTCCCCAAATTTAAATCGGATAGCGATCGTTTCTCATTAAGGTGGCTTCCCACGACCGGTTATATGGGACAGGCCGGACCGCGCCAGAACGCGCCAACACACTTCGGCGTCTCTGATGCACAAAAACGCATGTGCTGACAGTATGTTATTTCCGCACTCGTCATCACCATAAGGTCGTAAGTCCTAAGACTGGTTGGACATGCACCTCAACTTTCTCTTATCCTGAGCTAATCGTCGCATTTTCCCAAAACTAGAACAACCCACATCCTTAACTATTTGCAAACAGTAATCTAATGTAGATCTACCTCTACCCCTCCTAACTTCTGTTTCTGCCTCTAATATGTCTGTGACTAGACCTTCATGCCTGAGAAGGTGTCCTACCAACCTATGTCACCTATTTCTTATTGACTTCCATGGAGTCCTCTATTCTCCTATTCTTTCTAATACTTCATCTTCCGAAGTCAGGCCTGAACTAATACGGGCTGTGGGAAATCACCTTCAGGAGGACCTTGCGGCATTCCTACATCTCCTATGATGTAGTGAGGTTAACTTCGTTGGGACGCTAGCTGCCCCATCCCCAAATTGTAATCGGCAATGGGTTAAGCACTTGGATGGCGCTGGGTTGGTGAGGACATTCACCGGCATACTAACAAAATCAAAATTCGGTAGACTACTCCAGAAAATTGGTATCCATCTACATCCTTTCAATTTAGGTATTCATGTTCTTCAGTTAATCACACATTTACGCCAGTGGCAGAAAAGATATTTTACGATTTGGAATCCTGAAAAAGGATAATTTGATCTATTTGAAGAGAGATCCCATTCGATGATTAAGATTCATCAGGTTCGGGTTGTATGATAACCGTGGGCCCCAATTAATGTGCGTTTGAACAGACATGAGCGTGGACAATTGCACCAGCCATCGATGTGCTGTTGTTTATAACTTCCAGTTCCACTATGCGCTTCGTGTTGATCTCCATAGGTGGCGCTGCACTGCTGATTAATGATCACTTTTATCGCCTGCGATCAAAACGCTATAATTAATCTGGTCGAGCTCGGCATGTTTCCAATGAGCAAGGCACTTAGTCTAATGAATTATGCCGCGAAGAGAGTTGTACCTCGTGCTGGTCTTTTTCCTGATAACTTACGATCTCTCTCCGCCTGTCCAAGCCTACCTAACTGCCTGCTTGCGCCTGTCTTCTTTCAATAATACCGAAACAGTGCGATGTTCATTTTTATTATTTATGGACCGCGTTATGCGAGAAGGCTTAACATTAAAATGAATTGCAACCGAACGAAAAACGATTAAGAGCCTTGCTCCGCTGAAGATACAGTCAAAACAACGAAACATAAGTTATCGCATTCATAGTGCTCGGATCTGAATTTTTATTTGAAACATGTCTTGAATTAAAATTGTTTGTACACCAACTAAAACGAAAAGTCTAGAACACGTGAGCAAAATGTGCTCCCTGCAGCCTTCTAAAGGATTATGTGATAAAATGACGTTTCCCGTCCATGGTCTCGGTTTTAAGCTTTAGGGGTTGGCTTCAAAGATATAGGGTTTAAACAACTATTGCCCCAAAGGACTCCATCTAGAGGGTCAGTTATAAAAGTGTTAATTGAGTTCCGATGGGCTTAACAATTATTTTAAGCGACCTAGTTTTCGAGAACTAGCTCCCAATACCAACTAGTTCTCGAGAACTAGTACCTCAATACGAACTAGTTCTTTGAACTAGATCACGAACTGTTACCTACAATTACTCGTTTAAAGTAAGAAAGAGACCCCTATGTCATACCTAATACTAACCTCTAAGTAAACATGTCCTAATGGCGCTCTTTTTTAAGTTCAGTCAACAGTCGCCATGAACGAATTCTAATCTAAGTCGAAAACGAATGAACGATATCGATCGATCGATTTCATTATCTCTTCATTCACTGTACGAACTATTTCGTATAGTTCGCCGACAAGAATCGTTCTTTTTAATACTTTGTTCGCGAACGACCCATGCACTAGTCAGAATGCCACAAATTTTTCCTAAATCGTGTATCTGCAGGGTTCGAGAATCTTTTAGGATTTTCTGGAAGGTTCGACACCTAATAACTAATAACTAATTTTTCCTGAACGAAGCGAGGGCAAATCGGTTTATGTAAAATAAAATGCATATTTGAAAAGTAGCTGAATACCCACAGGTAATTCTAGCTAGACGAGCATTAAGATATGATTTTTTTAAAATTCAATCTCTATAGAGATAAAAAGAGGGGGTGGTTCAAAGTTTGATGTATCGATCAAGATGCAGCCCAAACCACTGAATCAAAAAGCTTGAAAAATTGCGCAAAGGTTTCTTACATATTCTTAAAGGCTTTCGCGATCAGTCGGTAAACTGATGCTGTCCCGATTCGGGTTTAAAGATCGTCGTCGATTGGAGTTGGTTGTGGATTGTTTACCCGAATCAAGACAGCATCAGTTTAACAAATATTGTTTCCGATAATCTGGACTATAACTTCAGAAAAATCAATACCAATATTTAAATGTTTAAAAACTGAATGAGCGAGTTTAGAAATACTGAAGAAGGTATTAGAAAATATACATTATTATACTCAATTATCTTTTTTCAGGAACTTGGTATTGCATTTTATATGTACAAATACTTTTAGTACCAAGTTCATCAGCAAATCGCCATGGTAACTCCAGTTGGTTGTTGTATAGAAGTACCCATATGCGACATAATTTTACGATCCTCTGACAATCCGATAACAGTGATTCACCATCAGAAAGGTAGATTTTTGTAAAACCAAAAAAAAAAAAGCAAAGCAAAACAAGCCTCTTAAACTGGCATGCATACATATGTATTATGCAGATTTCGAATTACAACGACACCTCCGTCGCCCCGTAAGGCCAAAAAGCAATACAAACAAGCGGTCATAGTCTTGTTCTCGTTTCCGAACAAAGCTTGAGGATAATCGTATTGGTTCTCGTCAAGCAAATAAAGCGAACCCATAAGTGGTTTATATTATGTATTATTTCAACGGTGCTCCGGCAATGCAGAGCTCAAGCTATAACGCTGTCCCGGATGGCGAGCGCGTATGCTAATATGTTGAAACATCAACAATATAAATCCATTACAAATACTCTATTCATGAATATTCGATTGAAATTGCAGTATTAAACAAGTTCGCATTGATATAAAATGACAGGTTAACAAGAACGATAACCAGGCTACATCGCCAATTCCGTAAATTTATGTATTTATATATTTGTATGATGCAGATGATGCTGACTGCGTTGCAACGCGAGAGTTCGTCGTCGAAATCTAATGCCTGTGCCTGCCGATCGGTTTGGTTGTGTGTCGTGGAATGCATTATGGATAATGCCGGGAATTTTCATGGAATTGCAGACAAAATCGATAATTCCGCCGTGCGTTGTTTGCCGGTAGATTGGCAGTAAGCACTAAATTACTTCGAATATTTAATTCGAAGTGTATGTAATCGTCATGTCGGTAAGCGACAGAACGTACACAAACAAAGTTCCTTGTGGGTTTCTCGTAAAAGGGTTGTTGTATTCTCATGAGGAACAGTCTAAAACCGCCATTGCTCAATTTTAAGAGAGCAACTACCTAAGAGAACTATTTTTGATACCCTTTATTAGTTTTATAAGCATACCGAAACTAAATGACGTTTCTCTAATGTTAATTGCTTAGCATTCTGGAGAACGCCGGCTCGATTCCGGGTCCACCTGCGTTGGTCCACATTTTTCTGTGGTTTCCTTGCATCACTTAGGCAAATGCTGTGGTAGTAATATTCCACAAATAATCTTTCATTCTTTTCTGTCTTCATTTCGTCTGTCTCATCTTTTTCATCCGAACCACCACCCACCCATTCCCACGATTCCTGAAAGTAGGCTGAAGAGGGCCTTCCGCCCTACCTTTCGGCGTAGTTCGGAGGGACTGACCGCTCACGTGCATTAGTGGCTGGTGGGAATAAAACACCCACCCAAACATTTGGAGAGATTTTATTTTGGTTCGATTTTCCTCTCAACCATTATGTGTTACTTGGTCAGGGAGAACGTTAGCTAAATAGTATTATCTCCTCTACTAGATACTAGAGAAGCAAGTTATGTGACTAAAACTATTGAGTGTAGGATTATGTAGTATGGACAGTTGCAAAAACGGTATTGATGAATTCCACAATTAGTAGCAAAATTGGGTTCTCATCTTGTCGTAGTTAAAGAGATGCGAAAGTAGTTGGAATCCAAAAGGACCCCCAGATACCTGAAGACAAAGTTCAATGTTGTAAATAATTGAAGGACGAGAGTCCGGAATCACCCGCCTAGATGTACCATTGAGTGAAAGTAGCCAACAGCAGATGAGTAAATCTCATGCCCATGTCTTAAAACCTAAGTGCATATGCTTGAGAGTGGATGCATCGGGCGGGATTGCAAAGTTGAGGCTAGTCTGACCCATTAGGGTTGAGACTAATGCATAGAACGTAAGTGGGCAGGGGTACAGCCTGACCCATTAGGATTGAGACTAAAGCTTAGTTACTTGGGCGGTAAAAAGGATGTCATCCAGCGAAGAGTGTTGCACAGTCGCTGTTGGATACTAACTGCATATTATTATAGATTCCACACGGAATCTAGCTTTGGATCATTTCCCGTCAACTGGTGTTGGTCTCGAGGAGGTAGCTTATAGATTTATAGCCTACATGTTGGATTAAGAGACTGCGTTTGCGGTGCGCTTGACCCATCCCACAGTTTCTTATAAAAGTTCAGTAGTTTCCTAGGATCAGTCTATTTGACGGTTGGGAGATCCCAGAAAGTACTTTACCATCCTGGTGGTACACGGTGCTGGTTTAGCGGGTAGATAAAGTCCAATAAACGCAATTAAAAAATTTTGAGGGTTGTTACGCTGTGTTAAATTGTGCTTGCGATTTTATTAAGATTTAAATAAACATTAGCACTATTAGTACTTAATATTTTTCTGCTTCGTTTGTTGCGAGAGTGTGCGAGGCCTCTGGAAGAGTGAGGCCCCGTGCAGTTGCCCAACTTACCGCCCCCAAAGGCTAGGTTAGGTTCATGAGGTACCAATTACAAAGGAACGAACGCCATTGAAACAAAGTGTCTTAGATATTTGGAAAAAGTACTGAGAGATAATTAGTAAATATTTTCAGATGGACGTGGTGGGAAAAGTACATTTCATACTTTTTGGCTGGTACGTCATAAAAAAAATAAGTAATTTCTTGTTTAGTGCATCATGATATCATTTGGTTTTAGTGTTAGAGTTTATTACAGGTTTTTTCGTAGCTTTCCATTTAGACACTTTAAGGCAATAATAACGAGCAAATAAACAATAGGGAGGTGCATTTTATGATATAAATGTGAAAAATGGTACAAATATCGACGCGTTCGCTTTAACGAGTGCAAAATTTATCACCAGAAAACGGTATTAATTTGTCCTGTTGGCGGTGAAAACGAGCACAGGGAGAAGCGTGGATGTCAACTAGCTCTGTTTTTTGTTCATATCCCCGTGCGGTTACACGGCCGCAGACGAGGCAATAAAAGAGGCATTAAACAAACATATGCACCGTGCACATATCATATCAAAGCGTCGCTGAATATTTTATTCGGGCAAATGTGCGAATTAGACGTCAGTAAAATATTTATTCGTAATACTCCATAAATTCCTGCTAGTGAAACGGACGCGTTTACACATATCACCCACGCTCGTAAAATAGACAAACGGATTATACGCGGTCTCTATAAATTATTGCTCGTATTAAACATCTTTTGAATTTATAACTTCCTACTTAAAACATAATATTTAGCGGCTTTACCAACGGGAAACTGTTTTATTATTTCTCCTTTAATTATTTTCCGGGCGGCTTTTATTTTTTTACGTCCCGTTTCATGAGCATTAACGCTAGTTTATATCGCAAATTTAAGATCGGAATACTCCACTTTTGTAGTAAATTTTAAAGTTTAGAACAATTTAATTCTTTCTCTCTGTAACTAAAATAGTAATAAGTTTGATATTCCTTCAGTTTTTATAATAAAATCCAACAAACGTCTATTTTACAAAAAAAATCCTTTTAGCAATAAATAACGTACTATCTCGGTTCATGGTGATGCGCTATCTTAAATAATCGTAACGGTATTCTGCTATAGATTTTCTATCCGAGCACTTTGTACAAATCTTCTTTGTTTTAAATAAATTCAATAAATCCTTCATTTAACAGTGCCCAAAAAAGATGAAGGTGAATAAGACCAGAAGACCTAAAGTCACTGTTTCAGAAATTATGACTTTTTTTCTACAGATTTCGTCAATTCTTTTGGATTATTTAGATGTAACCGTTGGAGTAAAGCTATGGAATCCTTTCCGACAAAGGAGTTAAAATAATCGATTTGTGTTATATGTAAAATGGATCATTATTAATTGTACTAACCCCAAAAGTTTATTAAGCCTGAAAAATATTAATAAGAGGGGGGGGGAATTATTTAAGTGAGAAAAATTTGATTGAAAAATGAAAGAGAAAAAGAAGACAAGTTACAGTTATGCACAGACAGACAATTGATATTCAGTAATATTTGTGGTAAATAATGACAGGCAGTGCAGTAAATGCCATATGTGAAGACTTAGTAGCAGTTGTGGGTTTATTAATGTTTAATGATATCCTTTTTAAGGACTAAACTTCACTCAAATAAGTTCGAAACTGCGATCTTTGTCCAACTATTTCGTTTAATAGCATTCTAAAGGACACCGGTTCATTTCAAAAAATACGCCTGCTTTGGATCATTTAGGTCAAAAGTATCCAAATTTCTTTTGTCTCAAATGCCACGTGCCAATTTTTTCTGTTTTGAGTAGGTCCCTTCTGGAATTGAATTCATCGATTTCAAATGTATTTTTGAAACCGACACAGTGCTACTCACTTTGGCAGGATAATGAGGTAAGAGTAAAGTAAAAAGAAACGCCCTTGAAAAAAGTGTACCAAAAATTTGAAAACAGCACTGAGAGGCAACATTACCTCAATGTCAAGGCATAATTAGGGATGATTAAGGAGTTTTTTATTATTGGCTACTGCTATTGTTTTCAGACAACAATATATCGAAGCTAACCCTACCTACCTATAGTTGTTACAAATTTAAGGGATGTAGGCGAATTAATAAGAAAAGAATGTTTGATTCCTTTTATTGTGATCTTCATGAGTATGCCTAATTCTAGGTGATTGTGATTCTAGGATTGGCTGGACACGCACCCCCACCATTCCTTCCTATTCTGAGCTAATCTTCCCATTCTTCTAAAAGTAGAACATCCTTAAATATTTGTGATCACTAATCTAATCCAGGTTTAAGTCTATTCCTCTTAACTCTTGTTTCTGCCTCTAATATGTCTCTGACTAGACCTTCATGACTAAGAAGGTGTCCTACCAATCGACCTATCTCGCCTATTTCTTATTGACTTCCATAAAGTCCTCTTTCACCTATTCTCTCTAATACCTCTTCATTTCTAACCTTCTCTATTCACGGTATCCTCATTATTCTTCTTTTTGTGAAAGGCTACTTAGTCCTTCGCTATCCTCTGTTTTATATCTCTATTACTTTTTCCATCCTTAATTATCTGACTTCGCATATGTCAAAGATCAGCGTGGGTTGGCCACACCTACTATACATTTTTTGCTCACTCCGTATCCACATGAATATTTTCAAAGAATGACGAAAATGCAGTTAGAAAAACTGTGGAACTTTTTTGGAATGTGTAGGAATAAAAAAATGTACCAGGAAATGCAAATAAACCACCCTTAAACAATATTTTCACCTTAAAACATGTGCCTGCGGTTTCGGCATCGCACCACCCTTTTTTCTTCGGCATATAAATGACTAAAATTCCTGCGTAGCTTTTTTTTTCGCCGTAAAAACCTGCAGAGAAGTGGATTGAAACATTCATACAAACACAAACGAGTGTTCGTGTGGTGACAGAATTATGAGCTACACAGGCAGTGAGCTATGGAAGCAGCGGATGTCTCCGTTCGCAGCGCTTCTCTGCAGGGCTGCCAACTCATAAATATGTAAATGTATGTGTATGATGTCGAGAAAATTATACATGTATGTAGATGCCCGATAGATATCAATATGCATGTTAACATTTTGTCTTTGTGCTATTCTAGTTAAATTATTTATTAATCGAACGAGAATGTAAAACAAAAGTGCACTCCGCAGAACAAACTTAATTTCACGAATCGCATATGTGACTGATGACTATTTTTCCAATGTTTTATGTTGCATGGGACGCGACTTTTATTTTGGATGTTACTTAAGAAACAAATAAATAATATGGCTGACGCAAGAGTCAGGAATATATCGATCTTGTTTTATTATCTCTTTAAAATCAAAACAATACCGAAAATGAAACGTTTCGATGAGATCATAATCAAGATAAACAAGTTGAGAAATTTATCTAGTTAAGACCCCTTGGTGATCATGTAAGATCATGAATACCAACCAATAGTTTACTAAAATGAGCTTTTAAATATATACGTAGATTGAATATGTGAAATGATTTAGTTAAGCAAAAATTTATTTTGGAAGACAGAAAAACTCCAAATTATCGGATCGAAGAATTTAAAGTATTACCCAAACACCTAGAGGCAGTGTATCGCCACCTAGTGGGTATTTCCTACTACTGAAGTATTTCAAGTATAAGACAAGACCTTAAAAAAAATGTGAACGCAGGGGAGGGTTTTGGGGGTTCTAACACTCCCCCCGAAATGTGTGAAAAGTTTGCACATATTTTACATTTTACGTTTTTATAATAAATTCCCTAATAGCTGGTTTTTTTTTCTGTCAGTTACTTATACTTTCATGTGTAGGCATTTCATATCAGTCAGTTTTTATCAATTAACTATTCGAAAAATGAAAATTTGGGGATTTATGGAAATATATTTACCTTAAATTTATTAAATTTTCACCTACTATCTATGCATGTGTATTGCTATGCTATGAAAATTGGAAAAACTTTGGCGGTTGTTGTAGAACAAACAGAATAGCTCAAAACCCCAACGCCAAAACACGACATTGTAGTTGGTTTTGAGCTATTCTGTTTGTTCTATTGCTATGCTAATTTAAAAATAATGTTAATAAATCCATATTCATTTAAATTTTTCAATTTTTCTTAACTTTTAACTTTCTTTTCATTAGATACCAACTGGAAATTTTGTATATGCTCCTGCTGTACCCCTTGGATTTAAATTAAATTATTGTTAACAATCCGTAGTGTTTCATGTGATACCTATATTATTCAAAACGGATTTATAATATATTCATCACGCGCGTGTTATTTACGATGTTGTGCTGTATGTCACGGATCGTTGTCCTAGTAAAGACTTATTGACAGCATGTCAAAACCATTGTCCGGCCGATATGGGAAGCAAGCATACTAACATATCGATGGTATGTGTAATACAAAGGGAAAGCCGGCCGGAAGTATGTACCAGTGTTGTTCCTTTGGCCTGGGCCTTCTGCATTCGTTGACACCCATGTAGCGGTTACACTTGTTAAAAACTTGACCATGTCCGGATGCGAACTAATGTCGCCGAATACAAAACGTTTTACTGTTATTACAACAGTCACTGACACTCTCCTTTACGAAATGAATAATGTTTGTGGTGGATAATCTTTCAACTGATGCGTGTAGAGACCTCAATGTTTAACTTTACTGATCATCATCATAAGGTCGTCAGTCCTAAGACTGGTTAGACACGTACCTCCACTCTTTCCTATCCTGAGCTAAATTTCGCATTTCACTAAAACTAGAACAACCCACATCCTTTACTATTTGCGAACAGTAATCTAATCTAGGTCTACCTCTACCCCTCCTAACTTCCCTTTCTGCTTCTAATATGTCTCTGATTAGACCTTCATGTCTGAGAAGGAGTTTTACTAACCTATCTCGCCTATTTCTTATTGATTTCTAGTCCTCTGTTCTCTTACTCTTTTTAATGCCTCTTCATTTCTAACCTTCTCTATCCACGGTATCCTCCTCATTCGCAATTTCGAACGCTCCTAACCTTTTCTTTTCCGCCGCGCCCACTGTCCATGTTTCGCACCCGTACAGCGCCGTGCTCAAAACATACACCTTTAACAACCTTTTCCGAATTTCTAAATTAACCATTCGCGGGCATTTTTTTTTATTAAAGGCGACTCGACCCTGTGTTATCTTCTGCTGCTTTATATCCGTAATGCTCCTTACGTTTTTACTTATCTGACCTCCTAGATACCTAAAATCAGCCACTTCTTCTAGTTTTTCGTCTCCTATCTTTATATTCACTCTTTTCCTACTATTCCTTCTCTTGCATACCAGTATTTTTGTTTTATTTTTATTTATTTTCATACAGTACTGTTTTGGCAAAACCGCTTCCATTTTATTTAAAGTTAATATAATTTTACTGTTAATAAGTTCTTGATGCCTAATTAACTATTTCAATTTTCAGCAGCAGCTTAGTATAAATCACAATGATCAATCAGTTACTGTATGGCGAAACAATTGTTCCTACAACAAATTTTCTTGGAACTTGGTGTTTTACTTCGTTACATTATGGAATTGTACATCAAGAAATACATCGAAGTGATAAGTATCATTTAGTGTAGGGCAATGTTTTCATTTATATTATTTTATTCAATTTTATTTCAGTAATTCTAATGAACATTACATTACTGTCGTACTGTTACATGTAGCCTGTCAATAATAGATGGTGAATGTGAGAAAGAATCCCGCATTGCATTCTAATGCTCTTTATATTTCATTTCTCCGTCTACGAACGTGTTGTACGAAACATAAATTATATCTCCAGTTATTTACTCTTTCGTACTATCTTCCAAGGTCTACACGATGCACTTATGTTAGCAGCATGCCTGCCATTAATATTTCAATAGAGGAGATAGTAAAATACGTAAAATTGGTACTCAAATTAATTCCATTCCTTATGAATCTTTCGATTAACACTAATTTTAATAATGAATTCTAGAAGTTGTCGGAAAATATAAAAATAAAAATTATGAAATGTAAATATATAAAGATGTAAATAATTGTATAAATTACTTACTAGGGGTGTGATACAAAAATTCATTAATTTTTACTCCTTTCCCCCTACGTAACAGGACTATATAACTCCTGACCCGACCTTCTCCTTTCCATTCCATTACGAAACAGGCATTTATAGCGTTCATAACTTTAATATATATATTTTCATCACAAAAGAAATTCAAGACAAACAAATTTTTATTCATAGAATATCGGAATTGTTATTTGCCTACGCTTACCTTGCGTTAATGTCCAGAAAAAGCCTCAACAGGACGCAGGAGACAGGACGGTTGACAACGTTACGTACAGTGTAAGTTCATGCTTATTGAGCTGAAAAGAAAGATTTTTTTAATTATTAACAGTAATTCAAAGAATTACTATTTTTAAATTAACATTACAGTGTGAGGATGCCTTACTAAACAAAGGAAATTCATTTACAGGATAACACAATTATTCTGGTAATATCGCCAACTTTCCTCATTAGTAATTATTTCCTTTTAAAATCCCCTACAACCCCAAGTCAATAGAGGACGGGGAATGTTCTTTAGAGAATTACCAAGATTGGTTAGTTCAGGTAGCGTTGGGTTAGGTTAGGTTAGGTTGGGTTGGATTAGGTTGGGCGACGTTACGATAGGATAGGGTGGAGTGGGGTAGTGTAAGGAAGAGAACGTTGGGTGGTGCAGGTTAGACTGGGTTTGGTTATGTTTAGGCTCTAAAATTGCTATGTAACGAAATATTGGACCTCAACCTGTCCCTGTAATAGGACTGTAATGTCAGACTGAATCTCCTCCCCACCCATTTGTGATAAATAATTTATTGTGAAAGAAATAACTTATTAGAAATAGTTACAATCAATTCTACTTTATTTTAAGCTGTCCTTTTCGTTTAACATGGTTTGTGAGCTGTTTGTTTATTACGATTCCACGCCATAACTACTGAACCGATGATAACAACCTTTTGTGCACGTATTGTCAGAAGTGCAGGAAAGGACATAGCGTACCTTTGATCCAAAAAAAACAACTGTTTTCGAGGATATAAAAATTAGTTTTGTGTCGTCGATGATCTTTGACACGTTTTGAGGACATCAAGACGAATGAAGCCGAGGATAAAACCTACTTATTATATAAATCCCTCATTTTATTGTCCTTTATAAAATGATTTCTCTAAGAGAAGATACGTACGTACGCCTAAAAATTAAGTTCTACTAATCAGAAAAAGTTAAGTTTTCCTTCAAATAAAACCTAATTTTTCCCCAAAAAAAAAATCTTAGCAGGTCAACTTTCAAGGAAATCGAATTCGACATAATTACTTAATTAAATTAAAATTAATGCCTCACCATCTTCAACTTCTTTTATCTATCTATTTTATAAAATAAACTGAGGGATACCAAAATAGTTTTTTAATGTTAAACTTTATAGCAATTTAGGATATATTAATACTTTTTAGTTGAAAAAGACGCATCAAGAATACAAATTTTATGTTATACAATAACTGCAGTCACTGTACAGTTATTCATTTGAAGGAGCAACGTTCATTTACATAGAGAACGAACCGAACTTGAGGCAACTTTTGATTTATTTTGCAGTACGATTTCCCAAGTGCGACAAATCCAGAGTCGCGCGAATACAAGGGAAGGGTTGAATTTTAATAAAACAACTTGTTAATTCAAAGCGTCGTCGTCGTCGTATTCGTCGTCGACTGTTGGAAACTTCGCAAAGACATATTGCCATAGTGAGAAGTAAAACTTAACAACTCCGAGTTTGCTTGTTGTAAAAGGAACTGGTGGGAGGTGTGTCGCGAGGGGTGGTGGGAGGATGCTTGAGGGAAGTGTGTGTATTGGGAGTCAGACACCCGTCGCGCCGTTCGCTTGAGATTAGGGGTGGTGGGTCTCGAACTCCTTGCTAACTACCCTCTCACAATAAGTTACTCTAATTAATATACATCAACGCATAAACGCATTTATTAAATAGAAGCTAATAATGATCGAACCAAGTGTTGCCAACTCCACAATACACCCAGAGATGTAATTAAAGCCACTCTGCGTTGTTTCGCAGGGGAATATCTTACTTTGTAATTAAATCTTGACTGTGAAACGTATCAGTAATTACGGTAATATCGGTTTAAGATGGAATTTGTATAAGCGTTTCGTTCAATTTCGAACTACCAGAAGATAATTCTATAACCGTTACATACATAAACAATTAATAATTATAAATAAGAAAATTTCAAATTAACCGTGCTGTAATTACATTCAGTTTCAATAATTAAAATCACAGATGATAATCGATATTCATTTCTTTCGCAAAAGAAATTTAATTTCTGTTAGGAATAATTAAATAAAAAATAAAATGGAAGTGATATTGACAAAATAGTTATAAAAGTAAAACAAAAATATTGGTATGCAAGGGAAGAAAAGTAGGGAAAGAGTGAATATAAATATTGGAGATGTAACTTAAAAGAAATCGCTGATTTTCGGTTAATTCAGGATGGAAGGAGAGGCATACCATAAAATAAATAAGACAGCACGAAGTCGACTCCCCTTTAACAAAAAGTGCTCGCGAACAGTTAATTTAGAAATGAAATTGTCGTGTTATTTCAGTCGAATAATATGAATACCATGGATAGAGAAGGTAGAAATAAGGAGGCATTAGAATGAATAGGAGAAAAGAGGACTCTATAAAAATACAAAAAAATGGGTGGGATAGATTGGTAGGACACTTTCTCAGGTATGAAAGGCTAGTTAGATATATTAGAAGCAGAAACAGGAGCTAAGAGGAGGAGAGGTAGAGCTAGATTAGATTTACTGCTCACAAATAGTTAAGGACAGTTAAGGATTTAGTATGTTCGAGGATATGAAAGAGTTCTCAGGATTGTCGACCTTAGTTGATAATGATGTTACGTACAATTATTTTTTATTTCAATAAACATAAGACAACAATTCGTGCAATATCGAGTGGTTACTAAAACTTTACCTGTACGAGCTAGTAGGTAGTAGGGGTGAGATCGCGAAGAATAGGCCAATATACCGAACCTGCATATTATGGCCGCTATTTGGAATATTTTTTAAATACCTATAGATATTGGTCAAACAAGTAGGTCTTTCGAAAATGGAGTATCAGAACATATTACCTATAGGTTTCCAAAACATAACGCAATTTTATAGACAATTTGCTGGATTGCCTTTTACGCTGAACAAAACACTAATTTTATATATACGTATAGTAATATTTACTAATTAACAATTACATTCGCATTCAGCGTGTGTCTGCCTGTATATGTACGTGTAGGTAGATATATTCATTTTCAGTTTGTTGAAAGTGTAATTAATTTACGACTAGGTGTTAAAGAAGTAAGAATGATTAATTCTATGGCTAAAGATCAATCGTCGTCCAATTTCCTGTATCGTTCGTTTAATAAATTGTAATCGATTGTCAATGACATTCAAAACAGAAGTCGTGATATTGTAGGCAATCACATTTGATGTATGCGTGCACTCTGTAAGATACACTTCATTTGTACATATCGAATGGTAACCTGGCACTACTTACAATTAGTACGAGATTTAAACCAGATAAACTCACACCGGTTGCGTTTACAGAAATTTAATCAGGACCGCAATGGAAGGTCGAATACTCTTTTAAGGCAAGATATTATTCAATTATAAGAGACGCCTGTTGGAAATATTAATTAGAATGACTGTTAATTCAATTTCCCTGTAACTTATATGTATAAATGCCATATGTAGTTGTATACGGAAATGTAATGTCACTTTTCCGAAGTTATACTCAAGGGCAAACGAGATCGTTTAAGTTAAGTTTATAGTAGGTTTTAAGTCTTTTAAATGTGGGACTTGCGATACGAATTTTTCGTAAAGAGCTAACGCACGTAGAGGCTTACAAAAAATGGGGAATCCTGCCATAACTTTGATGGTTAACCCTAAGGTAAATGTCTAGATGATGGCCCTTCGGGGGTGGGGGTGGATGGGATCGAAAGAGGAGGTCTTCCCCACCACTGTACCATAAAAAGTTCCTGGTGGTCTCACCCCCATAGAAAGTTATGGGGGTTAGATGGGGGTGGGGGTAGGGGGGATCGAAAGAGGGTGGTCATCTGAGTAAAACCTCATAAAAAAATTGCGGCGGTCTCACCTCCATAAAAAGTTATGGGGGTTTAAAATTGATTATTTTGACAATTTTCATACACTATATTTCAAATAAAATTCAATAAAATAATTATTTTCTAGCGGGTGGAAGTGGGGGATCAAAAGAGGGGGGTCACTTGAACAAAACCCGATAACCTAACCTACCCTACCCTATTCATAAAGATTATATAACTTTCTCAATATTTTTATGTATTTTTCATTAGTTTTACCTTTGAATATTGTTTAAGAATGACTATATAAATATTTACATGCCTAGAAATGTATAAAAATTGGCATATTTATTAACTTTGAATCCCTATAATTTTTTATGGGGGTGAGACCGCCACGAACTTTTTATGGTAGGTGCAGTGGTGGCGGAGACCTCCTCTTTCGATCCCCCCATCACCACCCCCTTCGGGGGTGGGAGCCATTATCTAAACCTTTACCAAACCTAATCTAACTTGAAACACATTTCGACACTCAAGGTGCCGTCCTCAATCATCAGTCTTAGGTTTCTGAACGTTTTGTTGCATTTTGGGTTGTAAGTGTTTATTTAATTATGTTCCACAGCACTCATTCACATTTTGTGTTTGGTTAGATTACACAAAATCAAAAATAAGAACTCTTCTTAGACAAACTTGTTGTTATCTATTAGTGGGCTTTATCCGAAAGTTGAGGATTGAACCAAAATTCTTCAGTGTGGCTAGCGATCATTTCCCCCCAGGAAGGTCATATGCAGCAATGATAATAATGTGCAAATCAAGCATGACGTTATAGGTTCTTTGTGCGCCTTATGGGGCAGTCTCATGGATCCACACTAGTCAGTGAGGCTTCAACTAGGACTCTAGCAGTCCCTCCTATCAAAATTTTATTCCGTAATCTTCTCAGTTGTCTTTATTCGAAGCACTTAAAACTTTTGGAGCTAATCTTTGACTTTTGTTGCGGAATTAACTGAGTAGTTTATGTTAAGTTTTACAACCCCATTGAATTACTTAGAAGCCTTCTGAAAGAGCTCAAAGGTATATTGACCAATCCTAACAAATTCATCAAAAAATGTGACTACTTAGCTACTAACCTCTAGATACCTAATTTGTCCTAAGTGGTAGCAAATGTTTATGGCATAACAAGCAGTTTGACAAAGTACCAAATCGGTTCCTCGTTTTATTTTAACCGTAAAACGACAATAGTGAGGAAGTCGTAAATAACAAAGCTCACATTTATTATTAACCACCATATGATTTTAAAGTGGTAGCCATTCAGACAGAGCGTTCAGTTCCCTGGATACCAATAATTAATGAAACAGATGTAGATCTAACAGCATACACGTATATCTGTACACAATACACATGTACTTGTTGGCCGTTCAGCCACTCGGGCATCGTCCCATTATATATTTTGCGTTATGGTGTCGTTTGTTCTTTTGGTACTACATAAATTTTCGGTACAGGTGTACGTGTCTTGAATTGTATAGAGGAAGTGACAATTTAACTGATGTAAACACGGTGACAGTCTTAATGCGTTCGAAACGGAAATGACGCCATCGATGGCCCTGGCCCGGAAACGAAGAACCTCCGAATTAAGATTTGCCGGAGCGATAGCGCGACATGGTCCCCGCATACTTTTGCCATATCTGATTTTTTGAAGGGACCAACGGTTGCAGAATCTGGCACTAAATTAAATAATAAATTAACTCGCTTCATTTCGTTCTTTTGTCTGCAGATGTATTTTTATTTGCAGCCCAATACCGTTGGGAAGTCAAGGAAGCAGTTTTCATCATCATCATCATCATAAGGTCATCAGTCCTAAGACTGGTTGGACACGTACCTCCACTCTTTCCTATCCTGAGCTAAAATTCGCATTTCCCTAAAACTAGAACAGCCCACATCCTTAACTATTTGCGAACAGTAATCTAATCTAGGTCTACCTCTACCCCTCCTAACTCCTGTTTCTTCCTCTAATATGTCTCTGACTAGACCTTCATGCCTAAGAAGGTGTCCTACCAACCTATCTCGCCTATTTTTTATTGACTTCCACAGAGTCCTCTGTTTTCCTATTCTTTCCAATACCTCTTCATTTCTAACCTTTTCTACCCACGATATCCTCATCATCCGTCTATAACACCACATTTCGAACGCTTCTAACCTTTTCTTTTCCGCCGCTCCCACTGTCCATGTTTCGCACCCGTACAACGCCGTGCATACACCTTTAACAACCTTTTTCGAATTTCTAATTTAACCGTTCGCGAGCATAGAAGTGACTTCTTTTTATTAAAGGCGACACGACCCTGCGCTATCCTCTGCTTTATATCCCTACTACTCCTTCCATCCTCACTTATCTGACTTCCTAGGTATCTAAAATCACCCACTTCTTCTAATTTTTCGTCTCCTATCTTTAAATTCGCTCTTTCCCTACTTTTTCTTCCCTTGCATATCAGTATTTTAGTTTTACTTTTAATAGCATTAAATTAATGTCATAAATAGGTGTGCACGATACGTAGGTGAAGGTTCAAATGTTACGATAACTTCCCAAAATTACAGTTTTTCTTTCTGCTATGCTTGTAGGTAAAAATAAGGAGTAATTACGTCATCCAATTGGATTACATACCTCATGTTGACCCTATGAGACGCTCAAAAGGCGTATAACGTTCTACCTCGTTCTGACATCAGCATGAATGCTGCTTATGGCTTTTAGGAAAGAAGATCGGTGCACCCTTCGTAGAATCAATCGGATTATATCAGCTGATATGACTAGCAAAAAAACACGAGTTTGTCTAAGAGTACTTCCTTTATTTAATGCTTGCCTAATCGAAACACCATAAGGCAGATTGCTCATATCAGCACATCAAGGAGATTCACAAAAGTCAAGTCCAAAAGATTTCGATTAAACCAAATGTTTCTTGTTGTTGCAATTAAGAGTATTTTTTGATCACTGTTGGCATAATTAAGGATCTATTACGGTTCCACCTGGCTAATATGATACTTTGTAACCAATTAGTTGTCTATATATAATGAATGCCTGTTTAGACTTAATAAAGAATAATAAAAATATTAATAAATTCAGTTTAGCCCTCCAACCTGTATATTTTCATTTTTTAGTAGATAGATGCTCCAAACTTGGCCCTTGACCAGTTTTTACCAAGACTACTCACTGGAAGCGATTAGAGTCCAAATCAAATAGTAGATTCTATTCGTATGCGACCCTGTGAGCACCAAGAGCCTAGAGCTGATTAAAACTGTACCTGTACATTCGTGGTCGCCTTGGAACAGGATTATCGGGTTCAGCGGCGTACTTCCGGTGCTTGGTGTTCAGGTAATCAGTCACACCTGACGTGTAATCACAAAGAGGCGGTCACTCGTCCGCATCTCTAATGAGAGGAGGCCCGCTATTAGCCATGGCCTTCTTCATTACCGACCACTACAGCCTCTCATTGGTCCAGGACGTAGGTGCACACGGTGAAAAAACACATCCACACACACACACACACATAGCCGTGGGCAATATTCTTCTTAGGTTCCAAGAAACCCCATTACCGCAGCCTCTATAAGAGCAAACTACTCCTCGTTCTCTCAATCGTGACTCTTCGTTATTTACGAGCTTGTAAAGGTCCGGTACGTGAAGACTGACGAAATAAACGACAAGATTGGATCAAGGACGTTCGTTGGTACAACATATGAACGGCAGATAGATTATTTTATTGATAAAATTTCATAACCAAAACTAACTTCCTAACACAATAGTTAGATAGCTATCTATTGGTAAATGTGTATGGGTTGCCACCTTTGGAAGAAGGTGACCAATGTGAGAATATGAAAGGTCCCATTGTACACCAGCCAAGTTCTAAACTGATTTCACATACGTATCTACTTCTGGGCTTTGATCCCTGCCCAGTGTCCAGTACTTATTCTTTCACTCTGCATTTTCCTTTTCTCCACTCATAATGTTTGGATTCGAAGTCCAGATTCTTTTTGGAAACGATTGGTGTTCTATACGTAGGTATACTTTTAAGTCACTGACTTCATTTCTTTGTATTACCATCTTTCTAGATCTTCCTTTACTTCCTGGTGTCAGTGAAGAAATTCCCTAATATCTGAATTATTATTATTTCTGCTTCCTTTATGTACCTCCTACAAATAGATAGGTATGTCTGAAGAAATTGGTCCTTCTTTTTTGAATGAAGCAAATTATCCAATACCATTGTCATTCTTGCATCCCATTAATATGTCGCCCACACCTTGCACTATGAAAACATCAGTGGTTTAATGTTTATATACCTACAGTACTACATCAGAGTCATTTTGGATAAGCAAACTCCAACATGTATTGTGCTGATCTACTGATTAAAAAATAGTGCTTTTAGTAATGATCCAAGTGGAAAGGATTATTGTTGATTTCTGGAAAATTTCATAATAATATTTCAATTCTCAACCTCAACAGTCACGTCTTTTATTTTCGCTTTCTTCATCTTTTTGGTGCTGGATTTGTGATGTGGAGACATCATCCTAAGAAAAATTGTCTCTCTCGTTGATATCATACTTATCTCATTTGTTGTATTTGACTCAGTATTAAATCATAACTAATCTTGACAAAACTGGTAAACAGAATAATTCCTCGTTGTAATTGCAGAAAATAGTATCTATTAAGAAGTTTTTTTGGAACAGGCGATATGAATAGTTTGAATTGCCGCCTCAGAACTTTTATTTTGATTGTAATATATATTATTTGCATTTGACATGTGAGACGTTGTTTTTATTTTCTGCGTTTACTTGAGCACAAAGCAGCGAATTAACAATTTATTCATGAGGACTACAAAATCCTTATTCTTTCATCATCATCAAAATCATAGGATCGTCAGTCCTAAGACTTATTGGACACGCACCTCCACTCTTTCTTATCCTAAGCTAAAACGTCCCAATCCTTAACTGTATGTGAACAGTCCTCTACTTCTTTTTACCTCAAGTTTTTGCTTCTAATACGTCTTTAACTAGATCTTCATGCTCCAAGATGTATTGTGCTCCTCGTTTCTAACCTTCTCTTTCCAGGTTATTTTCATAATTCGCCTGTAACACTACATTGCGAATGCTTCTAACCTTTTCTTTTTCCCGATGATGTACAAAATCACAAAATGTGGCAATTAAAATTAATGTTTTTGAGTTTGAAAAACAAGATAAAGATCGTTATAAATAAAAGAAAATTCTTCCTTGCTCCTCCACCACATTTCTTATGCTTTCTGATTTTGAAGGTTGTAAGGATAGACTGTCTCGATAGAGTCGTAAATACGTAGCCATATCACTATTCTTGTTATCTGACCAGATTGCTAATCATTACGCAAAAAAATCTGCCCGAAATTCGTTACTTTTTTATTAAATATATCAATGAAAAAGTATAAGTTTTTAACACGTATCTTATATAAATTCGTAAACATTATTTAAATAAACGTTCAGATAAGCACCTTATATTTACTAATAATTTATTGCCACTTCTACATATAAAATTGCAAGTAGGTAAGCAGTAGACCTCTATTCTTAAACTACTTCACAGTTGTACTTTGGTAACCTCACGTGTACGTATTTGTAAAAAAGGTGGTGCGGGCTATATCGACATATGTATCATAGGACTAGCATCTCCGCCTTTTCTCACCAACTGATTCCCCTACAGGCACACTTGTACAAAAATGTGGTGGGGGTACATAAGAAAATGCAACTCGTTCCAAATGGTTAGAGTTGTGACCTTGAGAAAAGCTGCGAGAATAAAAAAATACACACTTGAATTGAATTTTGTCACGGCGCATCCAGGTAAAGAGAAGGGGCATATCTCTAACGGCTTGAAATGAATTTATATTATAGCCACATAGGTGGTCCTGCAGATATGCATATAGGTAATATGTGTACACAAATGGGTAGGGATTCAGAAAAAGTGAAAAATAAGCATCATTTGTAGACATTGAAGAGGTAAGCCTCCACCTCTTTACCCCTATAAGCATATATATGTTACAAAATAAGTGGAGCCATGCAAATGTGTAACCCGCATAAAAACTTTACAGAAACGTTCTATACTCACTGATACCCCAAAAGATATACCGGTTAATGGAAAAGGGTAATGTGATGAAAAAAAATTGTAAATAAATGGGTAATTTGTAAATGTGTACGTAAGTGGGCGGATGGGAATTTGTATAAATATTGAAGTGATACCTTCTCCGTCCTTATCCTTCCATTGATACTCCCATGTAGACATAATTGTAATAAAGTAGATGGGGTACATAGAAATAGGTAACCGACGAAAGAAATTTGTAAACATTGAGGGGTAACCTTTCCGCCTTTTCTCACCGGATACTTTTAATGCAGTAGCTACAGTAGTGATCTTAAACATACATAAATATGCATAGTTGTACAATAATAGGTCAGGTGTACAGAAACGTTCAACCATTATCCTCACAAGATATACCGGTTAATAGTAATGGTTAATGTGATGAAAAAAAGAATGTAAATAAATGGGTAATTTGTAAATGTGTATGCAAATGGGCGGATGGGAATTCGTAAATATCGAAGGGATAGCTTCTCCGCCCTTTTCCTCCCATTGACACTCATGTATTGACACAATTGTAAAAATGTAAGTGGGGTACACAGAAATAAGCAACCGACGAAAGAAACATTGAGGGGTAACCTATCCGCCTTTTTTCACCGAAAATATTTAATGCATTAGCATCTCCCTCTTTTTCCACCAACTGGTACCCCTACAGAAGCATTTGTTAAAAAAAATGTGGGTACCTAAATAGAAACCTCTATGCAACAAGGAGGATGGGAATTCGTAAAAATTTGAAGGGATAACTTCTCCGCCCCTTACCACCCACTGATATTTCCGTATACATTTATATAGAAGTAGGTGGGGTACATACAAACATGTAATCAACCGAAGAAACCATTGAGGGGGTACCTTCTCGCATACTGTTATCCTAATATACATACCAGTTAATAGAAATGTGTAACGTAATGAAAAAGATGGGGAACTTGTAAATGTGTACGCAAGTGGGCGGATGGGAATTCGTTAATATTGAAAAAATAGCTTCTCCGCCTTTTCCACCTCCTGTTACCCCCATAGATATTCTTCATATACTCCCACATTTCTAAAAAATTAGTGGGGTAAACAGACAGGTGTAATCGTGTGGAACAAATTTTGTAAATATTGGAGGGATAACTGCTTTGCCCATTGAAGATTTTGAAATCTGTTTGATCAAAAATAAGTGGGGTATACAGAAATGTGTAACCGGATGAAAGACAATTCCTAAATGGAGGGATAACTTCTCCGCCTTTTTCTCCGATCTTTATAAAACTGGCTACCCAACCTCTACAGTGTTATTCTCAATATAACGTAATGAGAATAGGTATTCACAAATCCATAATACCCCCCTACATTTGTGATTGTATTGATGAATTCAATTGTGAGAATAGGAATTATGAAAGAAAAAAAGGATGGTACATTCAAAGGAAGCAGTAGTAGTGAATAAGGCGTGAATGAAAGGGAGTTTTTACTTTCAGTAGCAAATGACTTTTCGTGGAAGGCGGGCGACAGCAAATCTCATTATCGTTTGTAGTAGTATACACAAGTGTATTCTGAACCCCAAAAGAACAAGAACAAGACAACACCGATAAACCAGCTGACCGGAGTGTTCGAGGTGCGAACATCGTGGAGACGTCACGATATGACGTGTGCACGCGGTCGATCCATCAAGCGTCGGATTGGGTGAAACGAGGAGGCGGGGCAAGGCGGTCCGTCGGCCGCTCTTCAATCTGCAGGCGTCCTGCCCCGAATAGGGGAAAAAAGCGCAACGGGAGGGGATCAGAAAAAGAAGTAGGGCGCGATTTTTAGTGGTGGTGGATCAATCGGTCTGTTAAGGGGAGGCCGCAAAAATGCATCTCAGAAACGCGGGCCCTGCCGTCCCCGGAGGAATACCGCGGTCTCCCTCTCTACTGGAAACAACGGCGATTTTTTACACACCGTCGCCACGACTACTGCGCTTGTGTTGTGTGATCGCGACAATTTGTCGCCGTTAAAAGAATTCCGTGACATCAGTAGTCGCGTTCTGTCGGTGGCAAAAACAAGACAAGACCGCAGCCGACCCCCTTCCATACCCCCACTCCGCTCCTCCCACTGGGCAGACCTTGCAAAAATCCAAAGCCGTGGCAGAAAGAAGCCGACCGCAATTATCACCTGGTGCGTTGTAATCGAACTCGGTCGGTATTGCTACCGTATTTTTACCGACATTTAACAAGACAACAAAAGTATCGCGACTTGTGACCACGTGGCGATATCCTTGTTAAAGGCATGTAGGATAAGTGTCCTACAGGCAGTGTAATATAGTTTCAAAGACCGCTAGTTTCGCGAAGGTACAAAAGTGTATAATGCAGTGCGTGCAGGAAGCCATGCTTCCTCTGGCGACGACTCAGTGAGTGTAGCACGGCGCTGGGCGCACCATGTCCCAGTTTGGCTTCCGAGCATCGCCGAATTCCCAGGTACTTGCGCTCTCACTCTATCTCCCCAAACTTCACGTTCAACTTATTTAACCCTGCTACCCTCTTAATGTACCTATTGTAAGCTTCATGGTCGTCGTAGTAACGTTATTGTACTAATTTCCTACTTCTTATAGTAAACACCCTCCTAGTCCCTTCATACTCTTGTAATGAATGGTCTCAGTATAGTTATACAAACGTTTATCACCATTATCGTGTAGAGGTCTATCTGTGTTTACCTCTACCTGTATATGTTACAATCAATAAAGAAGCGCGTCAGGCAGACAGATTTTAAATATTACTTCAACGATTTGCAAGGCGCAACCGTAAGCAACTTAATCCGACAAGAAATACTTTTTAAGAAACTTTTAGTACTAAAAATACATATACACATTTCAACGCTGTTACTGCTGTCACCTTTCGTAGCTCAGTACTTAGAGCGTTGGTGCGCTAAGCCATAGGTCTCGGGTTCGATTCCCGACGAGGGTGTGATTGTAGTAATGGTTTTTCCTCATTACCTTCAGGTAATTTGCGGTGTAGTGTATAAAAATTAAGTAAATTTTCACATGAACAGTAATGCAATTGTTTTGGATAACTTTACTGCAAGCACACTTAATATAAAATTATAAGAATAATATAATAGTTAAGGAATTTATAAACCATAAAATCGCTACTTGAACTATTTGAATCAGAATAGGTTTTTTTTAATATCAAATTTCATGAAAGGCAGATACACTTTTTAAGAAAAAGGGGCGATTGGCGAAGGAAAGTTACCCGTACATTTAGGGATATTAATCATTTTTAGTGAAATTAAGCTGTCATATTTAAGTACATGGCTAATGAATTATAAAACAATTGAATATTAGATACAGTGGGTAGATGGTATCAGTAGATATTCGTATTCCATAGGTGGTGATCTACAGGTAAGGCAGAACGTTTACGGAACATACAAATCATACTTTTCTTTGTCGGCATATTTTCTTTTTATGTGTTGCACTGAAAACTACTAAATAAACTGCACCCTTAAAAACTTTTGAACAAAGCCTTAAATTGCATTAACATAATCAAGGGTAGCCAACCTTTAAACATAAAGGATCGATTTTTCTTTAAAAGAAAAATCTCTACTGTTTAGCATAGACACGCAGAACTTAAAACTAATAAAGGTGTATAAGATTTCTCAAAATCGCAAATCTAATATGGCATTTCATAATGATGCACTGCTGTTTGCAAATCGTGAAAGACCCACGCATCTAACTAAGGGTTGATTGAGGAGTAACTACAAACAAAAATACAGACTTATACTTATTTTTACAGTGTTAAACATTTATAATTCTTTTTACGTTCTTATCTTTAATGAGAATCCTGTAGAGCTGCCTGTTTCTAGCCAAGGAATTATAATTTGGTGCATATATCGAGATGATAATTTTGATAATGAATCTTCATTAATATGAGAATTAGTAGTGTAATTTTCGCTAAGTTTAAATATAAAAGAGTCATTCACTTAAGTATCTAATACATAGTTCCAAAACAAAAATAAAATTTATAAATTTTTAATCACTTAATTTCTATAGAAAATGTGTAAGTAACGCTAAATAATTCAGCACATTTATCATCTAGTTCATGGGGAAAATTTGAGATTGTGTCTAATCGGTCGTCTATAATCGGTCAACAGTTTCTTCGCGATCGACGTGTGTTAATAGCTATACCAGAACTATATCCTCATCAACACTCACCACTAGTAGGTATACATATGGGTATATTATTGACATTTCGAGACGCTTAATACTTGTTGGTGAAACTGTTTGCACATAAACTATTAGGCTTGTACACTTGTTCACGTTGTCATAGAATATATTTACATATGTAGGTACCTATGCCTACCTATGCAAACACACGGTGAATTGCGGCTATTTCTTGGAAGTTAAATATTATTAATTGCACAAAACATCTTGAGATGTTTGTCGTGTAAGTTCTGGTTATTATTAATTAAATATCTTACTTGCACCTTTGTAATGTACAGAAGTGGAGTTTACTTACAATTAGCAGCGTTTTAAACGTTTTGCATTCTTTGTTCATATTTTAGAAGTAATATTAATTTATGAACAAATTAATATACGTAATTAATATAAGTAAACCTATTATAAGTATTTTCGATTATAACATAACATATTTTTAGTTAGGATAAAATTTGACTTCTTCATCATAAGGTCGTCAGTCCTAAGACTGGTTGGACACGCACCTCCACCCTTTCCTATCCTGAGCTATACTTCGCATTTCCCTAAAATTAGAACAACCCACATCCTTAACTATTTGAGGACAGTAATCTAATCTAGGTCTATCTCTACCCCTCCGAATTCCAGTTTCTCCCTCTTAAAAAAATTTGACTTACGTTAGTATTAAAGGTGGTGGATAATTAAGCTCCTTATAGATATTATTTGGTAGAGAAAAACTAGAAGAGAAAACAGTCATTACATATAAAGTTTATCGGTAAAATATGTATTCTAACCAATATTTATTGCTTGTTTGTTACGATTTCACGCCTTAACTATTGAATCGATCATCATAAAATTTTGTACACACATTGTCAGGGGTACATAAAAGAACATGGAGTAATTTTTATCCAGAAAAAAAATTGTTCCCGCGGGATAGAAAAATTACTTTTGCATGGTCGTCAATGATGCGCTTAACGCGTATTTAGGACATCTTCGCGGGCAAATCCGCGTCGGTACAGAAAACTAAGACGAAACAAAATTATAAAAAAACATTGATAACATTTAAGAATTTTGTGTTGTTTAGCATAATCTTTGCCCTTCCAGAGACTCTTTTTCTTCTGTTTACTTACTTTTGAGCTACCACCGATTGGGAATGTGGTATTTTTTTAGTGCGATTTTCTGTTTTTTATTATTAGAAAGAGTAATGGAGAAAAGTATTTTGTTTTTGTCGTTCGTATTTTTTAACATTTAATATGCCCATGTTTTACTTCAATTAATTTCTGACCCTTCAACGTATTACAAAATTTTAAAATTTAAATTTCGTTCTGTTTTTTAATTGACAATTGAAATTAGTCTAATTGTAACTACTTGCCGGATGTAAATATAACCCTAAAAATCAGTCTAATTTAACTTCATTCTAAAGTTAGTTTTTGTTTCATTTTGTAGAATGTAAACAATGTTTAATATTTCATTCTATTTCATTTGTTGGACATTTGCACTGCGACGAATTTTACAGTGATTAGTAATTAGCTCGTCCGAAATTAATTTGACAATTTTTGTTTCTGGAAAACTAACTCATTAAACTGTAACATTATAGGCACATTATCTGAAATGACTCAGCTATATACGTTTCAAAACAATAAATAATGACAATGCACCTTCAGACCAGGTAGGTATACCTTAAGAATTTTACGAGCGAGTTTTATAATACAATAGTTGCATTGGTTTAAGGTCATTTTTACTTAATTATCAGGTCATTGTGACTCACAATTGGTGAATAAAGTGTGGTTTAAATTAACCAAACATTAATTTTCTTCTCTTTATTCATTTGACGAGTATTGTAATAAGTGCAATACTGGTTAGTAATAATGGTAATCATGAAAAACTACACGTAAGTAAAAAATCTTAATTGTTTTAAAATTACCTACCTCCAAGTGTTTTCTGAAGTATATGTTTCTATTTGTGTAATATTATTAAGTAGTTTAGTTTCTTTTACTTGATGTAAATTAGAATTTAATTATAGATCCTTTTAGTGAACATAATTTACTTGTATTATAATATCTTTTGAGTCATAATTAATGTGGAACATTTCTAGTTAAAAATGATTCATTTAATTTGGCATATTTTTACAAAAAAAAACACTAACATAAATATGGTAGGCACCTATGTTGGTACCTAAGTAAACGTAAAAAGATATTTGTTTTGAATTTATTTTAGAATATTACATCTACTTTTTAATCACAATTATGAAATATAGTTGCTGTAAAATTCAGACGAGTGACCTTTGTGAGAGGGTAGGTAGGATGACTGACAGGAGAGTATTCGTTTGCTGAATTGAAAAATTGTAGTATACCCTACATTTTTCTTTTAAAAGAAATAACTGAAAATTATAATTTCACCTAAGACTGCTTTTTTTTGTCTATAGTACATTGTACAAGTATATCAAGTAAAAGTCACAGGTTTGGTATATCGATAAAGAAAGAGGTAATACATTTTTTCGTAACCTCTAATCCTTTTTAGCAGGATGGGCGAATCATCACCCGTCCATTTAATAGGGATTTGTTAATGAGAGTAAATTATATTTATAGGTGTATAATAGAAAATAGCATCAGCACATAACATAATTATTGTATTCATCATCGTCATAGGTTCATTAGTCCTAGGATTGGTTGCACACGCACCTCCACTCAATTATTGTATTATTACCAAAATAAAAAGCTTTAAGACGTCGACAGTGGAATTTATGAAAAGTGAACGCGATAAAATATTGGTGTTGGATGTTACAAGTTTTTCATCAAAAACCAAAGTAGAAAGTGAAGACTATTGTAAACGAATAAATAAACCAACTCACTCAAATTTTTAACACATCACTTGTTTAATTACGGACACGTGTTGCGCCCAATTTTTAAGTGGCATTATCAACGCGAGACTGAACTGATAATGCCAACGCGTGTCTGAAATAAACCAGTTTTGTGTGATAACTAGGGTGTATATTTTTACAAAAAACTGTTGTACGAAGGTAGATTATTTATGCTACTAAAAAACGTAAGTGCAGGACATTTATGAAAACAGAAGGGCCTGAGAACACTATAACAGAATTTGTGACTGAATTTAACCACAATTAACGAGGCTTCGACTATCTGGACCCACAATTAACTAGACTTCGACTGTCTGGACCCACAATTAACAAAACTTCCACTATCTGGACCCACAATTAACGAGACTTCGACTATCTAGACCCACAATTAGCGAGACTTTGGCTATCTGGACCTACAATTAACTAAACTTCGACTACCTGGACCCACAATTAACAAGACTTCAAATATATGGACCCACAATTAACAAGACTTCGACTCTCTGGACCCACAATTAACAAGACTTCAACTATTTGGACCCACAATTAAGAAGACTTCGACTATCTGGACCCACAATTAACGAGACTTTGACTATCTTTACCCACAATTAACGAGACTTCGACTATCTAGACCCACAATTAACGAGACTTCGAGTATGTGGACCCACAATAAATTAACGAGACTTCGATTATCTAAATCCGGTTGGGTATCAATTCGACATTCGCGTTTTCGTGACTCTTTCTTAAATGATTTTAGGGTCTTATTATCGGCTCGATGATGCAGTTGCTAACTCATTTGGGTAAATCTTAAAATTTACATGTAAAAGACATTTACTTCTAACTCATTATACGGACTATCGCTGTAACAAACATACCTAAATGCAGATTATTACGCTTTAACGGCAAAGTACAATATTTATTCTATTACATGATAATATACATGCATATTATGTAAGTTCAAACGGTATCACGTACTTATGTGATAACGAACAAAGAATGTGATGCAGTCAACATCGAAAATTTAATAAGTAGCAATTCTATTTTTGTAATGCGCGTGTTAATTTACTGTTTTAAGAATCGGTTATCGCGTAACGCATTACTCAGGACTTTTTTTGTTACAATTGTTATTACTAAACCAATTACAGGTACAGAGTAGGACTCTCAAAAAGTTTTACGTCTTTCAATTATCTCATTGTTAAATAAATATACATATAACATCAATTGTTTTTTTTTTTTTAAGCGGCTTCGTATTGTTTGTTGATTGAAAGCTTATCAGTTATAACATTTTCATATCTACCTATTTACAACCGTGTAAAAAGTATTTATTAGGCATTAAAAAAAAAAAAAAAACTTTTGGGTGTTTCATTCCCACCAGCCAGTAATGCTGGTGGGCGGGCAGTCCCTCCGGACTATGCCGGAAGGTAGGGCGGAAGGCCCTCTTCAGCCTGCTTTCAGGAATCGTGGGAATGGGTGGGTGGTGGTTCGGTGAGAAAGATGAGACGGACGAAATGAAGACAGAAGAGAATGAAAGATTATCTGTGGAATATTACTGCCTCAGCATTTGCCTGAGTGATCCAAGGAAACCACAGAAAAACTTGGACCAAGGCAGACGGACCCGGAATCGAACCGGCGTCCTCCCGAATGCTAAGGCATTAGGCATTAAAATGGAAGTATCTACTTAATCGATGAAACGTTTTGAAATAAATGTTCTCGATTGTTAAATGTTCTGTAGGCTGGTATATTAGGTAGTTAAAAATGACACGATGAATCTTTAATTTTGTTTTTAAGAAGCATAAATATAAATGTAGAAATCAATGAACGGGCGTAGTTTTGTTATTTTGATGTTTGCAGACTCTGTCATTCTAAATTACCTCTACGTTATTCTATTTGTAAATGTTGCGATTTTTTATAATTTATTTGCGATAGCGTGTGATCATAAAGAACAAAGGGGGTGTTTCCATTTTTGTTAACTTTTATCATTAAAAATATAATTAAGGTGGTTGTTAAATTTGGTGTGAATCACGTTCTTGTTTTATAAAATATGTAGCTTTAGTAATTCATTCATCGATCCGTTATGTTAGACTTTTATGCCAAATAATGATCCGGTACATTCAGTTTTGCCTAGGAAGGTTTTAAAAGTCCTTTATGTGGATTATTACATGTTGCATCTCCAGTTTTAGAGTACCTAGTGGACATTTAAATTTAGTCCGCTGTACATATTATGAAAAATAATGTGCATAATATGTAAAAAAAACACATTTTAAAAAGGGTTGTTTTGTCATTATTTATCGGTTAATAATGAGCTAGTTTGTTTGATTAGTACTTGGCATTCGATATGCACCCCTCAAGCAATATCTAATTAAAGAAATTCGAAAGTAAAAAATGATAAAATAGGGTAATAAGATAAAATAAAATAAAATGGGGTAACCGGCGTTAGCTGTGTCGAGTACCCGATGAACCACTACGGTTAATGATTTATGCCATCGTCCGGGCGGGTTTTCCATTAAATTCCACCTTCACTAACGTCTCAAACCACATTAAGTTACGTTCAAAAAGTCGTTTAAACAATAAACTAATTAAATTTTAAATCTTAGTTAGCGGATTATCAACGAGAGGGTTATTTAGGAATCATTGTGACAAAATTAAACTAATAAGTTATCGTTAATTAAACCCTGATATACCAACAAGCGACAGAAATTGTAGTAGTTCGGTCATACTGATGTGTTTTTGTTCATGAAAAAAAGTAAACACAAGAACTATATTGAAATAACAAATAATTTAGTATAGTAGTCAAATTAGAACAAACGAACTATCACAATACGATCTTAATTATCAATTTCCATTAGGTAGGGTAGGCTTTTTGTTATACATACATACTTATTAAATTATTATTGCTGGTTTCTTCTTTTTTTTTCGGGTAAAATTACCCGGTACTGCTGGGTACTCGGCGTTATTATCCGGTACCGGTGAGGATCCTAAAAAAATTACCGAATCCACCGAGTACCGGATTCAAACCGGATACGCGGCCCATCTCTGCCTATAACCATTAATTAATTGACAGGTTCACGCTTTTAAAGCAGAAATTTATAAAATTAAGCAATGTCATCAATATTGTAAATATAAAATCAGATAAACAGATTAGCAATTTGATAAACCGTATCATATTTTGCATCAAGTAATAAGTCAAATCAGAAAAATATCGACTGCAAATTAATACGATATCACAATGTAATATTCGTACACGTGTATAAGTCCGTACCTGTTAAAAAATTAAAAATGATTTCCTATTAGTAGTGCACATGTAAAATGTTGATTATACAATAAACGAAGTCAGTATTACGAGGTCAGTCAAGTATGAATGAGTGCTGCAGTAGTATACATATAAACAATATATTTAAATTTAATTGCTTCGTTATCTGTAAGTATTGTACTACACTTAATATACTATACTGGAAAGTAAAGTATTATTTTAAGTTTTTCCGCCTAAGAAATTAAAATTTTTAAAGGCATAGTTTAGGTTTAGATCATCTCCGGAAAAACTGCCAGTTATATACTTTAAACAAGTTATTTTGTTTAAGGATTAGTCTCTCTGTTATATAAAAATAGTTTGTTTTGCCAAAAATTTCCGTTTCCAATAGGTAATCACAATGGGGACAATGTTATTAGCATTTGTATGTTTTCAAACATTTAGTTTTTAATACAATGGAACTTCTATAACTCGAGATCTATTCTAACTAACATTTTTTATTCTCTTATCTAACATTATGAAATAGTAGATTTGTCGGATTTCGTAGAATATAGTAGATTACGCACCTCAGGGTGAAAGTGAGCTATATCATACTGCGTGTCTGCCACCCTCGTCTTCTGTTCGGGTGGTAAGTGACTGCCCGCTTACGCCCTGAGGCTATTTCGCTATGTCGAGATATCCGAATGTTCGAATATTCGAACACTATGTCCAGAAAATTACAAGGCACTGTAGGTGCGTAGAGGAGCACGAGGAAGTTAGAAGAGAAACTGTTATGGGTGAGCAGTGACGTCCTAACAATATCAAGGTAGGAGAAGACTCTAACTCGGTCCTAAGAATGCTCCCCGACAATGGAAAAATAAAGGAGGACAACAAGCCTGGCAAGAAGTGGCTGCTAAATCTACTGAAGTGAAGTCGTTATGGATCCAATGGGACTCTATTGTTGACGAATATGGTCTCCAGAAGAGGATGGTAGAAAGCCAGGATGGTACAGGGAGCATATATCAACAACTGATTTACTCAGCTACAAAAAAAAACTTTTGGGCGTATCATTTCCATCAGACGCTAATGCTGGTGGGGCGGGCAGTCTCTCCGGACTACGGCGGAAGGGCCTCATTTCAGGAATCGTATGAATGGGTGGGTGGTGGTTCGGATGAGAAAGGTAAGATGGATAAAATAAAGACAGAAGAGAATGAAAGATTATCTGTGGAATATTACTGCCCCAGCATTTGCCTAAGTGATCCAAGGAAACCACAAAAAAACTTGAACTAAGGCAGACGGACCCGGAATCGAACCAGCGCCCTCCCTAATGCTAGGCACTGGTCTAAATCTCTAGGCCATGCATAAGCACAAATGCAACAGCGTTCCTAATACATCAGTATATTAATATCGGCTGCCCATTTGGGAGAATTGGCATAGATGTTGCAGATTACTTAACTCGTAACTGAGTTTTGGATAATGCGCATGTGCCAATCGTAGTAAAAAAATCAAACGATCATATCATATAACTAAAAGAATGTAGTAACTAGATTCCGTTTTTCTATGTCAACTTGATGTGTACGTTTACAATTAGTCGACTGTCTTGCGAATGTTTTTCTCCGAGAGCTACCATTTGCCATTAATTCAGTGACAGTTAATAATTGTTGCGTAAGAAAAAGTACGGGCAATGTGTGACATGCACGCTGCCGAATGGCATGTTTTCAAATAAGGAGTAGCATTAGCTATTAGCGGTGTTTTGCTGCCGTCATAATGACGTTATAACTGCGGTTTTATACATGTGTATGAAATTAATTTTTAAACACAATCAGCCATCGGTACGTGATAAGTTTCCAGTCGAGAACATAGTTGCTTAGTGGCAAACTTAATGTCAGTTTAATTACTTCGCTCTGGACAGGCTGCTTTTTCCACGCCGCGATTTATACGATTCGTGCAGTTTATATATCCGCACAATCATTCAATAAAGATTAATTCTTACGCATTAATTAAGTATAGTGGACGAAATTCTTGAAGAAAATACATGTAGATAGCGAAAGAATGACGATAAGTTCGAATGCTCCACCACATGAAGGTTTTTGTAATGTTCTAACTCCAAAAAGCTGAATGATGTTAATTTGGTTTTTAAATATGGGATACATGGAAATTTCAGCGTGTTAGGATATCCCTGGGTTCAAGTCCTAGATAAAGAACACTATTAGTAAGATAATCAAATTCGATGTGTTTTTGTAACTCGAATATAAATTCAGATTTATCGTAGCATTCTAAATAACTGCAGCTAGATTGTATCATCTCGATTTTTTGAAATTTGGATAATTTTGGGGCGAAATTTTATTAATACTCAATGAGCGTAAAGGCGATGGATTTGACTTTTTAAAGTTTGGTTTTTTTTTAAATAAATTAGACTTTATTCGGCAGTTTAGAAGACACTGGAAAATTGAAACGCGAGAAAACCGTTATTGTCTTGCAATCATACTATCTTATCTTGGATTTGTGTCCTAGGCCGCCTATGTTCGATACCCAGCATGTTTTCGTTTAATTATGTTCTTTAATTAAAAATCACTGATTTTGACGTACCTATTGGGATCCGTCAAATGGGAGGCGCCGATTAGGGAAAATTTATCGTAGTTCCTATGGTGTACCGTGCAATTTCCAAGTTTTTAAATTACGATAAAATGATAAGTATTGACACAATATGTGATTGGGCTGACACAAAGCCTCGGAAAGGAAATTTCGTTGAAGGTGAGCGTGTTTTTAATGCCAATCACATTATAAAATTCGGAAATAACAAATCCGGAAGCTAGCCTTCAAATTCCGTCAAGTTTACTGCCTA
>NW_020442448.1:684313-692912 GCF_000699045.2 Agrilus planipennis | reverse complement strand
AGCTGATACACAGCTCAGGAGAACATGAGAAACGGAAATTTACCAAAATATTAAAACTATATTTACAATTTATCCCACTAGCCCGTTGCTTCGTAAGCGAAAATAATAAAAATTATAATTTTGGACCCGAATTTGTAAAAATAAAATCCCAGCAGAAATAAATTGACTAGGTATTTTAGTTGATATTACAAATTTAATTGTAATAATTAAGAAACCTGAAATCATTTTTAAAAAAACATGTCCAAATTGAGATTATTACAAGTTACCTAATAAATTCTACCACTTCTACGGCAAATTCAGTCATTTACCATCGAAAATTGTAATTTTTGCTTTGTCATAAAAATTTAGTTTTTTTCCGTGAGGCGAACTAGAAAATTAAGAAATTTTAAACGATAAACTGAAGAACTTCTTGCTGCATCTCGGAGAAAGCCAATAATCAAAGTGATATTGATACGATCCACCCTGTATCTAACTACTAGAGACTCTTAGTATAGTAACGTTGTTTCATGTCAAGTACATAAAAACTGCGAATATGTCTTGTACTTAAAATTGGCATTTAGATAAAACAAAATGTAATAACGTTGTCCTTCATCAGATGTTCTAATTACGAGGGCGGTTCAATAAGTACCCGTGTTTAAAGACAGAGGACGTTCCTGAAGGAAATTGGTGCCATCTATCAAACCACGTCAAAACGAATTTCAGACTGATTGATAGGTAAGTTTGGATTTGGCAGCCATTCGACTGAGACGTGTTTCGTTATTTTCGCTAAGATGGAAAAAGAGCAGTATCGTTCGGTAACTCGCTTTTTGTTTTTGGATGGGAAGAAATGCGAGGAGATGAAAACAAAGTTGGATACTGTTTATGGAGACATTTCGCCATCTACGACCACAGTTAGATATTGCTTCAACGAAGTTAAACGTGGGCAAAGATCCGTTTTTGATAGGAGCGACCAGGAAGCCTGGCAAACGTTGTTACCGAGGAAATCATTTTACGGATTTTTTAGGAAAAGGAAGAACGATCACTGGACAATACTACAGTGAGTTATTGGAGCGTTTCGACAAAAAATTGAAGGAGACACGGACGCATTTGACGAAAAAGTAAAAAAATGGCAGAGTCGTTGGGAGAAGTGTATCTTTCTAAAAGGGGACTATGTTGAAAAATAAAAAAAACATTAAAAAAAAGGTGTCTTCATTTCTAACACGGGTACTTATTTAACCGCCCTCGTACTGTAAAGCATATTTCTTATCATACATTAACACACTGATGACAGGTATCAATTCTAAGCATTTTGCATTATTTATGTTTATATAAAAAGGACGACTTTGAAGAAGAAGATCCCATTATACTCTTAAACTGTCAAGATCGAACATTTAACTTTGATAGCTGTTGCAATTGGTGTAGTCATTATCAGGATTGCAACAATATCTTTTAAAGTGATTCGGATAGGTAATACGGTTTTACCTATCAGACTTTTGGATTTTTCGATGAATTTTTAACAGGCAGAGGTGGTATAGGTAATATTTTTCGTGTAATTGACCGTACAATGAATTTGTATTGGATTATATCGACAAAAGCTCACCGTTATGGTACTGGAAACAATTCGTCACCCGGTGGCAGTAATGGCGAGCAACAATTCACTTTGCCACCGAGCGGCAAAACGGTCGTATATAGACTCCTGATTTATAACGATTTAATATTTATTTTGATGGGTGAAATTTGGCGTAACTAAAGTCCCGTTATTCGAGAAGGGTCGTCCAGCTGTTCGGTTATACTTTATAAAGCACATAATGGCTAATAAAGAGAACTTTCCGTCGCTGCGAACCTACATAAAAAGGGTCACAATTGCTCACACGGAATTCAATTTTGATGACACCAAAAGAAATAAATGGATTTGCCGGCAGATTTTATATGCCTTCGAATGGACAGCATGAAGTTTTTACCTTAGGTCATTTTGTAATTTAAAACTTGCTGTTCAAAAAACATAATTTTTAGATTGAAGTTATAAAACAACAAATTGTATAACGATTCCGTTTGTTGAAACACACACAAACCAATTTTAACCATCAATCCTTGGTTTTAACTTTTCTCCATTAGTTTTTACTCATTTGAAGCTACATGAGTATTTTATGAGAAAAATTATTTCCTTTATCGTTTAGGGATACTTTTTATTCGAGAAATGAATCCATTTCTATAAATATTGTTAAAAAGACTCTACATCTTTAGTTGTGACTGTTCAATTTAGGTATTCCGGACTCGTACATATTCGAATATACGTTATGTAGTTATATAGAATTGCGATTGGAAACGGCGGAAGAGGAATAATATGGCCAGTGCCTATGGGGCGCTGTAATTTTGGATGATTTATCGACGGATTATACTGACGTCCGTGGTTCCGCGTTCCGTAGGACGATTCCTGGAATGGTCTCTGGTGCCTATGGTTTGATAACCGCGATTTGATTTCCGAGAAAAGATTCCAGCCATGATATATTGCTGCTTTAACCGTTTGATGTAGTAGATATTGGTTTAAAGTTACCTACACATAACAGTCAGTTGTTATAAAGCGAATTTTTATTCAAAAGTTTAAATCATTGTACGTACTATACCTACTCCTTATTCGGTAATTTCTTTTTTTAAAAAGGAATTCATACTTTTATAGGATCTTGTTCTATCCAAACTTAGATTTTTGAAAAACGAGTTAAGTATTTATGATGTGGCAATGCCGTCTACTGGGTTTTATTAATCTCTTTTGGATTATTCAAAAACTGTAACTAAACTATAGCCCATTCTTGTATCCAAAAAGAAAACAACAAAAGTGCGTCTAATAAAGTGATCGTCAATGTTAATGTACAATCTTACCATTGCCAAACGCTATAGGTACAAGTTTGTAAAGGCTTTCGTGGCCAGTCGATGAACTAATGATGTCCTGATTCGGGTCTAAAGGCCTAAAGGACATCCACTATCGGAGATGTAAGGATCTCTGAAGAAGCTCGCCACCCGTGCTAGCAAAATGTTAAGGAGCAACCAACCGACCATTTTTTAAACTTCCACACTTCCGAAGCAAAATTGAAAATGATGTTCCAAAAATGTTTATTGTGTCTAAATTATTTAAAATTTTATGAGATAAATACCTAAATAAAAATTTTTATTTCTGCATGGAAAAATTTCAACGGATTTTTTTAGACACTAAATTTTTTTAATATATTGTACTTGAATTCTGTAACCGTTTTATTGCTTAGACATCATATCCAATTTTACCTTTTGCTACTGTCTCATTCTTATATTCTTAAACGTTTTTAATATACCAAGTCAAATATATTCAGTATTTAAAACACAATAAGGCTATAAAAACGTTTTTATTATGTAGGTATAATGATACACTGTCAGCTATGAAATAAATCATTTTTTCTTTCGTGTTTGTAGCTTAAACTCGCGTAACTTTTCTAATAACTAATATTAGGTAAGTAGGTACCTGATACACAAGTACGTGTTACCGTGAATACAATAGGTAACTTACCACCGCCCATCAGTCACTTCGTCTTCAATTTTTTGTGACGGTGTATGAATGTGTGCTTATAAAAACTTAGTTTTGGTACCTAAATAGAAGGGGACGGACGAAAGAAGAGCGATGGGAGCTCCGAAAAGCAGATTTATTTTTAATAATGGCCTGATCGCATGAGTGAACTTCCCCCCAAGTAAATAAATAATGCGGTTATTACACCTCAGCAGATGCGCTTTGGTACGCAGGCGCAGTTGCCCTTTAAGGGTACGGGGCGTGAATGGCTATAGGTAGACTTACGGCGCAACCGTAATTCGATATATGAAATTTTCGATTTTCGCTCTCTCTCTTTTTAACGTCTTTTTCTCTCATTGTATGATGTTGATCCTTCGTCCTTATTACGCGCTGTTGGTTAAGACGTTTTAGGGCTGACAATAATAACACTACCCTACCTAAAGTAACGTATTCGGCGACCGTTGCGTTCTCGCACTCCCTGCAGGAACGGAGGGGCGAGGAAAACCTTAACGACACTAATTTAATCGAATGAGCTTGCGATCTAATGGAAAAACTGTCACAAAATGATTCCTACGAAAGAAACTTTTGTTTACGAGGTGATGTTTAAAAGGGTCCTTTTATTCGTACACACCATGGATTAGTGCACTACAATTTCTTTATAAAGTAACAAAGAATTACCTATACATATCGACAGAGGGGGGGGGTCTCAAATATGAAAACTAGGAATTAAAATTTCATTTTCACTTTTTGACTTTTCCGACCGTAAACTCAAAAGTTTAATTGATAAAGGTAATTTTCGATTTCAAACGCTTATAATTAGTGGAATATTTAAATATTTCTGTAAGGAATTTAATTCTCTGTATATAATCTATAGACATTTGGGGATGTTGCCCGGCGTAGTGTAATCTTTACTTTTCCCCCATTACATTTTTAAGAAAAAAGATAAAACTTGCAAATGTACGTATACTACAACTAATATCATATAGGTTATTTTTTAACTGACAATGTTGCATTTAATTATTATTCGTTATTCATAATGACATTTCGAGTCTTAACAGATACACGTGGAAACTTTTTGCTTACATGAAACAATAAATTAAAAGCGATCAATTTTTCAATCATAAATAGTAACATAAAAGGAACGTGCACGCCATGTTCTAGTGGAGTGACATTTAAGGCTTGAGGTACCTAGTACCTATTCCATTCGTCGGTTTTCTCGATTGTTGTCAAGGTTCTTGTTCCGCTGCATGCTACACTTTGGTTCATGTTTATAGTGTTACATGAAGTAGGTACATGTTTTCATTGTAACTTTTGTAGCTGTTGTTTTATTTGTCATGTTTTACATAAACTGCCAATCGGTCGATAGTAGATAGCAGTTAACTGTTAAACACCTCATTAGTAACATTTTTGTGGTCAAACACGCATGCATTAGGTATTTTTGTTTTTATTTCTTGTTGACTCGAAGTAATAGCAATTAATGATATCGCTGCTATCTGTTAAGAACTATCAAAACTATTGAAATTGTTATTTTTACCCTATCAACTAATTTTTAATTATTGTTTGTGTAAGAGTTATAATGTTTCGGGGTTTAAAACGTTTAAGTTGTGGGAAGGGTTGCCAATTTATATTATCTTTTGGACTTGTTTCCGTATTGTTTCATCATCATCATAAGGTCGTCAGTCCTAAGACTGATTATACACGCACCTCTATCTTTTCCTATCCTTCGCATTTCGGTAAAACTAGAACATCCCACACCCTTAACTATTTGCGAACATTAATGTAATCTAGGTGTACCTATATTCCTCTCTCCATGAAATTCATATTCATCGTCATCATCATAAGGTCGTCAGTCCTAAGACTGGTTGGACACGTACCTCCACTCTTTCCTATCCTGAGCTAAACTTCGCATTTCCCTAAAACTANTTTTTTTTCGGGTAAAATTACCCGGTACTGCTGGGTACTCGGCGTTATTATCCGGTACCGGTGAGGATCCTAAAAAAATTACCGAATCCACCGAGTACCGGATTCAAACCGGATACGCGGCCCATCTCTGCCTATAACCATTAATTAATTGACAGGTTCACGCTTTTAAAGCAGAAATTTATAAAATTAAGCAATGTCATCAATATTGTAAATATAAAATCAGATAAACAGATTAGCAATTTGATAAACCGTATCATATTTTGCATCAAGTAATAAGTCAAATCAGAAAAATATCGACTGCAAATTAATACGATATCACAATGTAATATTCGTACACGTGTATAAGTCCGTACCTGTTAAAAAATTAAAAATGATTTCCTATTAGTAGTGCACATGTAAAATGTTGATTATACAATAAACGAAGTCAGTATTACGAGGTCAGTCAAGTATGAATGAGTGCTGCAGTAGTATACATATAAACAATATATTTAAATTTAATTGCTTCGTTATCTGTAAGTATTGTACTACACTTAATATACTATACTGGAAAGTAAAGTATTATTTTAAGTTTTTCCGCCTAAGAAATTAAAATTTTTAAAGGCATAGTTTAGGTTTAGATCATCTCCGGAAAAACTGCCAGTTATATACTTTAAACAAGTTATTTTGTTTAAGGATTAGTCTCTCTGTTATATAAAAATAGTTTGTTTTGCCAAAAATTTCCGTTTCCAATAGGTAATCACAATGGGGACAATGTTATTAGCATTTGTATGTTTTCAAACATTTAGTTTTTAATACAATGGAACTTCTATAACTCGAGATCTATTCTAACTAACATTTTTTATTCTCTTATCTAACATTATGAAATAGTAGATTTGTCGGATTTCGTAGAATATAGTAGATTACGCACCTCAGGGTGAAAGTGAGCTATATCATACTGCGTGTCTGCCACCCTCGTCTTCTGTTCGGGTGGTAAGTGACTGCCCGCTTACGCCCTGAGGCTATTTCGCTATGTCGAGATATCCGAATGTTCGAATATTCGAACACTATGTCCAGAAAATTACAAGGCACTGTAGGTGCGTAGAGGAGCACGAGGAAGTTAGAAGAGAAACTGTTATGGGTGAGCAGTGACGTCCTAACAATATCAAGGTAGGAGAAGACTCTAACTCGGTCCTAAGAATGCTCCCCGACAATGGAAAAATAAAGGAGGACAACAAGCCTGGCAAGAAGTGGCTGCTAAATCTACTGAAGTGAAGTCGTTATGGATCCAATGGGACTCTATTGTTGACGAATATGGTCTCCAGAAGAGGATGGTAGAAAGCCAGGATGGTACAGGGAGCATATATCAACAACTGATTTACTCAGCTACAAAAAAAAACTTTTGGGCGTATCATTTCCATCAGACGCTAATGCTGGTGGGGCGGGCAGTCTCTCCGGACTACGGCGGAAGGGCCTCATTTCAGGAATCGTATGAATGGGTGGGTGGTGGTTCGGATGAGAAAGGTAAGATGGATAAAATAAAGACAGAAGAGAATGAAAGATTATCTGTGGAATATTACTGCCCCAGCATTTGCCTAAGTGATCCAAGGAAACCACAAAAAAACTTGAACTAAGGCAGACGGACCCGGAATCGAACCAGCGCCCTCCCTAATGCTAGGCACTGGTCTAAATCTCTAGGCCATGCATAAGCACAAATGCAACAGCGTTCCTAATACATCAGTATATTAATATCGGCTGCCCATTTGGGAGAATTGGCATAGATGTTGCAGATTACTTAACTCGTAACTGAGTTTTGGATAATGCGCATGTGCCAATCGTAGTAAAAAAATCAAACGATCATATCATATAACTAAAAGAATGTAGTAACTAGATTCCGTTTTTCTATGTCAACTTGATGTGTACGTTTACAATTAGTCGACTGTCTTGCGAATGTTTTTCTCCGAGAGCTACCATTTGCCATTAATTCAGTGACAGTTAATAATTGTTGCGTAAGAAAAAGTACGGGCAATGTGTGACATGCACGCTGCCGAATGGCATGTTTTCAAATAAGGAGTAGCATTAGCTATTAGCGGTGTTTTGCTGCCGTCATAATGACGTTATAACTGCGGTTTTATACATGTGTATGAAATTAATTTTTAAACACAATCAGCCATCGGTACGTGATAAGTTTCCAGTCGAGAACATAGTTGCTTAGTGGCAAACTTAATGTCAGTTTAATTACTTCGCTCTGGACAGGCTGCTTTTTCCACGCCGCGATTTATACGATTCGTGCAGTTTATATATCCGCACAATCATTCAATAAAGATTAATTCTTACGCATTAATTAAGTATAGTGGACGAAATTCTTGAAGAAAATACATGTAGATAGCGAAAGAATGACGATAAGTTCGAATGCTCCACCACATGAAGGTTTTTGTAATGTTCTAACTCCAAAAAGCTGAATGATGTTAATTTGGTTTTTAAATATGGGATACATGGAAATTTCAGCGTGTTAGGATATCCCTGGGTTCAAGTCCTAGATAAAGAACACTATTAGTAAGATAATCAAATTCGATGTGTTTTTGTAACTCGAATATAAATTCAGATTTATCGTAGCATTCTAAATAACTGCAGCTAGATTGTATCATCTCGATTTTTTGAAATTTGGATAATTTTGGGGCGAAATTTTATTAATACTCAATGAGCGTAAAGGCGATGGATTTGACTTTTTAAAGTTTGGTTTTTTTTTAAATAAATTAGACTTTATTCGGCAGTTTAGAAGACACTGGAAAATTGAAACGCGAGAAAACCGTTATTGTCTTGCAATCATACTATCTTATCTTGGATTTGTGTCCTAGGCCGCCTATGTTCGATACCCAGCATGTTTTCGTTTAATTATGTTCTTTAATTAAAAATCACTGATTTTGACGTACCTATTGGGATCCGTCAAATGGGAGGCGCCGATTAGGGAAAATTTATCGTAGTTCCTATGGTGTACCGTGCAATTTCCAAGTTTTTAAATTACGATAAAATGATAAGTATTGACACAATATGTGATTGGGCTGACACAAAGCCTCGGAAAGGAAATTTCGTTGTAGGTGAGCGTGTTTTTAATGCCAATCACATTATAAAATTCGGAAATAACAAATCCGGAAGCTAGCCTTCAAATTCCGTCAAGTTTACTGCCTA
>NW_020442448.1:673628-677941 GCF_000699045.2 Agrilus planipennis | reverse complement strand
ATCATCATCATAAGGTCGTCAGTCCTAAGACTGGTTGGACACGTACCTCCACTCTTTCCTATCCTGAGCTAAACTTCGCATTTCCCTAAAACTAGAACAGCCCACATCCCTAACTATTTCAGAACAGTAATCTAATCTAGGTCTACCTCTACCCCTCCTGTTTGTGCCTCTAATATGTCTCTGCCTGAGGTGTCCTACAAATCTACCTCTTGTTGACTTCCATAGAGTCCTCCGTTCTCCTATTGTTTCTAACTTTCTCTATCCATGATATCCGTCCTCATCATTCGCCTGTAACATCACAGTTAGAACGCTTCTAACCGCCACCGCCCACCTTTAAAACTCCTTTTCGAATTTTTAAATTAACCAGCCACTTAGGATTCAATTTCGAAAATTTCGTAAATTTCTAACGATCAATAGGTAAGAAGTTACCTTTTTAGAGTGTATAGAGCATAAAGATTGACTAGTTCATGGTCAAATCTACGAATTGAAACAGTGGTTTTTGTTTCTGTTGCAGAGTACAATATCTTCTGGACCTAGTCAAACAGCGTCTCCACCAAGCAGCATGGCAGTCACCTCCTCAGCTCCAACACCGGGAACTCCGCCAACATCTCACCGATGCTGTGATACCGGTCGTCCGCTATATACCGATCCAATAACGGGACTAACGATTTGCTCGTGTCAGTACGAACTTTTTAGCTACCAAAGACTAGCCGGTGGAGTGCCGGGACTTCCACCTTTATCGGTGTATAGTGCGCCCTATCCCGAAGGAATGCCAGCCTACGTTCCTGCCCTCGGTGCCGATCAAGCCTCTTTCTATTCTACGACGGTAAGTGTCATCATCACTTTTTCTCAAAAGATATTCTTAAAATTCTTTGGAACATGCAAGTAATCTCTAAGATGTTCATTAATATTTGTTTATTTTCATATGGGCTTGTCCATAATGCAGATCTCTCTCTCTGAATGAGTTAGATATGTTAGGTTCTTCAAACTTTTAGTTTTCCTCTTACTTATAAAAGAGTAATCTAAGAGTATCTTTCTCTTTGACATCCTTCAGTTAACTTTGAACTGGGTATTGTCTAAATTTAATGGATGCGATTTAGTAAATGGGAAGTAGTTAAGAAAAATGACACTTGTGATTTGGGAAAGCCGGAGCAAAGGCCAGAGAATTTTCTTTCTTATTCAGTAGTCGATTTTTCTTGCTTCCTTTTTCATTTCTGCCCTGTAGTACCACCATTTTTAATTTCTATGGGGTGTGGGGGGTGGTACCCAGTGGTTCCTTGAGTAGACTGGCAGACCAACAATTGTTTTATCTAGTGTCCGACCGAAAGTTCGGTTTCGGTCGAGTTTCGGCAAAAAAACGAGTTTCGGTTTAGTTTCGGTTTCGGCGGCAAGCCTGCCGAAACTACGACCGAAACCGAAACAGCGTTCGGGAGTTCTCGCGCTCTGCTCGGTCATGTTCGACGCGATAANTTTACTTTTTTAACGTGTTTTATTATTTTAATAAACAATTTTACAATTTGCGTGCACAGTTCCTATGTAAATTTTTCCCTCATTCGAGTTATAAATTTTGCCACCAGATGGTGTATGCCCATTAGACGGATCCCAATTCGAGATAAAATAAAACAATCGAAAAAAGTGAGTGGGTCTAATTCCGACGTCTAGTTGGTTGCATAAATTCTGATGGTTACCATTAAATCTTCGTATGACGTGTACATTTAGTTGCATATACACAGTCTGTACCTAATATATATGATTATGTATGGAACTCTCAGTTCATGTCAAACTCGCGTTTGACTGATTTTTTTTTAAAAAGTTACTTCGTTTGGTCTTCAAGTATCGTGAGAGTCAATAATAGCATACCTATTAAATCATATCTTCGTAATTTATTGTGCAATAATTGCCTTAATAAGGAGACAAAGGAAAAGTGTAGTAGCCAATCGCTGGTTATCACTGTCTTCGCATCCGGTACACTTTAATTTTTCCCAATCATTGCGTTTGTATTATACAATAAATCCTTTATTTTATGCCAAGATCAGTTAACGACATCAGTTTTATTATATTGCCCTGACTTAAATACCTACACAACCAACCTTATCATGAATCGCGTTAGAGAGACCTCCAGATAGAAAAGAAAATGCCGCCTGTTTTCGAAACGTTATTTGCCGCTATTAAGCCGACTTGATTACGAAGATGCTACACAAACTGTCCTCGTTAAAACAACATACAACGCCAACTTGATGAAGCTACGTAGGCCATAGCGGCTGGATTTATAAACCCACCGTGTTCTCAAAGTGTAGGTAGGTAGCCCTGAACTTGGGCATAATAAGATTCTACGGTTAAAAAGTGTGATAAGTTGGTACGTATTAAAACTAAACTCTTTTGCGATGTAAGTTCACGGTCAACGTATTGTACATACGTTTCTATACGCTTCAGCAAAGCTAAGATTTAACACGCAAGACCAAGACCAAAACTATATTAGCAAGACTGTTCATCACAAATGCTGATATTATAAATCATTAGATAATTACCGTTTTTTGGAAAACTGAAAATTTTTGAGTGATAATAAAGCACGGAGAAAACGGAAAACGAAAATTTACTTATATATTAAAGCCACATTTACAATTTATCCCTCTAGTCCGTTGCTTCGTAAGAGAAAATAATAAAAATTACAATTTGGACCCGAATTTGTAAAAATAAAATCCCAGCAGAAATAAATTGACTAGGTATTTTAGTTGATATTACAAATTTAATTGTAATAATTAAGAAACCTGAAATCATTTTTAAAAAAACATGTCCAAATTGAGATTATTACAAGTTACCTAATAAATTCTACCACTTCTACGGCAAATTCAGTCATTTACCATCGAAAATTGTAATTTTTGCTTTGTCATAAAAATTTAGTTTTTTTCCGTGAGGCGAACTAGAAAATTAAGAAATTTTAAACGATAAACTGAAGAACTTCTTGCTGCATCTCGGAGAAAGCCAATAATCAAAGTGATATTGATACGATCCACCCTGTATCTAACTACTAGAGACTCTTAGTATAGTAACGTTGTTTCATGTCAAGTACATAAAAACTGCGAATATGTCTTGTACTTAAAATTGGCATTTAGATAAAACAAAATGTAATAACGTTGTCCTTCATCAGATGTTCTAATTACGAGGGCGGTTCAATAAGTACCCGTGTTTAAAGACAGAGGACGTTCCTGAAGGAAATTGGTGCCATCTATCAAACCACGTCAAAACGAATTTCAGACTGATTGATAGGTAAGTTTGGATTTGGCAGCCATTCGACTGAGACGTGTTTCGTTATTTTCGCTAAGATGGAAAAAGAGCAGTATCGTTCGGTAACTCGCTTTTTGTTTTTGGATGGGAAGAAATGCGAGGAGATGAAAACAAAGTTGGATACTGTTTATGGAGACATTTCGCCATCTACGACCACAGTTAGATATTGCTTCAACGAATTTAAACGTGGGCAAAGATCCGTTTTTGATAGGAGCGACCAGGAAATCATTTTACGGATTTTTTAGGAAAAGGAAGAACGATCACTGGACAATACTACAGTGAGTTATTGGACCGCTTCGACAAAAAATTGAAGGAGACACGGACGCATTTGACGAAAAAGAAGGTGCGTTTTCAACACGATAACGCACCGGCACAATCATCAGGAGTTGTTGCAGCCAAAATGCATGAATTACGTTATGAATTTGCTGCCGCACACCCCGATTTGACTCCCTGCGACTTCATCTTGTTCCCTACCATGAAGAAATGACTAGCGAGAAAGAAATTTAGGTCAAACGAGGAAGTCATCGGCGAAACAGGGGGGGATTTTGGACAGTTCGACAAATATTATTTTTTGGAGGGGTAAAAAAAATGGCAGGGTCGTTGGTAGAAGTGTATCTTTCTGAAAGGGAACTGTGTTGAAAATTAAAAAAACAAATTTTAAAAAAAAAGGTGTCTTCATGTCCAACACGGGTACTTATTGAACCGCCCTCGTAGTTTGTGTCCACATCTACGTGTATACAGAAATTGAAACTTCCATTTGGAGTGTGTCCATTTCATGGAATAAATCCTATATGAAAATCCCAGAATATAAAATACAAATACAATGATATTCGTTCCTCTTTTACATTATTTTATTTTTACTATAATTTTCAATTATTGTTTTGGTGGTTCGAAGTTACGCAAATTTGACGATAAATTTTTATCACCTGTATGAAACTAAACAGTTTTTAAAGCAACTATCAACATTTCAGCGTACATGATTTTGAGTTGGACAAAAGAAAAATTTTGTTTTAAATTAGCAAGGAAGT
>NW_020442448.1:628872-668336 GCF_000699045.2 Agrilus planipennis | reverse complement strand
CAGTAATTAAATACAACACCTCTATGTGATTTAAAGATAAAAAAATAAAACTGACTGATTATAATAACGTTTTCTTTATTTTTCTCGCAAAACATGATCCTTATAAGGAAGTTTCGGTTTCGGTTTCGGCCGAAACTGAGACCGTTGCCGAAATTCGGTTTCGGTTTCGGTCGTAAAAACCAGTTTCGGTCGGACACTAGTTTTATCATACGTTTTCCCGAAAAAAGTAAAATGCTTAACGAAAGGAACCGTGTGAAAGAAAAGCTTTGGAATATTTGAACATTCATGAAAGCGATTTGTCAAAAACCGAAAAGTAATGTGTAAAAAAGTGGTGCATATATCGCGGGAAAGTATTGAATTGTGCAGGTGCAAAAATTTACGTTGTTCTACAAAGCTGCAGAAACCACCTGATCTTTACATTAAGCAGGCGCAACAACTGCCATAATAAGATGGGAGTGTTGGAATTCTTTACATAACTGTCCGTTTTAGTGTTAACAAAATACATTATGCATTTTAAAGTGGCACGAAGATATGCCATTTAAACTAATTGCCATTAATGCCGCATTCTCGAACAAGCATTCTTCAAAATGCATTTATTATCAGCTACATACTATGACAATCGGTTGTGGAAGCGAAACTGTTAAAACTAACCTTAAGGTTAACTGGAAGTGATACGCGTTCTCGTTGTATTTTAATGAAGGAAGTTGTTATTAATGCATTGTCATTTAATTATTTATTTGGTGTGTCGTTGTCATATGATGACCAACTATATGTTTGTATGTTTCGACTTTTCTGAACCTGCTCAGCGATCAATAAGAATTTATAACGTATTGCTTCCTTAGCTTATTGCTTTCGATGTCCCCCATGTTTATGTATACCATTCGACTTTCAATAAACGGTACATTAATTGATGAATTAACAAAAATGTAACGATTCTCCAAATAGACACAGGTACTATTTTTTAATATAAACTAAAAATGTCAATCCATTTCGGTTCTATTAGGAAAAGCTTGTATTAGGAATTCGGTTTCGGTAAAATTGACAGACTTGCTCAAATTACAGAATTTGTGGATGAATAATATTTGATTTTGGGCCTGACTCTTATGTTGATAAAACATTTTGAGATGTACGTATTAAGTTTAATGTCGGCTGTTTTTGGTTTAGGATAATTTTTAACTTCAACAAACTAGACGATAATTCTGATATAGTGTTTCCTACCTATTTGTTCATAAAATCATGTATAAAATATTTTTTATATCAACTTTTACTATTGATATTATATATATACATGTATGTCGCACCCACTTGGCGTAATTGTCCATTTTGTGAACTGGATGTCCAGTTTATGAAGATAAGGAACCAGAAATATTCGAGTGTAAACGTATGGGTTACAGAAGTTCGACTATCCCTACATGTGTTCACACATTAGTACCCACTTTCTTTAAATTTTCTTGTAGTTTCGGGTGAAACAGATAATAAACGACTTTATGTATCCAAAATAAAATTAAACATTATCATTATATTAACGGCTTCAGGGGCAATTTTGCACACTCGTACTGTCACGTACGCAAGTTGAGTAATAGTAAAATAATGATTACGGAAATTCTTTTTATTGAATTAAAAGTAAATACATAATTTAATTACAACTACGCGTATGTAAAATAAATGACCCCTGTTGTGTGGCTTTTTGCATTATGCGCTCTGTTCAGCTAATTGATGTTGTAGGTTATCGTTAAGTTCATGTTATTCGACATTTTGACAGCTGTTTCTTTATGTTATCAACAAAATGTTTTTAATAACGGTGGGTGTTCTGTATGTTAATCACATTTATTCTTATTTTATCTCTTTCAAATGGATTTTATTAGAAAAGGTTATGCGAACGTAACGAATAATCTATACTTAAAAAAAAATCATTTTTTGCATAAATTTATGTGTGTTAGTTGTAAAAAACGTTTGTTACTATTGTATGAGATAATAAATTGTAAATTTATTGATATCTTTAGTTTGTTAAAGAAAAGATTAGAAGTGTTCGAAATGTGGTGTTACAGGCGAATGATGAGGATACCGTGGATAAGAGAGGGTTAAAAATGAAGAGGTATTAGAAAGAATAGAAGAACAGAGGACTCTTTGAATGTCAATAAGGAATAGGTAAGGTAGGTTGGTAGGACACCTTCTCAGGCATGAAGGTCTAGTCAGAGACATATTAGAGGGAGAAACGGGTGTTAGGAGGGGTAGAAGTAGACCTAGTTTATGCGAAGATTAGCTCAGGATAGGAAAGAGTGGAGGTGCGTGTCCAACCAGTCTTAGGACTGACGACCTTATTGTGATGATGAGGCAAAAAATTCATAGCCCAGAAATTGATTTTATTATAGAAAACCTGATAGGGAAGATTGTGGTAAGTAAATAAATAAAACACCTGAGAGATACCCATATTTACTGAAAAATGGATGACAAAATTATTTTGGCAATGTCTCCCATCCTTTTCCACTTAACAGGACCGTACCCTCAGACTTGACCTCCTGTCTCCTTAAGTAGCATTACATGTAATTTGTGGATAGCCTCTTATAAAAATTTCCAAAAGATTGTGTAAGTCTGTGGATATTCTGCCAAGTGACGAAACTGCGACCCCTTCATTGATATCTACACTTCTCCATCTTATAAATTGGGCGTCACATTTTACATTTTACTTGGAGCTGGTAGTATAACGAGCCGCATGGTTATAATCTTAGAATCAATAGAACTAGAGGCGAGTTAGTGCACTCCAAATTGCAATATGAATGCGGCAATCGCACATTTGAAGGTTCATGTCATTTTAAACTACCTGTACACTTAATTCCACTCAATTAAATTTTTATTTGCAAACTATGTATCATGGCAGCAAACTGTTCGCTAACGCTCGCATAAACAAAAATACACGGGCATAAATAACAATTTATCTGCACACTGATGGCACAAATAATGAAAGATTTTTTAAGTGGAGTTCACACGTACCTACACGGACATTCGTTCGAACGTATGCTACCTGCCTACGTTTCGGATTTCGTCCGTTTCGCTGCTTCACGCGGTGCCTGAGCGAGGAAGGTATTATAGGTAACGGAATAATTTAGTAAACATGACAGTTAAAATTTAATTATGTGTCCGGCGAGCTTTATGAATATGAATGTTGGTCATTGTGGATCTAAGCTCTCGGGATTTACCGCAAGAGAGAGAAGAGAGAGCCCGGACGACTTGTATACAAACACTGCTGAAGATTATACGGAATGAATTGTGCCTCTCGTAAATCAGGATTGGACGTGTCTCTATAACTTCATTAGAGATTATTATATTAATCACTTGCTGCTTGAGGTTCAACAATGATCTGACAGCGCTGGAAGATGATGCATTGTATGTTTACCGGTCTTTCACGGCGCGCCTACGCTGGCTGCCTGAACGACGACTCTCGAGTCGGATGGATACTTGTCTTACATCTTATTTTTAACAATTTCCTGTACACGATTGCACACTATAGCATCAAGCAAGCAACAGAAAATATATTTTAACGATACAATCCGCTTAATTATAACCTTGCCTTTAATGAGTCCATACGATACATTTTGTTAATAGATACGTAGACGTAGCTAAGCATGTAACAACACCGTCTATAACGTATCGGAGTAGCGTCATATCCCCTATTATCACCCTCTATGCTTTTGATAAAGAAACTACGAAGGTTATGTTACCAAAAATATATTATTCCACCCTGACAATACATTACAGTGGAATTGGTTTATTATGACTCCGCCTATATTGACCCACCGATTAATATGAAGTAATTGCAGTGTTAAGTTTGGTTTTCATATTAAATTCTCTATAGGAAAGTTTGGATATAATGACTCCGTTTAAAATGACATATCGTTTATTATGACTGATTCTCAAGAAATCATATCCTGCTATAGTGACACAAATGATTAATAAGAACATTTTCGATAATTTTTCTGACCCTTATGTACCTATATTGATATTACAATTCATCGTTCTTTTTCTGTTTCTGTTAATAAGTATATACAATTTGTAGTTTTTCTTTCTATTAAACTAAATAACTAAGCAAAATAGAAAGTTGTTTATTTTCTAAGACTATGCTTTGTATGACGCCCGCTTAGTATGACGCCCGCTTAGTATGACGTGTTTGTTATATCCTTTGATGTCATTATAAGCGGATTCTACCGTACTCATATTGTTCGTGTTGTCTTTTCCTACCGATTTATGCAATTTCTAAGAAACAAAGATTTAATTTTTCCGAAACAGTCATGATTCGGAAATCTTATCAAACAAAGTACCTACCTATAACTACTGTTTCACCCAAGTTGCTTTCAATAGACTCCTTGAATAACTATAATTGAAAGAGTCTTCAAAGAGATAGAGGTAATGGTAGTTGCCATGGACTATCTAAAATACACTTGAATGTGGAAAATATAAAAGTCAGTGCTCTTGAAGTTGCCGGATGTTCTTTATTAACTTTTAATAGATCAAATTAAGCATTAATTGTTAAAAAGTAGGAATGCTTAACATAAATTAATTTTACTACAGCTTTACATCGCAGATTTTCCATCCGAATTCAAGTGAATTATTATTTTCCTTATTTCTTCAGAAATAACTCTACTCTGAGACATTTCTAATTGTTCACAACAGAAGAATATATTCACTGACACATTAAAACCAAATAATTGTACTAATCATAAGCAGTCGATTTGAAGTGACATTTAACAGCATATGGAAAGAAGAGAGATCCAAAATGAAACATATTTCAAAAAGAGTTTTCATTGTTTCGTCTCATAAATTCAGAAATTCTACATTTTGAACATTTGGGAAAACATCAGCGGTAACGAGACAGAGCTCGAAGTCTCATGTTAAATTGTACTCTTTGTTTTTGTTGAATGAGGTGCTTTCTACAAATTCATAAAAATAAACTGACAAATAGTTATTCCAGCTAGAAATTAAATATTCATCATTTTCAGTTATTTTAATGATGGTAGAGAGTGTAATCTTTACAGTAATCATCGAACATTATTAGATAATTAATTAATAATTGGCATATTGCATATGAAGTAAATTATATTTCTCGACATGAAGAGAAGTATAAAAGATTGTAAGGTTTCAAACGCATATTATGTAAATTGGTCGTGTCATATGCGCATACTAATTAGGAATTTATTCCAAGTTGTATTTAATCAATTAAAAACATTCGTAGGATTTCGTCACTTTGCTACGCGTAATAGACAGACACAGAGATGTTACGATAATAACTGCATATTAGATGCAAATTATTAAGTTTGCACGAGTAAACGGCGACCTTCTACAAATGCTTGGTTTATTCAATTTGTGTATTGCTAATCTATAATAATCCATTGCGTGAGAGAAATCATCGAACCGATGACTATTAATAAAAATAATCCCGCCTCTAGGAGGTGCTGAGGAATTTTAAAAGCAACAAGAATTAAACTTTCCTTTATTTCAAATTAATGACTGCATACTAGGTTCCAACGGTATTGTTTATGATTTTCTTTAAATGCTTGGAGAAACAGAATCGAAAGGTTAATACAAATGATATTGTTTGTAGTTCTAGTCGTTGTAAGTAAGATGATAGTGAGACAATTGTAAGATAATTTAGTATTATGACAACGAACTTGAAAAAGTAGAATATAGGCAATTATCAAAATAAATTAGGAAAAGGAATGATAAGATGATAAGGACACCTTTTGAAACATGAAGGACTAGGGAGGGACATATTAGAAACAGAAAGACGAATGAAGATTGGCAAAGGAAAATAATTGGATTAGGTGCTGTTCTTAAATAATTAGAATGCCTGTCAAGTTTGCATATCCAAATCATAAGATCGGAAAAAGATTCAGAGGAGAATTTAATGCCTTTTTAGTGGTAATGTAATGTTCTATTTAAAATTTTAGTGCCCCATTATATGAAACATAGTGGTGGTTCTGAGTGAAGGTTAAGATAGCACACCTTTTGCAAAATTTTCAGTTTGTAGATGTCCACTTAGTACACGCGAGAAGATACATTTCTGGGCAGAGTATTCCCTGCCATTTTAGTCATTTTTGGCAAAAATGAATCTGATGAAAGTTACAGTAACTTTAATGATAATTTTGCATAGAAAGGCAAAAATTCTTACTGTATTTTTCGGATCTATTGATTTACTTCAAGAATTTTTCGGTATAGTTGATGTCATACGTGGATGCTCTAGAGAAGAAAACATAATTTTATAACAGATCGGATTTAATCATGCATGTTGGCATTAGTTTTTCCGGAAGTATTTAAAAAGCACTAAATTATAGCTTACCTATCATTGGAAGCAAAGTAGTTTACTAATTAATTTTGGTGTTGGTTTGTTACCGTAGCTTTCATCCAGAACCATCAGTAACTTTAAAGTAAGGAATGGAACATTAAAATTTCAAATAGACCACTAAATTAGCCCTGAAAAAGCACTTAATTTTCATGTGAATCTTTGGGTGTGCTACATATGTCTAGTTGAAAGTGCGGGATGTTCTAATTTGGATCGAGCCAAAGCGAAGATTGGCTCATGATAGGTAGGAATGAAGATGCGTATCCAACTAGGCTTATGACTGACGACCCTACGAAGGCGATCTCTGATTTTAGTCTAAAATGGGACCTCAATTTGTACTAATAACATCGCCATCACGAGTGGGCTTCCTCAAAAAAGATTCGATTCAAACAGTGTTTTTTGGATTTTGAATCCTTTTGGGATAAGTGAATGTGACCTCTTTAAATACCAGAACGGTATTGTTTGGTGATTGAATTTTAGTCCACTCATATGCTTTATTAAATTCAATTTATAACAGACGAACGTGATTTGAAGTACTGATTTTTCCGTGTAATTTCTACTCACGTACTCATCAACGATTTCGTTAGATAACCTCAAAATTTGATTCTTAGTTGGTGCTGCCATTGTCGTTAAGTGTGACCGGCTCGAGTAACAGCACTTGAGCCACCTACGCGGATAGTTTGGGATCAGGGTGTCATGTTAGTAACCGTAATCACCGTCCATACACATACTCGTGTTGTACAATAAGTACTAAGGTACCAAACTTGTATGTATACAATCAAATTTGAATCGTTAAACGTTTCAGGTGTCAACGGTCATTACAGTGCTGATTACTAGACGACGTTAACGAGGTCCACGTACATGTACGCACGTACGACATGACTGACGGTACGAATATTCACACACTCGTAGGTAAAAGGTACATGTAAAGCATACACTTTCACAGTACAAACGTAAGTGCGTCCCTCTCCCGACTATATCGACTCGTTCGGCGAGATGTAAAATGCCAACTCAAAGTGAAGATTATCTCGTGGGAACCTGTTTATTTCGAATAGTACGCGTTGTCTAGACACGATGTAGGTACTCATGTGAATTTACCGACCGCAAGATTTAATGAAGCCGCCGCGCACAACATTGTAAGGCACTACCACTTGTTGAAAACTTTAGCACATTGTTGGATTTCGATCGATGTTTTCAAACCGCGACATACCACGGATATCTGTCGAACACTCGACGTGTTTTGCTTGAACCATTGATTCGATTAAAACCTTTCGACTTCCATGTTCATCCAACATAGAAATCACACATTTCTTTGTTGTTATTTTTTTTTTATTCCTGACAAGCTAAAATTGGGAAGTAGGTGAACCTACGGAATAAATTTTTTGAACCATGTCTATCTCAAAATATTACCTATTTCTTTGAAAACTGTCTTAAAAGTAATCGAACTCTCAAAATCTTCTTCAAAATAATCTCCACCAGATATTCTACAATGTGTCAATGTTTTTTCCAATCTTCGAAGCACTTCAAAAAATATTTTTTTGTATTTTCGTTCAGCTTGCTCCTTCAATGCCGTCTTTATCTCCTCAATCGTAGCGTAGTGTCGCCCTTTCATGGGCCTCCTCAGATTCAGAAATAAGAAAAAGTCACAGGGGGACAAATCTGGGGGACATGGTGGCTGCGGCATTGTTAGTGCGTTGTTTTTGGCCAAAAATTCGCGCACAAGCAACGATCTGTGAGCAGGGGCGTTATCATGGTGTAGAAACCAATTTTTGTTCTTCCACAAATTTGGGCGTTTCTGGCGAATTGCTTCGCACAAATTGCACATAACTTGCAGGTAATATTCCTTATTGACCGTTCTACCCTGCGGCCAGAACTCTTGATGCACCACGCCTCTGAAATCGAAGAAAACTGTAAGCAAAACCTTCACATTCGACCTAACTTGGCGGGCTTTTTTCGGTCTTGGCTCGTGCGGCAGCTTCCATTAGGATGATTGAGCTTTGGTTTCCACGTCATAACCATGAACCCATGATTCGTCAACAGTTATGACCCTCTGGAGCAAATTTGGGTTAATGCGATGCTGTTTTTGGTCGAAATCGATCAAAATCATTGGTAAAAATCGAATGACAGGAGCTAATCGATATGTTTAGGTTATCATCAACTTCTCTAACGGTGAGTTTTGTAGAGCGCATATATGTAATTACATTATTACAAAAACTTTGTGGTGCTTTTCGGTTTATCCATAACTTTTATGGAAGGCATAGAGAACATTGTTGGTTTGACTGCAGAGCCGTTGGTTGTGAAGATCGTAAAAATAGTGCGGGTTTGTAACAATTCATCATACAATGGAATGGCATTCTGTGCTAATTAACAGGCCCTGACAGGGCAAAGACACACAATAGGTTTGGTGCTTGCACACACAGATATACGTACATACATATACACGCGCTGTTCACGTTCATTTATTTCGTGTCAGTTGCGCGGCAGACGTCACGGAAAACACATAAATAATGATGAGAACTAAGGAAAAACACGCGTTAATTATGTACCGGGGAAAATTAATTCCGCTATGTTGAACTGCTAACATAACAAACAGCTTCACTTATTCAATCAAAATATTGCATTCAATGGAAGTATTAACAATGACTGTAACGACAAAAAATGATCAGATAGAATCACGTCTGAAAGACAGCAGTTACATGAATATTCAGTAGTTCCTTTCCGTTTGACGAATATTGATAAAACACATGAAAAATTGTGTGATGTAAAGCTTCTTGTGTCGTCAATAACATTACTTGATTAATGTAAATAACATACTGTAATACGACAAACAAATTGATGAATCACAGCTTCAGGATGCACGGTAAAGTATCTTTATCAAATGCATGAAAAAATCTTCGGGTTTTAAAGACAGCAGTCTATACCTCTACTCTTTCTTATCCTGAGCTAACTTCGCATTTCCCTAAAACTAGAAAAATCCTCATGCTTAACTATTTAAGAACAGTGATCTAATCTAGGTCTATCTCTACCCCTCCTAACTCCCGTTTTTGCCTGTAATATGTCTCTGACTAGACCTTCGTGCATGAGAAGATGTCCTACCAATCTATCTCGCCTATTTTTTAGTGACTTCCATCTCCTATTCTGCCTAATACCTCTTCATTTCTAACCTATTCTACCCATTGAACCATATCTATCTCAAAATATTACCTATTTCTCTCCCGTTTGTGCCTCTACTAATATGTCTCTGACTAGACCTTCATGCCTGAGAAGATAATCTACCAACCTATCTCACCTATTTCTTATTGACTTCCTTAGAGTCCTCTGTTTTCCTATTCTTTCTAATATCTCTTCATTTCTAACCTTCTTTATCCACGGTATCCTCGTCATTTGCCTGTAACCAGATTTCGAACGCTTCTAATCTCTTCTTTTCAGTCGCGCCCACTATCCATGTTTCGCACTCGTACAGCGCCGCGCTGCAAACATACACCTTTAACAATCTTAGAAGTGAGTTATTTTTATTGAAGGCGACTCGACCCTGCATTATCTTCTGCTTTATATCCCTAGTACTCCTTGCGTCCTGGCTCTCTGACTCCTAAATACCTAAAATCGGCCACTAATTTTTTGTCACCTATCTTTATATTCGTTCTTTCTCTACGTTTTCTTCCCTTCTATACCAGTATTTTTGTTTTATTTTTACTTATTTTCATACAGTAATTTTTTGTCAGTACCGCATCCAGTTTATTTAAAGCTATCTCTAACTCCTCCTTGCTAGATGCTAATACTGCTATATTATCTGCAAATCTAAGCATACCAATCTTTTGCCCCTGTACATCTATCGCTACTTGTACTGTCTTTAATGATGTTGATCACGTCTTCGATGTATAGATTAAAAAGTAGCGGTGACAGTGTGCATCCCTGTCTAACTCTCTTTCTAATATTGACATCTATACGTTGCAGTCACAGCTCTATAACTGCCTGTTGCTCTTTATACATACTAAGTATCACTCTTCTATCTTTGAAACTCATCCCTACATTTTTAAGTATATTTAGCCTGTACAAACCGTAAATTTACAACCCGTGTAAAAAGCTTAATTTATATTACACTGCCTATCAATGGCTTTCCTGTAAGGCGTAACACTTCAGATACTTTGTAACATGGTAGCTTACTTTTGACGTTTTCATTTTTAAACATGTAACGACGGGTTGATTTTTATTTAACGAGTTTTTGCGTTCCTGTTAAATAATTAAAAATAATTTCCGACAAAATTGACTTAATACATGTAATAAGCGCACAGCCTGACTTTCTTTCTACATATTCATAATTTAACAAACATTTGATCAAGATGGATCATTATAATGTAATTTCAGACAGAAAAAGGTAATTAATGCACAAAAAAAGGCAAGTGCGTGTGTTTTCTGATTCATTCTTTAAGTTACAACGTATATTTTTCTTGCAATTTTTTTGAAATCGTCCACGCTTGGCAAGACATGCCTAATAGTTATCGCCTACAAAACCGACATTGCAAAAATATTAATTTTCCTTTTTATTTAAAAAAAACGACACGCATTGACTAACCGAAGTTTCAGTACGATAAGTGAGCGCAACCTTTTTTACATATCATAATGTTGTGTTAATCAGTTTCCTTGAGAGAAGCTCTTTCTAATTTTTTCTGATATGCGAGAATAATGGGTGGTTTACGGTTTCTAATTAACAATAATGGAGTAAACTTTCTACAACTAATTAGCAGGAACAAGAAAAAATATTACAATTATTATTGTGTCTTTTCAGATAGAGAAATTCACTTGTTGTTGTAGCATTGTGGATTTAATGAAGAGACCGAATAACAAGTGCCATAAAAACAAACTAATGATAAGACAATACCTGTGTGTTATTATTCCATTTCTTATGTGAACGTGTTTACGTATATCACCAACAGAAATAGACCAGAAGTTTCTAACAGCTTAAGGACTATCGGACTGGATGAACTTAAAAATTAGTATTATATATTATTATCGGCAGGAGAAAAATGAAACGCTAAATATTTTGATTTTGAAATGGAAAAATTTCATTTTCCCAGTATGTAGATTGTTTGAAATAAAGCATAGTTCAAACATTTAAAAGCAGAATTTTTAAAAACAATGATCCATAATTTCTTCCCTTCCGCATGTTCTATTGAAAGGGAGGTGTTATTATACTATCAGTACAGTACAGTACTAAACCCCCCATATTCCAATGTATGGTTTTAAATGGATGAAGCAAGGGTCTTTCTGTTCTCTTCTCACATTTCGATTGTACTTAGCATAATATTACATTTGTATAATTATTTTTTTTTATTTTATGAATCTCTTCGTTCAATTTCTCTGTCTTTTTGAATTCTATTTGGGGTTTGCTCCAAATTTTTCTATCTTGCTTTTTATTTCAATTTCTCCAAGTTTTTGCTTTTAATTGCTCTCTTTCTATTTTTGTGAATTTTCTTCGTTTAATAGTATGCTTTGCAATGTATTCGATTTTGTTGCAGGCAAACTTGGATCTGAAAGAAAATTTAGCTGGAGCAGCTACGTGGCCGTACCATTCCATGTATCATCCGTACGATGCAGCTTTTGCTGGTTACCCCTTTAACGGGTAAGTTTATAGAAAAGCATGATTTTTAAAGAAAATTCATGAATAAGAACAAACTGTTCTGTTTTATTTTTAAAAAGAAAGCCCGAATAGGGTAAAAAGTTGGTAATTCTTAAAAAATAACAATCGATATTTCGCCTATATTAGGTACAGGATTTTGTCAAGGTAAGTTTTTTGCCAGTGCATTATGTTTCTAAAAGATGGTAGCTAAAGTTGATGCTTGAGGACTACATTAATATAAAGCAATAACATTCGAATAAGCACGATTAATAAATAAATAAAAAATGACCACCTGGTGACAAATAAACGTTGCACATTGTACATTTGTTTTACCGAAAAAGATTGATAAGAAATAGGGAAGGACATTTTCGGGATGTGTCTGTTGGTTGCGACTTTTAGCATCCGTGTTAAAAATTTTGAGGCAGAAATCATTCTGTAAGTAACTCAATAGAAATTTATTTACTTTACTTTTCGACGAGTAACCGAACAAAAAACTTCTAACTTCTTATTTGACATTTGACTTTTATCAACTCTACGGTACTGTACTTCTCGGTTCGGGAAATACCCACGTACTGCGTTGAAAGAAGCGAGCGAACAATCCCGAGGGAATAACTACTCGAAGGGAGAACAGAGTGATGTCGATGGTTGGGTGGAGGCCGCATCATTATCGCCTTAAATTATAAACGACTCGAGTTGGACCAAGTGAAGAGATGTGGGAAGGCATGACGTGGTGTTGTGTGGAGTGTGGAAATTTTGTTGTCAACAGTGGTCGTCTCCCCTCGTCCGTGGCCGAACACATTATCTTGCCATTAGTTTTAGACGCTACATCGCCGTCGCGACGTGTCGTCTCGCTCCTCATTTGCGTTACGAACAAAAAATTAAAATAAAAAGTAGAGAGATACAGGAATACCTCGAAAACTTCGAAACTCAAAATTGGATCGATAGCTACTACTTACAACCCGATATTATTTACCTACTTGGTGTTAATTTTTCTGAGGGGTGCATAATCTTTGTATCTTGTAATGATCATTAACCATATCGATAATGAATAGAAAGACACAAATAAAATTGTTTTATTATGTTTTAAAGAGTGTTCACAGGGAAAATGTTTAGTGAATCTCGCGTTGATATTACTACTATTAGAAGTAGACAGAACACGTGTCGACTGGGAAACTGTTTAGTGAGCTTTGCGTTGATAATGCTAATATATTGGAAGTGGACACAACACGTGTCCACAGAGAAAATGTTTAGTGAATTTCGCATTGATATTGCTCACTTCAGAAGTAGGCAACTGGAAAAATGTCCAGTGAGTTTCGTGTTGATAATGTTCATATTAGAAGTAGACAATAGCACGTGTTTGTGGTGAAAAGTCTTACTGAGTCTCGCGTTGACATTGTTCACATTAGAAGTAAGCGAAATACGTGTCAACTGGGAAAATGTTCAGTGAGTTTTGCATTAATAATGCTCATATTAGAAGTGGACAAAACACGTGTTCACAGAGAAAAGGTTAAGCGAATTTCGCGTTAATATTGCTCACATTAGAAGTAGGAAACTGGAAAAATGTCCAGTGAGCTTCGTGTTGATAATGTTCATATTAGAAGTGGGTGAAATACGTGTCAACTGGGAAAATGTTCAGTGAGTTTTGCATTGATAATGCTCATATTAGAAGTGGACAATTTATTTTTGGATACATTAGAAGTAGGTTAAACACGTGTCCACATCATCTGTTTAGCTTTTTTTGTTTGTTACATTTATTTGTAGGAGGAAGAGGTTATGGAAACAGAAATTATCCTAACAAAAGATTAACCAGGTATCAACATGAGGTTGTAGACACACTGTATACACATAAATTGGAAAACACTTTTTTTTTAAGTCCATGCTGCTAAAATAATTGATACTTTCATAAATTATGCAGCAACTGTTAACAGTAACATTCGTTGCCAAAACCAAACTTTTATTATACGAATGTGTAAAACAATCCAGAAAGAATGCTTTCAAGCAGATAAAAAGAAACTAATTTTTTAATAGGTTTTACCAGCTCTAATCCTTCTTTCATCGCAACCGTCCTACATTCTTTCGGATGTTCTAACAAGGCGTTGGATAATTTTTAACACTCACTTAATCCGTAATAACGATTCTAACAAAACGTTTCACATGCTCGATAACCCAACATTTGCGTGAGATATTTTAGCTTTGACGCTTTCGTATTTTTACATTGTTTAAAAATTCCGTGCCAAGCGGACGAGTCTTGGGCATAAAAAGATTATAAATGTTAGAAACAAATCGTTCGCTTAATAGTTCCAAGCAATCGCTTAGTAGGAGACATTAATAACGTTGATACTGGTAAAAGGCCCAACACTGAACATTCATAATACATTTGGAAAAATATGAATCACTCGAATTTATTTTATTATTTTTTCCTCTCGAAACAAGTCTCAAGTCTATTTCCATTATGTAGAACACGTCTCGACGTGTTACCGTTCCTTGTGAAATGGATGAATGATTTCTGAGTGTCAACCGATGAACAATACGGATTGCAAAAACAGAGTCATCACTCATGTACTTTTGAAAATTTGACCGTCTAAATTAGCTCATGTTGGATGAATTCCAAAGTAAAACATAACGTAACAAATATGATGATGGATTGCCCGGCAGAAGATCAAAACGACAAAACTGCAAAGGCGTAAGGGCTTGTCATTTTTTGGCTCATTAAACAAATCGAACATCTTGTCAATTACTTGCTCTGCTACTCATTGACTGGGAATTATATAATACAATCAACATTATTATATGTGCGTTATCGAATTGGAGAAAAATTCAACAAAATAGGTGCACTCACAGGAAACTGCAACACATGGTTCGTGCAATTTGATGGGTCTTTATGGTGTAGAGGTCTTCGTTGGAGTAAGGTAGATTGAATGGGTAAAGTGTAAGGCAGGCATTGCAAAATAGTGCTGGGGGTAGCAAGGAATACTCCTAAGTATATTTGGAGAAAGGAACTAGGAGTAGTACATATTTAAAGTGAGGCAACATGCATTTAGATGTCTAAGGATATTCTAGGAATGTCAAACCTCAGGAGGCCAAAAATTTGTTGAGGGCTAGTTTGAATAACAAATCTCCGAAGTGGGATCGAAAAGAGGGGAGGTAGATGGTTAAGGATTTGGAAGTTACTAAGAGGTATGTAAACGTATTTGGACAGAAAAGGGAAAGGAGATTTTTAATTTATTTAAAGATAGTTTAGATATATGGTAGGCGAAACAAGAAAGGAATGGGATGCAATATTGGGTTTATCATATTATTCATTGTATGGGGATTTGTCACCGGTGAGGTCTAGGGCAGATTATTTGAGCAGGGATCCTCAGGCAAGGTCAAGATGAGGGAATATAAGGGATACAGGTATTAGACTTGTAAAATGCGTGATGGGAGGGAAAAAGCTTTGGAACATTTGCTGTGTTGTGGACAGGCAATCAAAACAGAAAGCGATGGTATAAAGGTGTTTTTGAGATAATGGAGAGGAGAGCGTAACGATGGATGAGATGGGAGATTTTAAAATGAGAAGCGGGGGAAGATGTATGTGAATTTTTCTTCTAACTTCTAAACATCCTTGTAATTCCCAAAAAAAAAATAGACCTGGGCGGAACACAAGCTTTAGGGCGATTGTCTTTAAATCTTGGAAAACCTATATATATGACGGTATCAAAGTTTTTTGGTCAGTTCAATTTAGCATTCATTGCCTTTTCTATAGAAATAATAATAGAAATAGGTACTTGGCTGTATTGCAGCCAGTGTCAATTCATAATTTATCGAATAGAGAGATTATTCACGTTTCGAGCGAGCGGAACAGGCTGCAAAGTAGCTTCTTCTGATCGCACCACCGCCACCACGTCCTACGTCCTTATTGAAATAACTGTCGCCTTGTGCGCTTTCGTGACCGGTTTCCGCGACACAAACATACTGCTGAAATCAATCACCTGGGCAATAACACTAAATCTGCATGCATTACCGGCGAGTGTCGTGGCTTGTGACTCACCAACGAAATAAACTTATGGTTAGACCAAAAAAGTAAGAGATCGTGCCATGAAGGTGTGCGTCGCCATTAATGATGGCGAAAACCATTTTTATTGCTTAGTTGTTTATCTGAGTTTTGTTGTGGCAACGCAAGGTACCGATCTATGTTCAAGTATTGTTTGATTATTTTATCCACAAATACGATAAAGGTTATGCTTGTAACGTTCTCCTGGTTCTAACGTTCCAAATTAAGAAGTCCCGAACAGGGACGTACCTAGCTAGGCTTTTGTTTTAAGCTCGATATAACCCAACACGTCTCGAGGCTTAAGTATCTACATAACCTTATACGAGGGTGGATTGATAAGTTTCCGGCCTGACCAAGAAAAACAAGGTTTTTAAAAATTTTTTTTTTTTATTTCTCAACATAATCTCCTCCAAGGCTGATACATTTCTCATAGCGGTGTTCCAGTCTATTACTCTATAGACTGATTCGTCAAGCTCCTCAAAATAACCATTTACAGCTTCGATTACTTCTTCATTGTCCGCAAATCTCTTACCGCCAAGCCATTTTTTGAGATTAGGGAACAGAAAATAGTCACTCGGGGCTAGGTCTGGAGAGTAAGGAGGGTGCGGCATCAATTCAAACTTTAGATCGTTGATTTTAGCCGTCGCAACGATTGACGTGTGCGCTGGTGCGTTATCGTGATGAAACAAGATTTTTTTCTTCGCCAGATGAGGTCGTTTAATTTTCACCTCGTGGCTCAAACGTTGCAATAAGTCTGCGTAGTATTGACCAGTGATAGTATTACCCTTTGCAAGGTAATCAATGTATATAATACCTCTTGCATCCCAAAAAACAGTAGCCATAACCTTGTTCGCCGAAAAAATTGTTTTTGCCTTCTTTGGAGTTGGTTCCCCTGGTCCAATCCACTGTTTAGACTGTTCTTTGGTTTCAGGAGTGTAGTGGTGGACCCACGTTTCGTTAACGGTTACGAATCGACGCAAAAATTCGCTTGGATTACGCTTATACAATGACAAATTTGCGGTAGAAATGTTTTTTCGAATCAATTTTTGGTCGACTGTTAGCAAACGCGGCACCCATCTTGCACAGAGCTTTTCCATATGCAAATGTTGGTGCAAAATATGTTGCACACGTTCATATGACATCTTACAGGTCTCAGCTATCTCACGCACTTTCAATCTGCGGTCTCCCAGCACTATTTGATGAATTTTTTCGATCATATCTGGAGTTGTGACCTCAACGGGGCGTCCTGAGCGAGGCCCATCAGAGGTGCTCACACGACCCTTTTTAAACTCGGAAACCCACTGCTTAACGGTTGAATATGACGGGGAGGATGTCCCCAGTGTTGAGTCCATCTCTTTTTTAATTTCCTTCGGCGTTAACCCCTTCAAATAAAAGTATTTGATGACAGCACGATTTTCCTGCTTTTCCATTTTTACGAAAACCACAGAGGCGTCTTGTTCAGCGTGCTGTCAAACCTACACTAGCAAGGAGATCGGGCTGAAACTATAGCTACAAGCTATCCAAGGATGGTACTATAGAATGTCACCTCAAGGTAGGCCTAGTGGCGTCATCTCTTGGTTAGGCCGGAAACTTATCAATCCACCCTCGTATATCCTCGATGTCTGAGACCGAATGTGTATTTCTTCCTTTCGCTTGCATGCTATTTTTCACTACCCCTCGGTCAGGATGTGAAACTTTCTTAAGCAAGTGATTTTTAGAGATCATGTTCATCAAGAGATAAATCACAAAACCTTTCGATTTGGACAATGAAACTGATACTTTTGCATCATTAAATAAAACAGAACGTAGTTTTATATGAATTAAAAGCCTTTTGATTTGCTTATATGAAGTTGAAAAGTTCTGATTTTAAATTTTATGTTGCATGGGGCTAAGTTAATATTCCACGTAGGTCACCACATGGGTCAGAACTCTCAGTGCATGAACTATGTGCATATTTATATTACTCATTTGTACTACCGCGTACTGTTTATATCACCTGCCTTTAATAAAGTGTCTTTTCGCTTATCTGGTCGCTTATTTCGATAAACTGTTATGGAATGTTCCTGATTATTTCCGGAAGTTTCCCGTATATTTTTCATAATGACTGTTTGTTTTCAGTTTTATACTACAAGAAGTTTTTTATACTGATTTTTTATGATGGGCCCCCTGATTAGATTATGATTGTAAATGTCATCATTATCATAAAACTGCTTGGACATGCACCTCCATTCTTTTTTATCCTGAGCTAATCCTTGCATTTCCCTAAAACTAGAACATCCGACATACTTAACTATTTAATGTAAAATAAATAATGTTCCTTATTTAAAAGGACGTTAAAAATTGAAATTTATTTCTGATTTCATATTTGATGCGAGTCGTATAATCGTTTTGTTTGTCTCATTTTCTACATTCCAGATGATGATTTACATGAACATTTTCAATTTTATTTAAGTGTTTACATGCATGTCTGTACTAGACTACGGGTCAAAAATAGTTAAGAAGTAATAGACATTCAGACCTTGTCCAAAATGCTCGCGCTGCACCGTAAAGGCAAAGTTCTTGCGTTGACAACGACAATGGCTTGTAATTGGCGGTCCTTCCGTCCACGTGCTACACCATCAATTGTCAAACACCACGTATGTATTACTGATTACTGTTCGTACTACACGCGGGCGACATACTGATTGATCAAAGAACTCGTAGACGCGAAAAGGAAGTGCTATATGAGTGGCACAACAGCCGACTTGAACAATATGTATCGATGTATTTATTATAACAAAAACCCGTACTGTACTTCCTGTCCACGTGCCATTCAACTTTGACTGTAGATGTAAGGTAGGCGATTATTAGATATATTCAATAATCGATCATAGGTATATACATAGTAAGAAAATAATCGATTATTTGGATTAATCATAATACTCGATTAATCAAAAAACTCAATTAATCAGTCGGAATAATAGATTACTTTTGAACAATTTAAATTAAACCGGAATAGTCTATGAATCGAATTGTTCATTTAGGCAATAACACCTGAAGATTTGCCTATTTAGGTAATGCATAGCAAAACAGTAAAAGTAAACAATTTGATTAGATAATTAATTGATCATTCCGTTTATTTAATCAATTATTAGCCTAGATTAATCCATGAAATTTCGATTAATCCATTACCTATTTGAATAGTGAATTTTTAAAGTAATTTAGTTACATCAGGGGTGGATCTAGAAACAATTCTTAGTGGAAGAAAATTAAGTTTTTCTAAAGTGTATGTTCTGGAATGATCTGTATGTATTAATAAGCGAGGTTTTTCAAAATTTAGTACTTCACCCCTCCCCTCTCGGACTCACCACTGGTTATATTAATAAAGATCAATATAAGAACAACAAGGACAAATCCGTTTAATAGTGAGGAGTGACATTATTATTTCTTAGCATTCTTGTATTAATTTTTTGTATGAATACATCTTAAACTTAAATGCCTTCCACGCTGAATATTTTTATAAAAAAATTGTATTTTATATGGTTTTTAGTGATTTTTATTGTACTTACCAGACACTCCTATTCTTCGATATATTGATAAAACTCGATTCTCTAAAAAATAAAGAAAAATTACTATTAGCACAAGGGCATAGAGCATTTTCAAGTACGACTCCTAATTAAAACTTAACACAATTAATTTGGGTTCTCTACTCATTTCAAGTTAACGCTGATAGGCTTCATGTGAAAAATTCTGTTATATTTGTAAGTACCTACTCAAAAGATTCTTTGGTCCCACTCCAACGCCTTAATACGTGCGCTTTCCGGGATTTACGAAATTCAATTCGATGTTGCTTTTCAATAACATTTGTTTGATAAACTAATTGAAGAAATCTATCGTTTATCGGTTGAATAGTTTCCAGATGTGATTATGAATTTAAAGGAATTTATTGTACCACTCCACTTGAAAAAGTTACTACTGAGTTAGCGAAACAATTGTTGTGGTAAAATAAAAAATTGTAAAAATTACAAGTTCTATTATTTTTTATAATGAATTTTCACCAAATAAATGCCGATTCCATCATCGATTATGAATTTCTTCAACGATTTCACGTCAGTGAACCGACGCTTTCCTAATTCGCATCTAAATGCCGTCGTCACTTGGAGTTGCTTCCTAACGTTTCGTTAACACGAGTGACGAACTTCTTCATCAGCATCGGAGATGGAAGGACCTCTTAAGAAGCTTGCCACTCGTGCTAGCGAAATGTTACGATGTGACTCCAACTGACGGCGACCTTTTGACCCGAATCAGGACAGTATCAATTCCCAACGAAGTTTTTCTACTTCAATTGCCCAATGTCAAATACTCCTGAATTAGTAAGCACATTAAACGGTCGAAAAGTCGTTCTTTAACAACGAAACAGGACGAGATCGAGTTAGATAAGAGTGAGGGGTATCTTGTATTTTATGGGTTCATTTAAATGACATTATTCAGTTCCATTGAAAGCGATGCCATAATTCAGGTTCGGAACGTGTATGTGACAAAGCTTGGCGCGGAATGAACACCACATCGTCCTTAAAGGCAACGCGTTCGTAACTCGGATCGCTTCCTCTTCGTTATTGCTGCTTATCGTCGTCATTATCAAACGAATCGATCTTATCAGTTCATCGTCGCGCAACTTTACCAACATAACCATGTAGACGAGGTGTCATAGCAGTTGTTCTAACTAACTAGAATCAGCCTTTATTTTAAGTACCTATCTACCATGATCGTCATTTCTAAAGAACTAACAATAAATACACGTGCATAATGTTGGGCAGGTGCATGCGATTCTTTACGCTATAAATAATTGTGAATTGGTCTATTTTTTTACAGTAATTTTCTCATTTGCATTTCCGAAATTTTGATTAAATAATAGATATAGGTCAATTTAGTTACATTGTAAGCACTGTAGTAGTGCAATTTGTGTAGGTTCTAGTGTGAGACAGCTATAAAACAAATTACTAAGAAACGAATAATTTACAACAATATTAAGTTTCGCTGAAAAAGGTCAGAAAATTTTAGAATTATAAAATAAGGATTGGCCGGGTACCCGCAGGATTCGGCACTTTTTAATTGTTTTGTAATATGAATAAAGTATAGCAGTATTAGCATCTAGCAAGGAGGAGTTAGAGATAGCTTTAAATAAAATGGCCGCGGTACTGACAGATCAGTACTGTATGAAAATAAAAAGTAAAACTAAAATACTGGTATGCAAGGGAAGGAAAAGTAGGGAAAGAGCGAATATAAAGATAGGAGACGAAAAATTAGAAGAAGTGGCTGATTTTAGATACCTAGGAAGTCAGATAAGTCAGGATGGAAGGAGTAGTAGGGATATAAAGCAGAGGATAGCGCAGGGTCGTGTCGCCTTTAATAAAAAGAAGTCGCTCGCGAACGGTTAATTTAGAAATTCGAAAAAGGTTGTTAAAGGTGTACGTTTGGAGCACGGTATATTGTACGGGTGCGAAACATGGACAGTGGGCGCGGCGGAAAAGAAAAGGTTAGAAGCGTTAGAAATGTGGTGTTATAGGCGGATGATGAGGATATCGTGGGTAGAAAAGGTTAGAAATGAAGAGGTATTGGCAAGATAGGAGAACAGAGGACTCTAAGAAGTCAATAAAAAATAGGCGAGATAGGTTGGTAGGACACCTTCTTAGGAATGAAGGTCTAGTCAGGGACATATTAGAGGCAGAAACAGGAGTTAGGAGGGGTAGAGGTAGACCTAGATTACATTACTGTTCTGAAATAGTTAAGGATGTGGGCTGTTCTAGTTTTAGGGAAATGCGAAGTTTAGCTCAGGATAGGAAAGAGTGGAGGTACGTGTCCAACCAGTCTTAGGACTGACGACCTTATGATGATGACGATGAATATGAATTTCACAAAAAATTTCAATATGTTGCTTTATACCGAGTGTTAGATAATCTGTCTTCGTTAATGACTAAAATTGGTCGCCTTTTGTAGACGTTTGTCAAAATTAAACCGAGACGACATGAACTAAATGTAACTTTGCTTCTAATTTGCATCTGTATAAACACACGGTGTGGCGTTCGATTGTGACCCACGTCCAAGCTGACACGTCCAATTTTTCTTTAATTCGGAACCATATGCGCGATAGTGCCAAGTTATTCCTTTGAACCTTTCATTTTGATACTCACGCAAGCACACGAAAATTTTCGGCGACTAATATTATTTATTTTGAATGGTAAAAATGCGCTTGTTAGGCGATCGTATCTTTAATAACTTTTGGTTACCTGTATCCGTTTGACGCGCTGTTATTTACTCCTTATTCGCATATTATTTGTTGTCTTGTAAAGCTGGAAATGACAGAAAGCCAACCTACAACTAACTAATCGGTCTAAGGGAAATTATTTTTCATGTTACACGTAACCTGAACATTGATTATTGCGTGCAGGTAGTTTGAATTTCAATCAAAATTGTAACGCGAGGGCAGTGGTTAATAAGTAGCTTTTTCTATTTTCCGATGTGTGCAATAAATTGTACCCTTAGTCGGAGAGCCTGGCACCGAAATATGGACAAATTTTACGGTATCCAGTTCGTATAATAGGCGAAGGGGTTACTTTTTTATAAGCAGTACCCAATTTTATTTTAAGTTACATCAACGAGGTGGTGCTCAAAAATTTAAAGAAATAGATTTGGGTAAATTTAACTGAATTTTCGAATGGATTACAATGGAAAAACAGTTGCTATAAGGCACCCATTGGAATATGAAAACCAGAAAGCAAATCGCCTTCAAGCGTATTTCCGATTATCAATATTGAAATGTTCGTGAGTTTAACAAAATTAACTTCTAAGACTGATACGACAAAAACTATTTATTTACACTACTGTTGATATATCACTATTCACTGCGCTATTTATTTTACTGTCAGTTTATTTCTGGATTCACTTCTGCAACGGTCAATTTATTTTTTCTTCTCTCGGCGATCGTCCCTTCCTTTAAATACTCTTTTGTTCACTTTCGGAACCTTTCTAGAAACATCCGGATAGTTTATTTTTTTCTTTGAACTGTTTAACGGCTTTCCCAAAAAAATAAACACTAATTCTTTTAAGAACTTAAAGAACCTAAACTCTGAGGAGAGTAGTAGCGTAACTGTCTCTATGATTGGTAGATTATGCAGTTAATGATTTACAGCTTTTCTGACTCGAGACAACGCCTTAACATTATGTACTTATTTTGAAGACGTACATGCGGTAGCCAACTTCAGGCCATTTAAAAGGGATTAGATCTTCATTTAATTTTTTTTATGTTGATTACAACGGGGCAAATGATCATTTTCCGTATTAATTAACGTGAAGGCATATCGGGCTTAGTTCTTAATTGATTTCCCCACATGTCGCTGCTCTTGCTGCCATCAGGTAGAGGCACATTTTATTACGCAGTCAAGTTAAGACTACCACAACTACTTACTACCACTGCTACGTTCAACCTTTTCACATAAACTACGTATGTCGTTGAAATAGCAGTAAACTTTGCGGTAATTGGTTTCTGCTAAGAGGAATGGTTGCACTTTAGGTACACACAAAGGTACGCATACGTATCGATACTGTCTCTTCGGGAGAAGGAATTTATGGAGTTGATTTTATAGAAACCCAGGCACGCAGCTGGAAAGTAATTGAATTAAAGGAAAAATACGAATTTCTTCTTTGGGCATAAACCTGTTGTAAATATATAAAAGTTAATTAGGATCGCCGGAATATTTCTTCTCGAAAATTGGTTGTAAATTTCATTTTTCTTGATGTGACCTAATTTATAGTGCGAAGCTATTTAATTTTAGTGTTTTTATAAAAACTGGAATTCTGTAATGTACTAAGAGCAAAACTTGCAACTCTTATTGAAATGGTGAATTATCAAAATATTAGTAATCTCACATATAAACACCAGAATCAATAAGAACAGAAAATAAATAATTACTTCATTAAAATTTCGTATAAATAAAAAAAAGGAAGTAGAATGGATTATCTCGCACCACTCAGTAAGGTCACTACCCTTACCGAAAGCCCCAACTGCTCCGGCAATGATAACGACGACGCATATTCGCCGCGAATCCCATTGCACCGTCCATATGTGACCACCATGTTCGCATATTCTGCATGTAAATATATTGGTTTTTGCTCGATATTTTCACACACAACTTATTTTTGTATGTTGTGGTAATACTTTGCTAATGAAACGCAAACGAATGCAGATTATTGCTAATCATTACGTACAATTGACTTGTCTACGTATCAGCTATTTGCGAAGGTCACCAATAGGTATGTGTGTTTTATCGAAGGACGATAAGATGATGGGGTAACTGTTCTGTAACATTTTGACAGATCGTTAACTGGGATCCTTTTTGTGCATACTATTTACATTCCCTACGTTGTGATACTATGACGAGATGCATTCTACAATGCCTAACCTTCAAATATTCCGGAATAGTGATCAGACATACTGTACAACCACCTTATTTGGCACAAGTTGAAATGTTATAATATGTAAAATGGAAAGTTTGTTGGTAACTAACCATAAAAATTGTTTTCTGATATGTCTTTGTTATCTATGTGTACATAAATCATTTTATTCTTACCGCATGAATAGTTTGATACTTTCGAACCATTATTCTTGGATTAAGCCAGGTGGAATGGTGTTCAGTCGTCTTTGTAAATTACAAAGCCATCTGCTCTTTTCATTAGCATAAAAGTTACGCCTCGGATTAAAACAACCCCTAAATGTATCATACTTAAATCGTAATTAAATATCCATACGTGTAGGTTATAATTTGCATAAGTGAGTTATAACGTTGGGATGTGTTAATATCGAAATTAGGCAGTAAACGATTAAAGTATGTACGTTTGAAACTCATTTTTTTTAAATAGTAGAGCATCGTTATAATTAATACCATAAAATGCAGTTTAGAAGCCTATTAACATTCTAGTTACCCTCAGATGACGGTCATGATTTCTATTTTCTTATATTTCATTTTTAATGATGATTGTTAGTTACCTTCTTAGGATTTTTTTACAAACAAATATTATTGAATATCGAATTCCAATCGCATAGAATAAGTACGTAATAGCAGAGGAAGCAAAGTTTTTGAACTTTATCGGCACCTACACACTGTATACAAAGGAAGCTTGGTCTGGTCAATAATTTTTATCACTAATTGTTGTTGATTTTATAATTAGCACCGATTAAAAAACGGAAAATCATTATTCTTCTTAAACTGTTAATCATTCCCAAAGTTGGCACAGAAATTTTAAAAAAGTTTGTTCAAAAGTAGAGTATTGCAAAAGTTTATTGGAGTCATACTTATACGTAGCCAATTAGTCAATATGATCAAATAATTATTAAAATTAAGTTTATATTTTATATCGGGTTCCATTCGCTCACTTTGAGAAAATATTGCTCGTGATTTCACGGCAAACACGGCTATTAACATAACTCTTTTGTTCACTTTCGGGACCTTTCTAGAAATATCTGGATAGTTTATTTTTTTCTTTGAACTGTTTAACGGCTTTCCCAGAACGCAGGTAACGACACACACATTTACAAATACGGCGCACATGATAAAAGCATCGATAAGCCGTTCACGCACACGTGTGCCCGATCGCACACAAACACACTCGTGCTCGTTACACTAGGTCACCATTAAAAAGAAAAAAATGGTGTGACTTCAAATAACTTCAAAGTTCGATTTCCAAAATATATAATTTTCGTCTAAAACTTTTTCCAAAATAATAAACACTAATTCTTTTAAGAACTTAAAGACTGAGCAGAGTCCTAGAATAACTGTCTCTATGATTGGTAGATTATGCAGTTAATGATTTACAACTTTTGTGACTCGAGATAACGGCTTAACATTATATGTACTTATTTTGAAGACGTACGTGCGGTAGCCAACTTCAGGCCATTTAAAAGGTATTAGATTTTCATTTAATTTTTTTTATGTTGATTACAACAGGGCAAATGATCATTTTCCCTATTAATTTATTAATTAATTAAGTTTATATTTTATATCGGGTTTCATTCGCTCACTTTGAGAAAATATTGCTCGTGATTTCACGGCAAACACGGCTAATAACATAACAAGGGATTTATTAAGCGTTTTTTTTTTATTATTATACGTCGGCACTAATCTTTTTCTTTTCTAAAGCACCGGTGACGCCCCCCAACAGAGATTCACACCACGAAGCTTCTATATAATCAGATTGAAACGTTCCGTCCGGATGCTCCTGCTGTAACTGATAACTGACAGTTTTATTAATTTCTCATCCGTAACGTTCCCTCTCTTGGTAAAACGGGAGCAGCTTGCGAGGCGGTAAAAAGCAATCAAACACATGCATCAGTTACGATTGCTCTGACAGCTTGTTTGTGCCTGCAACGTCAGTCAAGACACTATACCTTTCAATTTCTCTTCCGTTACATCTTAAAAACTTCTTAATCACTTTTAAAATATGTAAAAAGCTTTATAATAGTTTTGAAAGCACATTTTTATTTGACAATACTTACCAACGTCTCTAATTTTTAATAATTGTAAATAAGTATGTGGCATTATTCTTGAGCGGTAGTGCAAAAAATGTATTTTGTTTCAGATATGGCGTGGATTTGAACGGGGCAAGGAGAAAAAATGCCACGAGAGAAACAACGAGTACTCTTAAAGCATGGCTTAACGAACATAAGAAGAATCCGTACCCTACGAAAGGAGAGAAAATTATGTTGGCCATCATAACGAAAATGACTCTCACGCAGGTGTCTACATGGTTCGCCAATGCCAGAAGGAGACTGAAGAAGGAAAATAAAATGACATGGGAACCGAGAAATCGGGTCGACGATGAAGACAACAATAATGACGAAGACGATAGGAAAAGCACCGATGGTAAAGATATCCCAGGTACAGAATTTTCATTCTTTTTCTTTCTTTACTCATAACACAATCGTTAATAATCTACAGATTCCAAAGATTCAGTGACAGGATCAAGCGAAGATGGAGACAGAACGCCTCATCCCCGCTTAACCGGAGATGGAAGTGAATGGAACGAATCAAGACCGGATAGCGAACCTGGAAGTCCCGAGTGCCTGTACGATCGACCACATCCTGCCTTTTTACCTCCTCGATCATCGGCATCTCCTCCGCAGCTATCGGTCTCTTCCGCCGCTAAACCACGGATTTGGTCCTTGGCTGACATGGCCAGCAAAGAAAACGAATCCACATCTCAATCTACATCCGCAGGATTCTATTCGACAGCGGCCGGAAGGATACTACCGTCTCTTGGAGGAAGACTATCCGCTACGAGAATCGCCAGCAGTCCTTATGCTAGAACCCACGAGCTGTACAAAAGTCTTTACGGGCATCCGACAGCTGCTCAGCAGTTAGCCGCGAGTGGCAGCGGTGCATCTGCGGACGTTTCATTGTTAGAATCCTATTCGCGATCGCTGGGAGCTGGTCAAAGTCCGATCTCCATAACGTCTATAATGGCGAAAACCAAAACGTCTACCCCGAGCTCAACATCACATTTGATACCGTTGGGTCTGACAACGAATTCGTCGAGGATGTCTCCTTTACCGAGTTCCTCGGGTTCCGAAACGCCACTCAAAGCTATTGCGTTAAGCAAGGTTTGACCGCCGATCGTTCTTTAGTTCTAATCTACCTCGGCTTTTTTGTAAATAAGTGTGGACAATAAGAAACTCTCTTCCGTCGTGTAGTGTTTGTACAGTAAATGTGATATTTCTTTCGTTCCTTCAATTCTCTAGGCGATCAGACGCTCGTTTTAGATAGTTTTGTATATATTATAGTTGCGGCGAGTGCGCACGCGCAAGAGTATAAAAAATTGTATCTATTGTATGTAAACAACTGTAGAGAGCAGAAGAACTTTGTTATTATACTTTATTATGTTAAGACCAGTAAAGTTGCAATGTATGTTGAGATTTAATTCTTTATTTTAAATTTTGTCCCTTTGATCCCGAACATATCACCTCGGTTATATAATTCATTGTAAGTTGAACCAAAATGGAACTTTACAATATTCGAAGGTGTGCTAAAAATGCAATAACAATATATAAACCATTATTCATAACATTGGCTTTTATTATTTATTACACATCATCCTACATACACCGAACTATTTTTATGAAGACCGAAGGTATTTCTCTGAAGACTTCAAGATTTGAAAGGAGGTAAGTAAATTTGTTCTTATTTTTATATTGCAATAGCGCAACAAATAACAAGCTTAGTAAATAAGGCAGGTAATTCAATAAATACAATAATGGAATAGGATGAGTTACATCCATCAAGGCCGAGCACTTTTTTAAAATTGCATTTGTTATGCTAACAGTTAGTCGGTCCATTTAACTCATTCAAGACAACTTATTGTGAAGATATTAGTCTTGAACTACTGTCTATTGCCTTCACTACTTTCTAAGAGCAATAACGACAATATTGCCATATGGGTATTTGCATCATCATTTAATTTAGATTTATCTATACTCCTTTTATCTACCTTTTGTAATATGCTCTATTAACCCTTCATGTCCGAGGAAGAAGCACCATCCAATTTATCTCGCCTTTTTCTTATTGGCATTCGTATTCAACATCTACAAAACTTTATCCTAAACGCTTCTAACTTTTTATTTTCTACATTTTTACACTCATGCGGAGCCGTGCGCTGCAAACATCACGTTTAATAAATATTCTTTTTCGATCTTTTTTCGGATTTTATAAACAACGAAAATTAGCTTTCGGTAGGAAGCAATCCATACGGATATTTTATCAGTGTAGGAAATTAACATTTTCGGTTTCAAGCCTTGGAAATGTTAGAAATATGTTAAAATTTAAACTTCCACATAATAAGTTTGAAAGGCGTATTGGTGATTTCAACAAACTTAATGAAAGAATTCGTCGTAGGTTTGGTCCTCGAAAGAACAATCGTACAATATTTAAAGGAGGGCGAGATCGAGAGATGTAATAAAGGATAACGATTAATATTTTCGGGATTATTTCGGTTATCAAAGGCGTGGGCGGAGTTGGTTTGCATGAATTCAAGAATTAAATCAGTGAAAGTCCAGCGGAGAACACGCTGCGAGCAACGTCGGCTGATGTATTGTTTTTCTGCTCGAAATAGTTGTCCACGGTTGGTGGTCCAAGTCGAGATTTGTACCATGGACGTACCTATTGTCGTCGTGCTATTCCGAACTTGACGAGTTGGACCTCACCGATTGCCCATATCCTTCGACTGCAAATATGTATACATAAACGATCGAGACGTTTTCACCAACATGCCTACTACGAATATTTACATTGTTCTTTGCGAAAATCAATTTTTGTTGGAAAAATTCAACACTAATTGGAAAACCAAATTTGTTTGGAAAAATTTTATATACCTAGTAAGACAATTTAATGGTTTTAGCAACAAAAGGTAACGACGAGGAGTAAGGGTGGGATATTCAAATAAATGTTGTTGGACACCAAAAAGCGTCACACGGCTTCCGCAAGTCATTGAAGTTAAGGTTATGTTATGCAAGGTTTGCTACATATAGTGAAATATTTAAAACCACTTCCACTATAGTGGTAGTTTCATGATCCTACTGTTACGAACAATCTCGTTCTGACGATCAATTTGTAAACTCTTCTCAATGCATAGGAATATACACATATTTATGTATGCATCACTATTAATGCAGGATGTTGGCAATAAGGAATCACACAATGACTACAGCAGCGTGGTTATGGGACAACAAAACTGTAAGAAAACAATGACTTATACTGCTAATTGGTCGAATTAGCTCTTGCGTGTATTTTCAAACATGTCTTTATCAAAAACAGTGAATATTCGGTCCTGAAAGCATTTACTTAATTTTCATGTTTTATGGGAAATTCGAAAAAAAACAATGTTAAATGGGTACGAAACTTGGATGGCGGCGGAAAAGAAAAGGTTCGAAATGTGGTGTTACAGGCGACTGATGAGGATACCTTGGATAGAGAAGGTTAGAAATAAAGAGATATTAGAAAGAATAGGAGAACAGAGGACTCTATGGAAGTCAATAATAGACGAGAAAGGTTGGTAGGACATTTTTTCAGGCCTGAAGGACTAGAGACATATTAGAAGTAGGATTAGGAGTTAAAAGGAGTAGAGGTAGACCTAGATTAGACTACTGTTTGCAAATAGTTAAGGATGTGGGATGTTCTAGTTTTAGAGAAATGCGATTAAAAAAGATTACCTCAGGATAGGAAAGAGTGCAGGTGCGTGTCCAACCAGTACTACGACTGACGACCTTATGATGATGATGGGAAACGTGAAAGCTCTAGGTACATTATATAAAAAATACTTGTAGAAATCCAGATTCTTCTTTAACTATTAGGTACCAAGACACAACTTATTGGTTATGTAATGAGTAGGCACTACTATATACGGTCACAGTCACTTACATTTATGTAGTGAATCGCAAAGGTCTATTATAAGACGTGGGTTTATTAAATCGGAAACTTGTTAAGAAACAAGCATCAAGCAAATACTTTACATCATGTTTATGGTTCGTTTTGGTAGTCATGAGAGCGTTCAGTTCTTGCGGATACCACGAATCGGAGTTTCTTCGTTGGCATAGCTTCATCTGTCTTCGACCAGTCGGTCATCTCTCGTTGAAGGTTTCATTCTTGCATTCGCTCATCGACCATCCACCCGCGTCTGCCAACATTTATTATTGCCGATTAATATCTGGCCGCGGTCGTACGTTACAGGTCAACGATGAATGTTTCATGTGTCGAAAAACAATGTCTCGAACGGGGAGTCCGCTGATGATGTTGTCATCGGCTGTCACGAAGGCCAATTTAGCCCCGAGCCCTCCGTCCCTATATGGCCCGGCCATCGTTATAATGAAGATACCAACTTCTTATAACAATCTATATGCCTCGATTTATGGAGTAGCTTTTTTCAATCACGGCGAATAGATGTCGCGACCGAGATGCGACCCCCGCCCGATATACTCGCCGCTAATTGAGAAAAACGTCCGCCAATGGTATTCATAAATTAGCTTTGGACAATACAAAGATACTGTTCCTTTGTTTCAACAGTATCAACGGCCGAAGAATCGGCCTGTATCGTCAGCTTTTATTTGCCCGGTTATAAAATATGAACGTGGCCATTTAACTGTGTCATAAATTTTTAGTCAACTGCCCTTCTTTCCTCATATGAGCATCGGAAAGCACTTGTAACTTGACATTGTTACGATCTGTATTGTTTTTGATACATCTGTTTTACAACGGACAGGAACGCGGCATTTCAAATACGTCATTACAAAAAACAAAGGGAACATTCTGTTTATGCAAGTTTTGTTCATTATAATTGCAACATATGTCTTATTGCTTTCCGGAATGGGATGATTGCTACGACAAAAACAACCTACAATACTGTCATCATACCATTAATGTCTCCTTTGATTTTCAACCGAAGCCATGCCCTCTCTTTGACGGTTAAATCGTATAAGTATTTTGAAACATATTCCATGGGACAATACATACATTAACATAATGTAGTTTATCTCATTGATAGTAAAGGGGGAATAACGGAAAAAAATAATATAGTGTTTCCGTCTGGAAGAAGCTCACCACCGCTCGTATAACCTTTAGACCTAAATTATAAAGTACTGCTTAGAAAAATGAGGTACTGCGCCGTCTGCGTGCAGTCTCTACTGGAATGTCCTGTACAACCACTAAACAAAAAAGTTGAAGATCTGGTGGCGTATTTAGCTGTGAATCAAGTAGTTGGCGGCAGTACGCACCTAATAGTTCAAGTGTGAATGTCTTAAAACTTGTTGCGAAGTGAGCAGCATCATGGAAATGGAATTAAAGAAAAAAGGAAGAACACGAGCCATTCAATGGCACATATCTCACTCGACTAATTGGAGAGCGTTTTCACGGGTGACGCTTTTGTCAAACAACTGCTGCACCGCCAGTTTATTTTACGCTCCGCTCTTATTTTAGCCGCCGTGAAAAAACGCGCGTGGAATGACAAGTCTCTCCTTGCCAACTACAATTATTTTAGCTATTTGCTTTTGACCTAAAAATAAAGCACTTGATATATCTGCGAACGACTAAACATCTGTCTTGTAGTAGGGAACCGGTGGTGAGGCGGCTGGGCGGCGCGCTCGTTCTCCGGCTCTCAGACTGATATCTACACGTGATAACAATTATGTAGGATGTTGGTTACTTTTGTTTAGGCAGCAAAGACATACGTACACACACACACACATGTATTTGTTCGTTCCTACAACCACTCGGCAATACTTACTCTTACAAATGTCGGCGCATTGGTACTTTATAACTTTATATCATGCAACCGATTTGCTGGTTACAAGAATGTGTCAATGCTGTATGGACATGCACACATAAAAATTATTTAATAATAATACTATCGATCGGGAATATTGAACGTTTTTATCTGTTACAGTGAGATTACTACCATCATAGGGTCGTCAATTCTAAGACTGGTTGGACATGCACCTCCACTCTATACTATCCTGAGCTAATCTTCGCATTTCCCTAAAACTGGAACATCCCACATCCTATTTGTGAACAATAATGTAATCTAGATCTACCTGTAGTACTCTTAACTCCTACTTCTTCTAGTAATAGCCCTTCATGCCTGAAAAGGTGTCTTATCAACCTATCTCACTTCCATAGCGATCACAATTGGATGGTGGCCGAGTTTCAAGACCTAACGAATAGAGAGAGAAGATTGAGAATATCGCCTCTTATTAAAAATGGCATTTTATTTTAAATTTGGCTACATTGTCTTTACCAAATGGTTGCCACTTTCTGTGAGGAAAATAATGAACTGAATTATTACGAGACATCAATCAATTTCTTATTAAACTGCTCGGTAAATGTATCTTCGGGGGTGGGGGTAGGTGGGATCGAAAGAGGAGGTCTCCCCCACCACTGTACCATAAAAAGTTAGTGGCGGTCTTACCCCCATAAAAAGTTATGGGGGTTGAAAGTTGATTATTTTGACAATTTTCATACACTATAATTCAAATAAGATTCGATAAAATAATTATCATCAAGCAGGTGGCGGTGGGGGATCGAAAGAGGATGGTCACTCGAACAAAACCCGATAACCTAACCTAACCTACCCTATTGATAAAGATATTTAAATAATGTTTTATGCAACTTTCTCAATATTATTATGTATTTTTTATTAGTTTTATCTTTGGATATTGTTTAAGAATGACTATATAAATATTTACATGCCTAGAAATGTATAAAAATTGGCATATTTATTAACTTTGAACCCCCATAACTGTTTATGGGGGGTGAGACCATCACGAACTTTTTATGGTACAGTGGTAAGGGAGACCTCCTCTTTCGATCCCCCACCACCATCATCTAGACTTTTACTTTAGTTGAATGGCTAGTCCTCCTTATAAAAATATCCTAGTTACGCCAATGTATATAGAGCAGACGGAGCAGATGAGTGAGCTTTATCATAAGTAACCTCGTTTAGTACCCATTTGTAATGTAGGCTCGAGCAAGTTGTATATGGGAGCGCGTTACAAACAATGGCGCGCCACTTCACCTTAATTACAGCCTCTCATATGGTAATAGCTGATGAAAGTTTAATTTGGCGTCGCTTGCGGCTGTAATTAGGACGCGCAAGCACCAGGATTCAATAGTGGCGGAGCGTCCTTTGTGCTAAGACTCAGTCACTGCTAATTATCCTGCCAGAGTGTTCTACATAAACGACAAGATTAAGTCTATTAGGCATCCTAAACTCGAGCTATTTGCATGTACGCCATTCGCCATACTGATTTGATGCACAACAACAGGAACATTAGCCATTTCCCTGCATTTGTATGGTGTTTGCTACTTGCTGTAGGTATACATCATTTATTTAATGAATAGCAAATTGTTAACTCAATCGGTTCGACTAACTGTAATATAATGTAAGAAAAATATGGGTAGATTGTGTACAGGTGGAAGAGAAAAGGTAAGAATCGTCTGATAATGAAAATATCATGAAAGAAAAGGTAGGAGAACACACGGCGCTGTGGAGATATGGGATGATAGGACATCACCTTCTGAGATATGAAGCACTAGAGTCAGAGACATACTAGAAGCAAAAACAGGAATAAAAATAAGAGAAGCACAGGAAGAACTACTTTAGATTAATGTTCACGAATCGTTAAGGATCTAGAATACTCTATTTTTCGGGAATTACAAAGATTGTTTCAGCATAGAAAGAGTCAGTCTAACGACCTTATGATGATGAGGCAGATCTGTATGTATTTTGGACATGATACAGTTTTATTCTTACAGCCAGAGAAATTTTTAATGTAAATTTTTCTAGCTTCCATTTGAGTACTTGTTAATTTTGTTTGGTTGGTGTAATGTGATCATCGGTTATGATATTCGTTGATTCACGCATCAATATACAAAACTAGATCTAAATCAGCGAATTGAGTGGATCAGCTGCATAAGAATATGACCTGTCTGGCTCCTTTGATAAAATCACCAGAAGAGCGGCAATGTTTGAAAAATATCTCACTTTTTTTGCTATGTTTTTGCTATGCGGGAATTGTGGTTTAGTGTCTAGTTGTAATAGAATTTACTACTACATTACGTACCCAATTATCATTTCCATTATAGTTAATTATTGTACCTAACATATACATAATACATTATAAGAAACCGTGGATAATTTTTAACGAGACACCGGGCAATTAACTTCCACAACAACATTGTATAATAATAAGAAGAGTGAATAGCGCGTCCAAATAAAATTAAGATCGACGAACGATAAATAATAATAAGGGTAATTGATTATTAAAAAGATGGAGGCACCCAGTTAATCGGCAAACTGTCACTGATTCGTTCCTTTAATGCGGAAAAAGAAAAGACAGGCGACCACCACAGCAGCTCGGCTTTTAACTGAACACTGTCGATAGGGTAGGTGGGTAGGTAGGAAGGTAGTTGGTGGGTGGATGGAGTTATTTAGGTAGGTTTTAGGTGAGTACTCTCCACTCGCTGTCGTCGTCGGTTTGCGAAGTAATTAAAACCCATTCCGTCAATTCTCTTTTGATTAATTGTGAACACAACGACTGGAGGGTCGCTGGTCTATCTCTGAAGCCAACTACGGCGGCGTATTATCTCGACGGACCAGCCCGAGCAATTTCCATCTCAATCGCCACTTTTAATAGCACGCGGAATTGTTTCCTTGATTACGCCGACACGTTCAATCACTTTTCGTTTCGTAAGATGACTATTAAATCGAGTTTTACCATCGTCGACGACTACAACAACCGAAGATATTACCAGCCAATCGCCAACCAAGCTATTTTTGACTGGGTTGGCGATCAAGCGAAAAAGAAATTGTGCAAAGAATATCTTCATAGCTTTATTTTACTTAAGAACATTTTACTTCGATTGATCCTTAGAATCCTATGCTGTGCTTTTTCTTTCTAAGTGTTATGATAGGTCAAAATTTCATTTATCAACTTTAGTATCAGAATGTTGCATCCGGTCTTAAAAAGGGTTCACAAGCAAACGTATTTAGTCTTTTGATTCTCGACATATTCTCCACAAGTCAAAATGACAGAATTTTTTCTCAAAAGTATACATGACAACTGCACTACGAATGATTCACCTTACGACGCGAGAAGAAACACTTAAACAATAAATACTTATATATGTTAAGGAATAATGTCAAAATATACTCAAGCCTAACTGGAAACGACATATTTCAAGAACTTCCTCTAACTTTAAAAGTACGTATTCGATCTGTAAATAAATATTTTGTTGTAAAATAAGTCAATTTAGTTCAGTCCAAGTAATGTTTCGGAAGAATTGTGTATTTCTAGTTTTTGTTTGTTGTTATTTTCTTACAGAAAAATTGGGAAAGGCGTCAAATGGATACAATTTAATGATTTCAATAATTGTTAATTCCGCTACCCCACCCTTGAAGATTGTTACATATGACTTTCAACCATAAAAATATTGATCCAATATTTTTTAAAGCAGATGACATTTCTCTAACCCGTAGGTGCCTACGGGGGGGGGGGAGTGATTGAGCTTCATGACTTATGGATTAATTCAATAGATACTGTGAAGAATTTGACATTGAAGAAGACATCGGAAGATTTGCGAAACTTGGTGCTCAAAGTTTTGTTTTACATAATGATCTCCTCCTGCATGTGTATTAACTAACTAAAGTTCTTGGCTAATAATTTCAAACGTATTAGTCCTCATCACCATCGCATAGTTAGTCTCGATACCAGCCAAATCGAAATTGATGAATTATTTCAAATGATTGAAATATTACTGTTAATATCAAATATCACTAGATATACTGACTGTTGTGTTGAAGTTGAAGTACCTTAATAAGGCCTTGCCTAACGTTTGAAATATTTCAGTAGCAAAAAATACACACTAGATGGCGATATTCTGCCTGTTTTTGAATATTAGGGTGTTACAGTTACATTCGAGTATATTTCACAGGACAACATTGCATATTTATTTCAGCAAATGCGATAATACGAGCAGAGGTCTTAATTCCACCAAAGTATATTTTATTACAAATACGTTGCCCAGTTTAATAATATCCGCGAAAGCCCTGTCTGAATAAATTAAAAAAATATTTTTCCGAAAATAACAGTTGTGCCCGTATGCTGTATGGAAGGTACGATAAGGAATAGCAACATCAAAAAGTCCGTTTTGTTTGTGTTTGAGACTTTTTAAAATTTATTCATCCGCAACCCTCATGTAAATGATAAATTTGGATTTATAAATTGTAGTAGGTAATATGAAATGTTAGAATGATAGGAAAGCGGTCTGTTTGAAAAACGCTCGCATGATGATGTTTGTTCTAAGCATATTAATGTCTCCTCGTTTCTTTGATGAGCTTTTAGCAGTTTTTTATTCGTCCGTAATGCGCGGAGACTTGGGTATGTAATTAAAGCTGTCATCAGAAACAAAATATCCACATCAAAAGACTTCAGCCGTGTTTCTGTTTGTCATAAACATTAAACCGTGGTTGGAAATAGCTGCAAACTTCCCTAATTTAAGCGTACTACCAATTATAAATTTGTCAACTGGATACAAATATTTTGATGTGAATAACACAAACACTTATAAATTCCCGCTCGGCAACTGAAAATAAAAAAAAAATGGATTTTTTTTAAGATGTAAAAAGGTCGCAATGAAGACGTTGTTCACCCGGTGACTTAAGCACGTGCTATTTCAAGTTAAATTTACGATGTCAGAGCCGTGAAGTCTTTCGTTTTATTCAAAACACAATAAAAATTTTTACGAACTTTTACGCATTTGGTTGTCTAAAAGTTTTGCCTCTTATTTATATGTAAAATTTAGTTAATGGTGTTGCACTTTTTTTCTTAGTGGAAATAATAGGAAATTACGTACATAATCATTAATGATTTTAGGATTGTTCATTCATCAACGCTAGAAGATTCTAGGGCAAAGGATATTTAACTATTTTACACCCTAAGGATTTTCGTGGTCAGTCAACCTAACTAAAAAAGTATAAAGAAAAGATTTCCTTTTGAAATCCTTATATTGCCTATTAATTCCTGTAGGATCCTCAAAAGGATCAATAGCACGCCGAGTATCCCTAATTCTTACACATCCGTCCCAACATATTTCCGGTACAAGCTAAATGAACGATTAACGAGCAACATCTCTTTGAAGCTTTAACCTAAAGCTGCGGTCTGTATGATTTTCGAAGTCAAAGAGTCGCATGTGCATATGTTCTATGGGATAAATATTAAATGTATTTTGTCCTCTTGCGATTACGACGCGCTGGCGACGCTGACAACGGTGGCGGCCCGGCGGTAAGTAAAGAGGTCTTATTAGAGTGACACAATTGACGTACGCACGCGTGCACTCCGGATGTGGAAACCTATTGACAAACCAGCGGTCGTTTATCATCCTAAAGTGGCATCAAAGGAGGCAATGACGCGACACCGACGCCGCCAGTTTAAAAATGCATTACGATGTTTTGCACAGAGTCGGACTGCGACCAATACTTTTTACTTATTAAGTAGATGGTAGAGATATGTACCGGATAGTGATTTTTTCGGGTAGCGTCACACTAATAAGTTATCGCTCATCGAAACCCGATACGTATCCCAACAAGAGAAGGAAATTGTAAGAGTTCGGCCATTATGATGTATTCTTGTACACGACAAAAAGTAAACACAGGAACTATCGAAATAGAAAATAATTCAGTGTAGTAATCAACAAATAATACAAATTAGGAGGAACAACCTACCCCAATATCATCTTAATTACCAATATTTATTAGGTAGTGTTTTTTAATATACTTATTAAATTATTAACAGTGGTGTTTATTTTTTTCATTTATCTTTGGTAGTATTATCCGGCACTGCCGGATACCCAACACCAGTATCCGGTACCCGGCCGGATATTAAAAAATACCGGATCCGCCGGATACCGAGTCCATCTCTGGTAGATAGAATAATTTATACGGCTGTAAGTGCTATCTTTTCCTGCCGTTATTGATTAGTTAAGAATTTGGGCTGGATTGGATTCTGCTTTGAATAATGACGTCCCTATTGACCAGAATCAACCGAGTTTTTATGGAGAAGTGTTCGAACATTGGTTATAATAATCAAGAACGTCGACTATAGAGAACTTCTTCCTAAGTATTTTTAATGCAATGTTTTGTACCAATTTCAAAAAACTCACAGAAGACAAAACCTCTAATTTAAAGTCCAGCTTGATTTTAATTTGCACTATCTAGTACGTGTATTTAAATACGATTTTGCTTAGATTAATACATGAAATCGGTTAAGTCCATTGCCTATTTCATGAATTAGGTAGAATTTTGCAGTACACACAATAGGGCAGTTACGTGTACATCATATACCATCATCGCGGCAGAAATTACGTGTAAATACATAAAATAAATGCAAACAGATACCTCAAAAAACCATTAAGCTGTTTTTACATTTTTTTTTTTTTTTCGTTGTAGAGTCATTTTATGACGTTACTGCCTTTAATGCGTTGATAAAAAAGGTATGCATTTTCTATTTCCATCATGTTTGTATAAATGTGCATCAAATAAAATAAATGGATTTATTTTGTTAGCCTCCGATAAGCTACTTCATAATGTAGTTAAAACGCAGATCCTTTTTAATTTTTGGCTAATTTCATTTTGACAGTTTTATTAATCCAATTTTAAGTACTTATCTCTCAAATTAATAACATATATAATTTAAAAACAAAAACTAAAAATGCTACTAATTGTATAAAATTGTAATGTCTGCCACATGTACTATCTATAAGTAGAGTTGAAGTTAAGGTGTGGTGATTACAAGACTAAAACTAGAACAAACAGAATAGCTCAAAACCCCAACGCCAAAACACGACACTGTAGTTGTCCGAAGCACTTTTCGGTAACAAAGTTACCTTCTTCAGGGACTGAAGTAAACTAAG
>NW_020442448.1:592064-626523 GCF_000699045.2 Agrilus planipennis | reverse complement strand
AATAAAAAATAGGCGAGATAGGTTGGTAGGACACCTTCTCAGGCATGAAGGTCTAGTCAGAGACATATTAGAGGCAGAAACAGGAGTTAGGAGGGGTAGAGGTAGACCTAGATTAGATTACTCTTCGCAAATAGTTAAGGATGTGGGGTGTTCTAGTTTTAGGGAAATGCGAAGATTAACTCTGGATAGGAAAGAGTGGAGGTACGTGTCCAACCAGTCTTAGGACTGATGACCTTATGATGATGATATTAGGTTTCTCAGAAATGCTCTTAACGATTTTCCTACTTTGACGCTGTACATTTCTGTATATTGATTAGCTAGTTAAAGTTGAAAACTAATTTGATTTCCTACTCTAACGGATGGAATTAGGAAATGTCGATTGTAACTATGGAGAGTCGACATTCACATTTTTCTGACTTTAGCCATAACATATGTACATACGCTAGAAGTGGTGGACCAGTGACGTTGGTTGTATCAGGAGGGTAATTTGTGTTGATGAACTACGAACTAATTAACGCACGATCGAGTGGATACCTATCGCTACATATAACAGAAGTACAAATACATATCTATAGCATTGCTCTGCGGTGAGATATACGTAAATATAATCTTTTGGAAGTACGATCCTGGAAAAGTCAGTAGCACAGGAAGCGTTTGACAAATACTTGCTTAATTATTTTCCACTCAGACATATCGATGTCGCGGACCCAACTATACTTTACGTCAGCAATTCTTTGTCTGGTAGATATAATTAATGGATTGGTCGTGGTGTTGAAGTGAAGGCAGTCCTAATGGTGTGTGTAGATGCTGAGGTGGTAATTTATTAACGACACAAAGTACAACGGCTACTGCGCAGATATACCCGTAAAACTAAAAGAAATTCATTTATTAAATGATTTTTTAACCAGATAATGAACCCTGTCATAAAACATCCCCCATAATATAGTCAACCTAGAGAATATACATATACATACGTACAAAAATGTTTAGTAGGTAAATGGTTATATTTTACATCAGTGTATGCCTATATGGTTATCCTTAGTTTTGAATTCAAAAAATTATATTTTTGAAGTTACACTTTTCTAGGGAATAGAGAGCAAAATTTTTAGTGAGTAGTGGATATTGTACGAACGCACCTAACAATAATTAGACTGTATGAAGTTAAGGAACATACCCATACTATACTTCGTTTACTTTCTGTAGCGATGTGACCTTCAGTTTGACCGGTGCAAAGTAGAAAAGAACAGCACTAGGCTAGAAAAGGAAGGAGACAACTCCCGGCTAAACTCTTATCTGGTGAGGAGCGTATAATCCGTACAGCACTGCACGGAAAAATTGACCATTTTATCCACTACAATTGCATTGCTCAAATGGGCTGTTATTGATACCATTTACTACTGAAAATATCAACGAGATGTTTATTTATATTTGAAGACATATTAAAGGCTTTAACGCTTGTTTTCGACTCGCACTACTATTCATAATTGAACAAAACTTTTGGCAGGTACTGTGTGAAAAAGTATGTTTAATGAGCAAGGGTCGAGAGTATAATGAGCTTTATTCTCCCTACCTACGATTTTGCCAGCGCGCATCCAAGACATTGGAAGGGGCACATCGCTAGAGAAGTAAATGAAGTATACATGACCCACTTTTTTACAATTTCCCTCCCCTCCTCCCGGTGTCTACTTGTAGTACCTATATGCCAAGACCCCCTACCGCGAGATTCCCCTAGAGAATATTGGCTACGTGACGAAAACGTAAGCCCCCCCCTGGGACGAAGTGTGCTATTTTTGAAGACCCCCTCCCCTGATGAGTCACGCCGTATAGGTAAGTTTTCTTGGTAGAGTAGTTGCGAGTTAGCAAACACGTGCCTAGTTCGCTATTGAGGCGAGTTTACACCTTGGCCAATAAGGGCAGCACTGTGGGAGGATATTATTTAAATACGTTACTAAACCATTGTGTAAATAAATATTATCAACTACGTCAAATATGGGAGGGATGAAACATTGCTTTTATTAATTCAATGGGCGCATCTGTGAGAAAATACCTTTTGTTTGCCAAAGACGATGGAGAATCGGGTGCTTTAAATAAATGCCATAAGTGACGTTCTTACACCATCAGGTTCCCAAACGTTTCCCTCCAAAGTTGAGAAAATATGAAAATAGTTATCGGCAAAGGTCTGACAGATATTCCCGATATGTAGAAAATATGTGAGGGTTCAAACATTCTCGGCTCGTTCTATGACGAAGAAACGATAGCCGCAACAAAAATTTAATCTTGTGCTGCCCCCGCCGAGCAAATGAAATAAATTCCTGGGCAAAAGGAAAACGAAATTGAAAGCAATCCGCAAATTATTTTAGGAGTGGGCAAACGTGAGAATCGCCGGCGGAATACAAAGCAGCTGACCGAACGGATCTCGTTGCGTCGTGTGTTGTGTTATATTGTGTTGTGTTGTGTTGTGTGCGATGGTCAGAGCATAGCTAGCGCGAGCGGTCTAATTTATTTTCAGCGCAGTCCAACGGAATTGCCGAACACCGATGCCGTTTTGTTCCATCAAACCTTTTTACCAACGGGTTTCTCTATAAAACTTGCTTTCCGATTCTTGTCCGTCTTTCGGAAAAGTATTACGTACCAAGAATAGAAACTATCCGTATGATAGCTTTCGAGTCAAAATATTACCAAACTATTGACCATGCTTTTCGCATTGTTAAAATTTCTCAACAATCAAAAAGAAATACGTAATTATGGAATCAAAATTAAATATATTAGTAAAATAATTGCTTTAGGGTAATTTATTAAAAACGATATAAAAATTATATTACCAAATAAGTCCTAAGTAAACCATTTCAGACTTGTCCACACTCATTAACATGCTATCAGTGTTTAATGACGGTGTTACAAACAATAACAAAACAAATTGAATTCAACACTCTACTATCAGGAATGTTTAAGTTACGGTTCAGTCAATTCACTGTCGCAATTCTCTCCGATGATATTTTGATCTAATTATGACTGAAGTGTAGCTTGATCGATAATATGAATAGGGCACGAATAATCCTTGGTAGTTGATCTATTAAGGTCAATAAAAAATAGGCGAGATAGGTTGGTAGGACACCTTCTCAGGCATGAAGGTCTTGTTAGAGTCATATTAGAGGCAGAAGCACGAGTTAAGAGCAGTAGAGGTACCCTAGACAAAAATTTTCAGTCTCTCAGAGTCTTTTAGCGTCTCTGAGAGCGTCTCTCACAGTCTCTCAGTTGTTGCCTAGGTGGTTTTATGGATCTCTCACACTCTCTGTATGAGAGACTCGAACGATAAAATTGTTAATTCAGAGATTCGAGTCTCTCACAGAGAGACTGAATGAATAAAACTGAAGAATTGAGAGACTCGAGTCTCTCGTAGAAAGACTGAGATCTCTGAAATATGTTGAAGTTAGAAAATTTTAACTATGTCTATCGAGACACCACTTACTGAGAGATTCGGGTCTCTCGTTCAGAGACTGGATACGAAACGAGGATCTCTCTATGAGCGGCTCGAGTCTCTCGTTCAGAGACGCTAAACAGTTTTTTTGACAGTCTCTCGACAGTCTCTCTCAACGACAGCAGAGAGACTCGATGAGAGACGGAGACTCTAGTCTCGCTTTCAGAGACTCTGAGAGACTGAACATTTTTATCTCGGGTAGACCTAGCTTAGATTACTGTTCGCAAATAGTTGAGGTTTTTTGAAGTTCACGTTTTAAGGAAAAGCGAATATTAGTTCAGGATCGTAAGGAGTGGAGGTGCGTGTCCAACCAGTCTTAGGACTGACGACCTTATGATGATAATACCGTAATAACCAATGACGTTTTCAGGTGTTAATTGATAATCTCATAATAAAGCCCGATTTATACTATCGTCTACGGTCCATCCGTTTGTTATAGTGTGCGTTGGCCTTTAGGAACGGTCAAGTCACGGTTCAGTCAATTCACTCTCCAACGATATTTTGATTTGACTATGACTGAACCGTGACTTGGCCGATAGTAAGAATCGGACTTAAGTAATGGATTATGTATGGATATGTTTTATCTCAGCCAGTTTTTAGTTTCTATTTAGTTTGTACGTGTGTGTGTGTATGTGTGTATGACTGTCTGTACATCATATCGTATTGTAATAAAACATACTACGAAGATAAGTTACACGGACGCATTCGTCTGATGCATGTACCAACATAAATATTTATATGTATAAATATGTATGCAGACGAATATTCGTGTAAGTATACATATATATTTGTGTGTGTGTGTGTGTACACAGGGAGAAGCATGTCGTACGGCGGACTTTATTGTTTTTGTAAATGTAGCATCAGTCGTCTAGGCACCATTTAATAAAATTTGCTCTTACCTTTATTTCTGGTCATAAATCTGCGGAAGAATTTACGGTTCGCGCGTATTTTCCAGGTTCGCGCTATATTTTATGTGTTTCCATATTGTGAAACGTAAATATACAAATATATGCAGATACGAGGAGTTTATGGGACCGAAGGCGTATTAAATTCGCCGCAAGCTGCAGGGGATCGCACACACTCTCGCCGCGGCAACAACGGCAACCACGGACGGCCTTTATTTTAAGGGAAAATACGATCCGACACGGCCGTATCGCGCAAATATACTCTTAATGTTCGTATCCGGACGTGTAAACACGATACCGTACCGTCCACATGCGCCGCAACAACCTACCTTTCAATTTCTTTTCTTATAATAATGTTCCATCGACTTCTTCGACTTGGACTTCATTGCTTTCGGATTCAGTGCAAGTACAAGCACGTAGTACGATTTCTGCACGCAGTGTACTCCTTTTAATACGCTAATCATTTCTAGTCAGTCTTATTTTACAACTTCAGACCGACTGTTACTGCTACTTGCCACTATAATAAAGCTAACCCGATAACCGAGCAGAAAGCTGCAACCTTTTAATTTTTTTTTATAGTTGGAACACGACGGCGCGACTCGACATGCCTTTTGTACTATTCAACTACAACTATAAATATTGTTTGTTTATACTAAAACGCAATGCCGTTTTTATTAATACCATTAAGTCACAGTCCAGTCAACTTACGGCGATATTTTGATCTGACTGGTCTGTGATTTGACCGATAATATGAATCGACCTTAAACTATTCTGCTTAAAAATATTTTTTCCAGATTTTTTCAATTTTGGAAATATAATCTAGTAGCTTTTAGCACAAACGTACTGGAATTGTTTTGTTCAGTATTTCATTCATCTTTCTATTATTTATGATTATAAGATAAAGCGCCTTACACATGATTAAGTCAGCTTGGAGCAGTTAGATATTTTTGTCAGTTGTTATACTTTCAAATTGTTTGCAGCATTCTTTAAGGGCTCTCCCTCCCTTCATTTAAAGCCGGCATTGCATACAACGTGCTAATATTAAATAGATAGGTACAATACCACATCAATAGACAGAATAAACAGAGGGATTTTCCGACTTTTTCTCACAGAGAAAATGACACTTTATTAGTTTTCCAAGCACTTTGATATTCCAAATTGCAATATCTGGACTCCTTCGTCATTATCATCATAAGGTCGTCAGTCTTAAGATTGGATGGACACGCACCTCCACTCTTTCCTATCCTTAGCTAATCATCGCATTTTCCTAAAACTAGAACAGCCCATATCCTGAACTATTTGCGAACAGTAATCTAATCTAGGTCTACCTCTACCCCCTCCTAACTCCCGTTTATGCCTCTAATATGTCTCTGTCTGGACCTTCACGCCTGAGAAGCTGTCCTACCAACCTATCTCCCCTATTTTTATTGAAGGCTACTCGACCCTAAAAAACTTTAAAACTTTTGGCTGTTTCATTCCCACCAGCCAGTAATGCTGGTGGGCGGGCAGTTCCTCCGGACTATGCCGGAAGGTAGGGCGGAAGGCCCTCTTCAGCCTGCTTTCAGGAATCGTGGGAAAGGGTGGGTGGTGGTTCGGGTGAGAAAGTTGAGACGGACGAAATGAAGANAAAAAAAAACTTTTGGGTGTTTCATTCCCACCAGCCAGTAATGCTGGTGGGCGGGCAGTTCCTCCGGACTATGCCGGAAGGTAGGGCGGAAGGCCCTCTTCAGCCTGCTTTCAGGAATCGTGGGAAAGGGTGGGTGGTGGTTCGGGTGAGAAAGTTGAGACGGACGAAATGAAGACAGAAGAGAATGAAAGATTATCTGTGGAATATTACTGCCCCAGCATTTGTCTAGGTGATCCAAGGAAACCACAGAAAAACTTGGACCAAGTGAGACGGACCCGGAATTGAACAGGCGTCCTCCCGAATGCTAAGCAATGGTCTAAACCTCCAGGCCATGCCACTGAGTTACTCGACCTTGCGCTATCCTCTGCTTTATATCTCAACCACTCCTTCTGTCCTGACTTATCTGACTTCCTAGACACTTCATCTAATTATTCGTCTCCTATCTTTACATTCGCTCTTTCCCTACATTTTCTTCCCTTGCATACCTATATGAACATCAAATCTCAAAAATCTCTTGGTCGCAATACTACAACATTAGATCAATTTTGCTTATTACAAGGTATGGTCGAGAGTTCTTTTGTTAATTTTTTTTTATGGAGAGATTGCATTGTAATTTGCAAACATCGATCAAAGACATGGTCGTGAGTTAAAAAATAGATTTTATTTAAATTAGCGTAAGTATTATGTATCAAATCCGCATATCAGTAGTCAGGTAAGTATTAAACAACCTCAGTTTTATTACAAGGTAACTTGACAAAGTGACGTTGCGCGTTAAATGTGTTATCGCAAACAGTTTTCTATGTCATTAATAAATTAACTAATAAATTACTACGAATCGAGGTCGTAACAGTTTCTCACACGAGTTCGTTTAAAATTCGTTTTCGTAGCATCGGTAAAATAATTAGAAACCCCTGTCAAATAAGCATAATAAAAACCGCGGTCTGCCGAAAATAAATATCCGTGTCGGTAAAGGTGCAGCATCATGTTCAGATTGAAAGTATTTCTGCTATCGCAAGAAAAGACTCTTGTTCGAAGAAATGTAGCATGTTTAAGCCGAAAATACCACGGACCCGCATCGTTAACTAACAAAAACTCATTCCATTATCAGTTGGCCAACAAACTAACGACCTATACAGCGAGATTGTTCTTAATGACGAGCCCGATAAGTTAAAAGCGATGTACCAAAATTCCGCTACCGTCTACGAGAATTCCTAAACTCCCTTCAGCTCAAACCGAACCAGATCCAGATTATACGTTATTTGAAGTCCAAGATCTGGGTGTGGGACAAGTTGTATAAATTTTAAATTTATATCTCAGATCTGTGCAAACCATCACAGTAACGACAAAAGTGACCAACAAAAATCAGAGTGGTATTATTAAAAAACAAAATTTTGCTTCAACCACAAGTAAGATATGTCCCAAAGAAAAATTGCAACCCCTTTTAACCCCCCCTCTTTTGGAGGTTAAATTTTTTAAAATTCCGAGATAGGTGTTTCACAAATTAAATGAGAGAGCATTAAGACCAAGTTTCAAGTAAAACTGACTATAAATAATATATCTAGCATATAAACGTTACAACTCGTTTTCACCCCCCTTCATGAGCCGAATTTTTTAAAATTCTAAAATAGATGTTTGATTTTATGCCAAGTTTCATGTAAATCTGGCTAAAAATGTCACAATTTATAACATGAAGGTTTTCCAGATAAATATATTATCCAAATTTCGGCATTTTCCATTGTATTTTCCAAAATTTCTTTTCACGCAAACCTTGTCCTATCAGTTACAAATACAACAAAAAATAAATCAGCTAAATCGGTTGAGCTGTGCTCAAGTGATACTCCGTCATACACTTGGTAATTCCCTAGAATTGACAGCTAGGAACAGTTTAAATTTGATATTTACGTTTTTCTGAGATTAGAAGGTCACTGAGTTCACCACTCTAAATATTTGTAAGTAAAGGCAAAATTAATAAACATAATAAAGGAACCTGCTTTAGTAATGATGGAAATTTTATTTTTCGTGATTATGCCAAGAGAAATTTTGCAGTTTAAATCTGTATCCATTAAATTAAGTTCTTGACCAGAAATTTATCTGAAAACTACCACTAGAGATAGCCTTACCCTGTTTGTATTTAATTTAAAAAGTTTTCCTTACTTTCTGGGCCAGGAATATGAAGCTGAAGAATATTGGATCAATGTTTGACTAATCTTCAATTGCGAAGGTTTAGTACATTAAAATTTCGTCAAGTTTGGTCCAGTACTGATCATCCATGTTCGGTCAATCTTCAAGTGCCAAGGTCAAAAACAGCATAAAAATCAATAATTTTGCAGATTAACAATAAGTTAGGTTTGGCTAGTTCTCTACTTTTGATAATTTTGTAGATGTTTGCATAATCATTATCTGTCGATTTAAGGGTTGAATGCAACAAGTCATGCGATGTGTCCAAGCTTTAGGTCCAAGAAGTCAGAGTCGTCGAAGTGGATCGACGTTATATGGCCGTTTTAAATCAAGTCGCCAGACCATAATAAATAAGATAGGCCCCGGATTTGAATGAGTGACGAGATTCGACTGATTAGGCGCTGCCGGGGTCTCGGCGGTCCTTTTGAAAGCGGCGATGACAACACCCGAGACCGAGAAATTTGATTCCTATAGTGATTATTAATGTTACATTATAAAGCTATAGTTTACACTGAAATGCCGCTATGGAACGTAAAAGCGGCCGACGGTCCCTATCAGCATTTTGACGTCATATAAGTATGCTCATTTGTTTATTTGTTTGGCTTCTATGGCTATTTGTTCTTACAACACCGCCAATGACTGCTGTCGACGCTGTGGCGTCCCGCTCATCTCTCATGTATAGCTTGTATGTATATGTAGTGACTACATACCATATCTTCCCACTGGTAATTTCTTGTTACCAAAAGTGATAACCGTTCATTTTAATGCTGATATTGACGTGATCTTTCAATTGTTTATATATTTCACCATGGTAACTCTTACAATAATAAACATAATGACATCAGGTGTTCCTCAGGGGTCGCGTATTGGTTCTGTATTATTTATATTTTTGCTGGCGTTTAAAGTTATTGAAAGAAATATGTCACCTATGGATCAATCAAGACTGCAAAGGGACCCTAGATACACTAGAACTACATGATTGGTCGTTATATATTAGATTATACTAAAATTTTGATAAGGCAGAATCCTTGAGGGGTCATCGGAATGACGGGTTTACTTACAGGATCGGTCCCACAGAGTTGGAGCATGCTAGCTACCAAAAGGATCATCTGCTTTCGATGATCATAATTACATGAATGTTATGAAACTTTGCTGAATTTGAAATTCTTATTGCGAAAGACTAAAAAAGTGAAATCCAAGCTACGATAAATGCATTGTTTTTGCGAGAATTTTATGTATTAGGTACATATATTCATAAACGAAAGTTTAAATTTGTAGATGTATTTTCTTCAATTTTTACGTCTCTCCTAACCATGCTAAAATTTTTATTTCGATATATTTTTTATGTTCGATATTCATAAGCCTAGTTATGAATACCTTCTCAACAAGAAATTATGAAGACAAAATGGGTCATTTTATAAAAGTAACAGTATCACTTAGCAGTTAGCAGAAGCTCGGATAAAAAACCGTATTTGCATTTTTATTATATGGAACTTGCCGTTAAAATAAACGCGCCTCTTCACTTGACAGCTCGATAGCCTTTTTATTGAAACTTAAATATGTTTAAATTTTCGTCCAAGTGGTGACTTGGCCCGATGCACTCCAATTAGTATTCAGTTTGGCCATTGTATACTGGACAGTGTCGTAAATAAAACTGGCTCAGCAACAACAAGCACAACGGAATACAGTGGTACAAACGTTTCAGCAGTAGGTATATGTCTAGAACCATACACTAATAAGTATTGTATGTAGGGAAGTATAATAAAATGGACATTGTCGATTCGTGGTCAAGACACAGGGAATATGAACTCCACAAGGTAATAAAATTGTATTAGATACTGTCAGATAACTGACATAATTTTTGTTTTTAGTAGACCAAATAGAAATAAAATAAGGGAGCTGAAAGTAGGGTAAAACTTGAATCGTATCATAAGTCAGGTCGTCAGGCCGTCAGGTCATGGTCCGATCAAGGTCTGATCACAATGAACTAAAATATTGTAAAATACATTTGGCAGTATTCTCATCACAAGTCACAGTCTAGTCAATTGACCGAGCGGCATGGCCTAGAGGTCTAGACCATTGCTTAGCATTCGGGAGGACGCCGGTTCGATTCCGGGTCCGTCTGCCTTGGTCCAAGTTTTTCTGTGGTTTCCTTGGATCACTTAGGCAAATGCTAGTGCTGTAATATTCCACATATAATCATTCATTCTCTTCTGTCTTCATTTCGTCCGTCTCAAATTTCTCACCCGAACCACCACCCACCCATTCCCACGATTCCTGAAATTACTGGCTGGTGGGAATGAAACACCCAAAAGTTTAAAGTTTAAGTTAAAACTGACTGAAACAAAGTTTTCTGATAATTTTTTTTGAAACATTATAAAGTATTTTTTCTTTTTTTCGTCTAATATAAGTGACATAATGGCCTAAATATGTTGTTGAAAAGCATTTAAATAGCATATTAGATCTGACTGTAGTCGAACCGTGGTCAGAACTGTTAGATTAGATTAGGCTTAGGTATAGTATGAATCGGCCTTTATAATAAGAATACTGTCAAACGAAATGTATACTACCTAAAATATTTTACTTGACTCTGATCAGACCGTGATCGAACTGGGATTTGACCTAAGCTTTGAGTTAGGCTTAAGAGTTGGAGATGAAAAACTGGAAGTCGGCGATTTCCAATATCTGATGAAGTCAGTTAAATAATGATGAAAAAGTGGTGGAGACGTAAAACAAAACAGCTCAAAGTTGAGTCGCTTTTAACAAACAAAAATCAGCTGTGTTCTCTAGAACGGTTAACTTTGAAATTCAAAAAGTGGGAGAACAGGGCCTATAATAAAAAAAACTAGTAAGGAAAAGGAATGATACAAGATAGAACACGTTCTAAGACATAAAAAGGGCTACATATAGACAAATTGGAAGTAGAAACAGCAATTACAACGGGCAGAGGTTGACCTAAATCAAATAATTGATCGCAAATAGTTCTAGTGAAAAATTGTAGTTTTAAGGAGATGCGAAGATATACTCAGTGAAAGTGCGTATTCAACTAGTCTTATGACTAACGACTTTGGGACTAAATTATTCTGAAAATTCATGAGCTGATTTTGATTCTGCAACATCGCACACGCTTAATTAGTTGAAGGATCCTGATGAAACTAACACTGCCACAAAGTAAAACTAGATCAACTGAGCTTGAAAAATCCCTGTTTCTAGCAGTATTAAAATTTCCCGTACGAACCACTCTAAAAGGCGAAATATATTGTTGCCAAATCTGTATAAATGTATGTACATGATGCCTGGTGGTGCTTAGATATATTCTGAGTTACTTTGGACCACTGTGCGACGATCAAGACCAAAAAGGCGCTTCAAAAAAACGTCATTTTACACGCAGATGCAAATCTAAAATTCCGTGTTTGCATATCTCGTACGTGTTTTCTTAATTAGAAATTACGCCGGGTGTCGGTTACACACCCACGCAACTACGGCGTTACCACGACAAAGTTGCGTACGGCTAATTAGACGAATTGGACATGGGCCATTTATATTTTCTACGCGTTTGTTGCACAGCGGGAAGACCAATAAAGATATCTGTTACATGTCACGCGGTAACACTTGGTTATCCGTTATTATAACCAAGTTACAAACTTACACTATCATGAATTAAAACGGTTATACTTATGCACACAAACTAACAGAGAGGACATGAACGGAAACCAATAATTATTATCTTCATGTATTTATTATGCATTTCTGATGATTGTGGACGAACGGTACCTTGTACTCTCTAATAAATATTCCAAAATATATGTACAAGAACTAGTGATGGGCAAAGCAGTCTTAGTATAGTCTTGCTCAAATACTTCTAGTCTTGGTATTGGTTTTGCTCTTGTTGATATAGTCTCGATCTTGGTCTTGAGTTTGGTCTTGCATGTTCAGTCTCAGTTTTGCTTGTATAGCACAGCGGTTAGCATAGAGCATTAACGCCGTCGTTCGTGCCTCAGAACTTTACGATTAGATTTCACTTAGTTAATATGTCAGCGAGATGAAATAGAAGATGAGGAGTTTTATTAACGTGGATCAGAACAGGTAGTGAATTCATCTGTTTCTATAGAAAGCTGAGGGACTCCCTTGATAAGTTTCGACAGTATTTCCAAATATAGGTGTCAAAGTTCGGTGATATTTTACATACAAAAAGTCATCGAACGCTATGATCTCCTCTACCTGTTGATGAAGTAGACATTTTTTCTCTCTATCGCTCTATAAAGGCCATGCTACACGACGCGTGCGGAGCGGCAATATACGCGCGGCGTGTACTGTCTGTGCTTAACCCTTTAGCTGACGCTTGGATCGCCGATGCACGCGCGGTCTGAAACGTGAAGTAACGGATTGGATCGGGTCGGCAATCCACGCGCGGTGTAAAATGGCTTTAACCGTTCTGTTATTCTCTACTTGTACCGCTCTATTATAATCAACTTTGTAATAAACTGTAGGTAACTTAATAAATAAATTATTGAGAAACTAAGAAAATTTTAGGCTACATCTTCCTAAATGTAGTCAACGTAATATCAATTTTAATGGAATACTGACCAATAACTTTGTACCTATTCTTTTGTAAGGAGTACTTGGTTTATCAATCATTCCTGCTACGCCATCTACAACTAAAGTTTACTTAAAACTATAAGATAAAACTTAAAACAAATAATTTGAAATAGACCACTTCAATAGAGTGCGAACACTGAGGGAAAACAGAACTGTAATACACATCAACGATTAACTCTAGATGATATTTCCTTAACAACATCTGATTAAAAAACGGATCCTTTTTGGCTTAGCCTATACGTTATTCATACTTTCATTTATATCTCTTTTGTACTAGCATGATATAAAACTTATAAAGAATAGAACGAAGAGAATATCATTCACTGGCCCTGGAATGAAACATAATATTCCACAACGTCATGTCAGTCCAACAATAATTTCGACATTACAAGTTGGAATAATGAATACATTAAATGGACATGATTCAGACATGACGCGATATTTTTCAACAGCTCCATATAAAATTAATGACGCTATTTACTTACCATCCGTCATCTTATTTTATTAAAGAGATAATGAATGGCTTCTCGATGATTACGAGATACGATAAAGTAAACGTGTGAACAGCATCACACATAATAAATTCTTGGCGCTCACTCATCATCCAAAAGGAGCACGCATGTTGTCTAATCATAAAGGATGATAATTAAATACGATCTTCTTTTGGGTGCACACTAGTTACAACAGGCAGTAACCATGTTTCATAAAAAGCTACGAATATTTTTAAATAATAAATCATCAAACTTGATAACCCAATTACAGGATTACTGATTGTAATATCATTTCAGAAGTAACTCTACAACATGGTTTTGTTTTAAATACAATTGCTATTTATTTATTTAAAGCAAAAGCAAATAGAGCAAAGTATTAAATAAAATAAAATCTTCATTATCAGTACCAACCGTTACCAATATCTTCAAATATATTACTATTATCTTCTTTTTGATTTAGTGAAGACCAGAATTAAATTGCTGGAGGCTACCGAGTGCTACAAATTAGGTTTTCATTTTCTAATTTGTACCGGGCACATGGTAGACATTATCTTGTCCAAACAGTAAAAGTAGAGTGTATTGGTATGCGGACTATTTTTCCTTCAGCCACCAACGTAATAAAGTTATATGTCGACACTGAACTCGAACAGATAAAGTATTCACGAAGCGTTCTCAACGACTAACGAACTTGTATTCGATTGCAATTAACAATAATAACTTTTTATTCTCACAATCTACATCTATTCATATGAAATAGATCTGAGGATGATAAACAATTATAGCCAGTTCATCTCGCCACAATCACGAGCACCTTCAATTCACGCGATAAAGAGTAAAGTGTATGAATGAGCGTATTCATTAAGCGAAATAATTATTTTTGTAATACACAGAATCTCTCGTATAATGAAGAACTCGATAACATGTAGTTTTGGATAGCTCTAATAATTACAAAACAAGTCTGGAATTTTAAAAATCCGGTCTAATGAAGAAGACGACAAGCATGAATTATTTTAAGTAAGAAAAGTAAATGGAAGAAGTAGAAGGTACTCTTAAATGATACAGAAAAGTTGCTAATCTGGCATAGATTTGCGGGTGATTTTAACAAAAATACCGAGAACAAGGAAGAATTAGATGCAGCTTTAAATAAAATGGAAGCAAAATTGACAAAGATTGAGGAATAATAATAAATCATAATGATACAAAACTATTGATATGTAGATAAAGGAGATAAAAATAGGGTTAGAACTGATCTAAAAGTAATGCATAAAATTAGAGAAAGTTGCAAACCAGGTATTGGTGGTGGCACCAGACTAATTTTTGATTTTGCCACATAATTTAGAGTTAGTTACGTTTGGTCCTTCTTCTTGTTAACTTGCATTTTTAATTCATCTTTTCTTCGTTGTGTCTGTAGTTGTAATCCGACATTTCATAGTTAATAATTCATTTGTAAATAAAGTCCGTATACAGTGTTTTATATCGAGTTTCATTCGGTCCGTTAAAACCAACATTTTGAGAAAATACTGCTCGCGATTTCACAGCAAGCAAACAAAACGACTGCTTGTTATGATAATTTTATGCCGAAATAATGAATTTTCATTGTGATATTTATCCACGATGATAATATGATGCATATACGAGGGTGGATTGATAAGTTTCCGGCCTAACCAAGAGATGACGCCACTAGGCCTACCTTGAGGTGACATTCTATAGTACCATCCTTGGATAGCTTGTAGCTATAGTTTCAGCCCGATCTCCTTGCTAGTGTAGGTTTGACAGCACGCTGAACAAGACGCCTCTGTGGTTTTCGTAAAAATGGAAAAGCAGGAAAATCGTGCTGTCATCAAATACTTTTATTTGAAGGGGTTAACGCCGAAGGAAATTAAAAAAGAGATGGACTCAACACTGGGGACATCCTCCCCGTCATATTCAACCGTTAAGCAGTGGGTTTCCGAGTTTAAAAAGGGTCGTGTGAGCACCTCTGATGGGCCTCGCTCAGGACGCCCCGTTGAGGTCACAACTCCAGATATGATCGAAAAAATTCATCAAATAGTGCTGGGAGACCGCAGATTGAAAGTGCGTGAGATAGCTGAGACCTGTAAGATGTCATATGAACGTGTGCAACATATTTTGCACCAACATTTGCATATGGAAAAGCTCTGTGCAAGATGGGTGCCGCGTTTGCTAACAGTCGACCAAAAATTGATTCGAAAAAACATTTCTACCGCAAATTTGTCATTGTATAAGCGTAATCCAAGCGAATTTTTGCGTCGATTCGTAACCGTTGACGAAACGTGGGTCCACCACTACACTCCTGAAACCAAAGAACAGTCTAAACAGTGGATTGGACCAGGGGAACCAACTCCAAAGAAGGCAAAAACAATTTTTTCGGCGAACAAGGTTATGGCTACTGTTTTTTGGGATGCAAGAGGTATTATATACATTGATTACCTTGCAAAGGGTAATACTATCACTGGTCAATACTACGCAGACTTATTGCAACGTTTGAGCCACGAGGTGAAAATTAAACGACCTCATCTGGCGAAGAAAAAAATCTTGTTTCATCACGATAACGCACCAGCGCACACGTCAATCGTTGCGACGGCTAAAATCAACGATCTAAAGTTTGAATTGATGCCGCACCCTCCTTACTCTCCAGACCTAGCCCCGAGTGACTATTTTCTGTTCCCTAATCTCAAAAAATGGCTTGGCGGTAAGAGATTTGCGGACAATGAAGAAGTAATCGAAGCTGTAAATGGTTATTTTGAGGAGCTTGACGAATCAGTCTATAGAGATGGCATTAATAGACTGGAACACCGCTATGAGAAATGTATCAGCCTTGGAGGAGATTATGTTGAGAAATAAAAAAAAAAAATTTTTAAAAACCTTGTTTTTCTTGGTCAGGCCGGAAACTTATCAATCCACCCTCGTACATAGACTCACACTGATCGTTAGTACAAGTTGCAATTACAACCGTTCCCACTCATGGATGAGAAAACACGTGTTGACGACAAGCAAGAATTTGAAGTAGAGGCATTGTGCTAGGAAAAATGCATGTTACAATTCGTCTTTCGGCTTAATATGTATGAATTAAAACGAGGATGTCGTATGTTTATTAGGGTCGTAATGGCTTCAAAGAAGCCAACGTAAGTAAACTTAATTAGCATTGAATGGCAAAAGCCAGGCATAATTTTAATATGTTTATACACTCTCACAAATGTTAACAACTGCGTAAAAATGTAGAGCAGATGTTAATAATCCTTTGTTTCACGGAGCCACTTCCGCAATTTGTTTTGATTGATTCGATTGTTTCACGCGATTGAACCTCGAAAGGTCATAGTTTTGATTGGACAGATATAACGTAATATGTACTGTATACTTTGTTATTTATGTGGTGCACGATTGTTAGAACGTGTCGGTACATGAAACTGGTGTGGGTGTAAGCGAGGCCCTTACATTACAAATCGCAACAAAATCAATTTTAGTATACAATCATGTCATTCACTGCTTATCATTATTCTATTCCTAGTTGTAACATTTTGCTACAAAACCGATCGAAATACTTTCACCAACATTACAAAATGTACTAGAACTATGTTTCATTATAATATTGATTGTAACAATTTTATGTTTGTGATTGTTTTAAAGCGTCAAGATTTGGTGTTAATCCATTCATATAAGTGTAAAATGTATATTGTATACCTACATATTGGTCGAATTTTGGCTACACGCTATTTCTAGTAACTGGTATTATAAAAAGTATATACATAAAGAATAATTGACTAACTCTTACCATAGTTTTTGGAATGCATTGGAACTGATACTACTACGAATGCAGGTACGATAACACTGGAGAAAGTTCGATCTGTAAAGAAAAAGGCAATAAAACTATTGGAAGAGCCAAAATTATGAAATTGAAAGTAATTTTGAAAATAAATATGATTGTCTGTAGCTGTTTCTAACCCCTTCAAAGAAACAATTAATTCTGACTTTTCCTTTGTTTTCTTAAAGTCGATTATCTTAATCATAACTTTGAGAAGGCAATTTTACGTTTAGGAAAAGTTAAAGATCTATAGGGTTGTTCGGAAAGTCATTTCGTTTTTTCCCGACAGAGGATTTAATTGTACATTCTTTTGCACCCAACTTCACATTTAAGCCGTATAATTTTTATATGCTTTGAGAGCTCATATAGCAAGGCTTGTGTGTGAAAAATTCCAATTAATTCTACGCAGTAGTTTGGTTGGTGCCCTTTTAAATATGGAGAGCGATAAGCAGCATTTTCGACATATCTTACTGTTTTACTACAGAAAGGGTAAAAATGCTGTTCAAGCCAGAAAGAAATTGACTGATGTGTATGGAGAAGGTGTGTTGACAGTACGCCAGTGCCAGAACTGGTTCGCTAAATTTCGATCCGGCAATTTTGATGTCGAAGATGCACCACGTTCGGGAAGGCCGGTTGAAGCTGATAAAGACGCGATAAAGGCATTAGTTGATGTGAACCGGCGAATAACAACACGTGAGATCGGATTGAGGTTAAATTTATCAAATTCAACAGTTTATGACCACTTGAAAGGCCTGGGATTATCCTCGAAGCTCGATGTATGGGTTCCCCATGTTCTCACAGAGAGAAATCTGTGTCGCCGCATTGACGTCTGCGATTCGCTTCTCAAACGTCACGAAAATGATCCGTTTTTGAAGCGCATCATCACTGGGGACGAAAAATGGGTTGTATACAACAACGTCAAACGCAAGAGGTCATGGAGCAAAAAAGATGAACCGGCTCAAACCATTTCCAAAGCCGATATTCACCAAAAAAAGGTGATGCTGTCTGTTTGGTGGGATTTTAAAGGAATCGTTTTTTTTGAGCTTTTACCGGATAACACAACGATTAATTCGGAAGTCTACTGTCATCAGCTGGACAAACTGAATGATGCACTTCAACAGAAAAGGTCAGAACTAATCAACAGGAAAGGTGTAGTGTTTCACCAAGACAACGCGAGACCTCACACAAGTTTGGTCACTCGCCAAAAGCTTTTACAGCTTGAATGGGATACAATGCTACACCCACCATATTCTCCAGACCTGGCACCATCGGATTATTATTTGTTCCGGTCACTCCAAAATTTTTTAGACGGTAAAACCTTCACCTCAAATGAGGAGGTCAAAAACCTCCTCGATCAGTTTTTTGCCAGCAAAGACCAAAAATTTTATGAGCGTGGAATTATGCTACTACCAGAAAGATGGCAAAAGGTGTTGGACCAGAACGGTCAATATATAATTTAATAAAGTATTTGTTTATTATACGAAAACTGTCTTTCATTTCCACAAAAAAAAAACGAAATGACTTTCCGAACAACCCTATAGATAAATGGTCAAAAGTGAGGTTTACATTATTGTCAGCAGCGTACCATATCGAACACGAAATGACTTTTATTGCATGTGCATTTTTCCCAGCAATCAATGAACAGCCACCTACATATGCATAGTTGTCTTGACAGCTGGCCGAGTAGGTAATCACCAGGTAAAAGACAAAAAGCATTGGAAAAATAAAAACAAAATACAACACAGACTACAAGACAAAATCAACAACATCACCACCACCACCAACAAGAACAACAACTTTAATCCGCTGCCATAAAAGATAATCTCGTTCAACTCGGACAACCAAATATAAGTTCAGGCTGCGTTGGAACAAGAGGCGAAGTTTATCAGACAACGAACCCAGCAGGGTTCGAAATTAGCGTAAATTATGTGTTTTCGTTTCCAAGGGGCATTTAGACTAATACCATTTCATTAGAGGAACGAGCTAATTGAAGATAAGAGAAGCGTCCTTTTTGTCAATGAAAACGGGTTCGTATGAGACAAATTGTGCTATTCTAGAATGACGTGGGTGAAACCGATCTGCGAACGAACGTTTAATAAAGATACAATTCTATATTAAATATAAACCGGGACAGACAGCTATTGTATTGCAAACATTGTGTTGGTCAAAATGGATCTAAAACTTTGTTAATTTTTAACTACAATCGCAGGACTTGTAGACTCCAACAAATATTTTGGAAAAGCATATACATATAAATGGTTAGGAACATTTGGACAAATCTAAAAGATTAAAATAATGCCCGAAGAAATTGTGTTTTCCTCTTTCCCGTTAACGTTTTGTAAATGTGAATTGTATTAAAATAATTCGAAGTGGTCTGTATTCTGTCGAAACTGCCAGACGCGGATAGCGATTTCGATCTCACTAGCGCGTCGCAGGCAGCCCGACAGAACACAGACCAACTTTTACCTGCTGTCTTAACAGCGCGTTTTAGAAAATACCACAAATGGCGCGGTAAACGCCATCTGTAGTACGATGCTACATTTTACTTCTTGTATTTTTGTTGTTTAACCAGAAGTACGAATTAAATAAGCATGTATGAAATTATCATTCAAATGAAACTTTTACGGTCTGGTTTTACAGAAAAGCTCGTTGTTTTTTAAACGAGAAGCTGTACCATACGCCACGTTTATTTTAAAAATTATAAATTCCTTCGGTTCAGCTACTTTTACCGTCGAATGTTGCTAGTTAACATGCGAGCATGCCGTGTGTAACAACGGCCGGCGTGAGGGAGTGGCTGGAAACGTTAAAGAACACCAATTCTTCTAATTTTGATTTATAGTACGATTGTGGTCGACAAACAACCGTGGAAATATTTTACACGTCAGTTAATAAAAGAACAAGTCGAAAATGACTCCTGAACAAGATGTAAATAATGACAAGGTAATTTGCATTTGGACGTAGGAGTCAGTTAAGCTTCGATACACGAACACCAGAAATTTAATGGCGTGGAGAACATTTAAGTTCAATATATAGGGAATATTCAATTGCAAGTAGTTCATAGCCTGGAATCAAATAAAACTGAATCAAAATATTAGTAGAACAAAAAGTTCTGTGTGATGAAACTATTGCCAGACGTGGATCTTAATTTTGATATCATAGATCTCATCAGCACTTTTTGCTTCGAAGATGTTAATTTACCCGGCAAAACTACTTCGATCTGGCGAGCTTTTGTTAAATACCACCCTCTTCAACGTCCCAAACCAATCATTAAGTCAAGTTCAAAAAGTTATTTAAACACTAAAGCAATGAAATTATAATTTTTGGTTGGCAGATTTTCAACCAGACGGTTGAGTTGAAACCGTTGAAATGAACGTATAATAATTATAAACACTAAAAGTCTGCAATACAGCAAAATCACACTAATAAGTTTTCATTAATCAAAACCTGCTATATCAACAAGCGACAGAAATTATTTCTATTCCTATTTTATTTATTTATTAATTTACTACAGTCTGCTTCTTTCAATTTCAATTTTCATTATTATTGCAAACTAAACAATATATTAAGTCTGAACGAGAGCAACTATTTTTTGAAAAACTATTTTCTATTCCATCTGAACTGTTTGCACACACTTTTCTCAGAGAATAATCCCTAATATAACTCAAAATTGTGTCAGCCTATAATAATAATTAATACATTTATACATACGAAAAATGTTTGCATAGAAGAACGAGAGAGTAGAGAAGAATTTAACGAAAACTGAAACGGTAACAACGAATATCCTTTCAGATGTGAAGCAACTGTGTTGTAAAAACCTCTGATACGTAGGGTACTTCGCCTATAACATGGTAACAAAAACATGTCGGTACGTCGGTTGATTTTCTAAATTTAGTGCCGTTTGTTGCAGGGACATGTTTTTTAAAGTGTTTCCGTAATTTTGTATTTAGGTGAGAACGAGATTCACAACTGATGCTACACGGGCGTCGGTCCTTTTCAAAAAGCGAAGGTGCATTTCATTCCGACTGTTTATTTAGCGACGACTGACAACAGTACCCAACAATGGAACATCTGCGGATCCGAAATTCAGAGTAAATCACACGTAACGTAAACAATCCTAAAATATCATTCCCCAAAACTATTATGCTGTGGTTTGTTGAACCTGTGTTTGCCAAAGGATTTTCTAGTTTCGACGTCGTTAGTCTTACGGATTTTCGTGTTTAGCCAATGTTTTGACGTGACACTTGCATGTTCTACTTCTTATGCTTTATAAATGACTCTCACCCTGGCTCATGGACCAAATTCATCAACAGATAGACGGATGAGAAAAATGATATCAGTTTCCATATACATTCTTTTACGCCAAGAAGTATGTATAAGAGGTATAGGAATATGACTTCATCAACCATAAAAGTTACACATTTCTTTTTCGGAATGTTTTTTGTTGCGTATGTCAGTACTGTGTGAAAATAAACGTAAAACAAAAGTACTTATATTCAAGCAAACAAAAAGTAGGGAAACAGCAAATATAAAGATAGTTGACAAAAAATTGGAAGAAGTGGCTGGTTTTAGGTATCTAGGAAGTCAGATAAGTTAGGACGGAAGGGGTAGTAGGGATATAAAGCAGAGGATAACTCAGGGTCGAGTAGCCTTCAATAAAATTGATTAATTTAGAAATTCGGAAAAGGTTGTTAAAGGTGTACGTTTGGAGTACGGCGCTGTACGGGTGCGAAACATGAACAGTGGGCCCTGCGAAAAAGAAAAGGTTAAAAGCGTTCGAAATGTGGTGTTACAGGCGAATGATGAGGATACCGTGGATAGAGATAGTTAGAAATGTATTAGAAAGAATAGGAGAACAGAGGACTATGAAAATCAATAAGAAATAGGCGAGATAGGTTGGTATGACACTTTCTCAGACATGAAGGTCTAGTCAGAGACATATAGAGTTACCTAGATTAGATTACGGTTTGCAAATAGTTAAAGAAGTGGGATGTTCTAGTTTTAGGGAATTGCGAAGATTAACTCAGGATAGGAAAGATTAGAGACGCGTGTCCAACCAGTCTTAGGACTTTATGATGATGATGTCATACGAGCAAAAATGCATAATTCGGTGAACAAGTGACATATACTTTTTCAACCACGTCTGCCTAAAAGTATCATCTAGTTCTCTGAAAAATGTCTACCAAAAGAATGAAATTAAGTAAATGGCCTAAAAAATCAGCAAATTTTGATCAATATTCGGGCATACCTACTCATTACTGTGCATAAACAATCATCGTCGCAATCTATGGATTATGGTATATGGAACAACCCCATTATTTAATATATTTTATACACTATCTTTAACGGTACCATCCTTCCAAATTGTTGGTGTATACCAGTTAGTAATAATAATAATAATGTTTCAACTATCTAAGTAACGAATCTAGTTAATTAAGTATCTATAAAATATGTGTATCACAACGGACAATTTTTACGTAATAACATGATAGTTTTACTGCCAAGAAATGTACAAAAATGGCACAAGCCATCCGCGCACTGTTCTACTTGATTTAACTTGCAAATTAATTTTATTTTAAAGTCTCCGGCAGATGCTAAGAGGGAATTTTATTATTAAATTAAGGGCTGCATTTGAATTCAGAAAACGGTTAATGGGTTTGATGGTGTGGTCTGTAGGTGATCCTTGTGAAATATGATAACTGGACAATTAACCCTTTCTGAGATAAACACCCTGTTGGCACTCCGCATAGCCGACGCTTTCGGATGTGAAAAAGGAGGGACCAGCAATTTTTCTTTCAACGCCATGTCTTCATTCATGATTTACTACTGCAAAGAACGGCCAAGCCCTAAATACTATTAAAGGGTTCTGTTTTTCTTAATGAAAACTGAATGGATTGGGATTTGTGATTTTTAATTTAGGAGAATGTAATTAACAGCACATTTCAAACACTTCTAACTTTATCCTTTCAGATCAGCTACGTTTTGCGTTCACACAGAATCCTTTTAGAATTCTCAAATTAACCGCGAAATCAAGTGATTTTTTTGGTTTAAAAAAGTAGGGAAAGAGCGGGCGAATATAGAAGACAGGAGACGAAAAATTGGAAGTGATTGATTTTAGGTATCTAGGAAGTCAGATAACTCAGGACGGAAGGAGTAGTAGAGATATAATGCAGTTTGGAGAGCGGCGCTGTACGGGTGCCAAACCTGGACGGTAGGCACGACAGAAAAGAAAGGTATTAGAAACAATAGGAGAACGAAGGACTCTATGAAAGTCAATAAGAAATAGGCGAGATATGTTGTTAGGACACTTCTCATGCATGAAGATCTAGTCAGAGACATATTAGAGGCAGAAGCATTAGTTAATAGGAGCATAGGTAGACCTAGATTAGATTACTGTTCGCAAATGGTTAAGGATGTGGGATGTTCTAGTTTTAAGGAAATGCTAAAATTACTTCAGGACGGAAAAAAATGGAAGTGCATGCCCAACCAGTATTAGGACTGACGACTTTATGAAGATGATGAAATAATCGACACAAGCTTCTAATTTTTTACTTTTGTTCTATTTAGTCCTACAGATTTTGAAAAACGGGAGGATATAAAGCAAATAATGGTATCTTCGCATAAAATTAGGAATAATGGATTTTTAAGTTTTAAATTACATTCTTCTTCTATAATAGGTAAAACCAAACCTAAATTTTACAAAATCAAGAGTAAAAATAATTGGAAGAGGGCAAGAATAGAAGAAAATGATATTAATATATAATTCAATATCATAACAAAATCCGTTATCCATCCAACAACAGTTTATTCCACGGTGAAAAGGATAGAAAACCTGGTTGATAGATACACTTCATATCATTTTCTTTTCCTTGTGCCAATTTCTACATTCTACTTGCAAATACAACGCTAATACAACGCTAGTACATGGAGGAATTATACCTAAAGATTCTTTGAAATAAAGGATAATATATGGATTATCAAGGATTTATTGATATGCAGGTTTAGATTATTCTGAATGAGAAATGCACCTTTATAAAAAATCTCGTTTTTAGTATGTGTTTTGTGTGATTCGTTCTGGCAGTAAAAAAGAGTTCACTGTCGACATAAATCGCGTAAAAACCGTCAATACATGTAATTACGTAAAAATTTATGCGGCAACAAAACCGTAGATCGCGGGTGACAACATAAATTTTTCCGATACAACTCTCGTTCCCGTAGTCACACCATCACGTAAAGTGCACATAGAAAAGTGGCATTCGTTTATTCCAATTCCGCTCCCGCGTATGATGGATAGTTGGGGTCGACAGTTTCACAAAAGGCCTGACAACAGACAATAGTCCATGGTACAGGCAGCGTTGAACCGATGCGATGGTGCTCTCAGTAAAATATACATATATAACGCAGATGATGCTTGTATGTAAACAGTGTTTACGATGCAGTGGGAATGGCAAACAAAATTATAGCGGAACCGATCACGTTTTTAATCTCTCCATAACATTATAACACATTTAAGTAAGCTTTGCAACCGTATCAGTCCGAAGTACATTAATCATTTAAGATTGAACTTGTACAATATCATATCATACCGGTATTGTGTAATTTTAATTTCGTTTTGAATTTAAGAAAACGCTTTGTCTTGAATTATTATTTTGTAAGATATACAAGTTCCATATTGAAAAGAATCTCCAAGAGAATGGATTATCTTCGTAAACAGGCGGTTTTCCGTAAGGACTTTCTGAAATTACTCGTCCAGTTTTGGACAGTTTGATTTTATCATTACGTATTTCATTAAAAAGAAAAAAAAATATGTGTGTGTGGTCCTTCGAGCCGGATTCAATTGCTCGAATATAACCAAAGTCAACCCTTTTCTTAATAAATTGGGCGTTCCTAGGCTCCAACATTTCCTTCAATTAAATAACAGCCATTTCACGAGAAGTGATGTAATTATTTTTACAGTATTCCTCCTACTGAGTGAACGTAGGTGATTAACACCTCATTGACCATTGCGCTAATGCAAGCAATAGCGAGATCCCGTCTTCTATATCCTCATGGAATACAAACGCTCTTACCATAACATTAAATCTGTCGACTATTGTCTAATTGCAATAGACTACGATCTCCCGGTTAGTCGATCGACTCGACGTGAATTATTCATGTTCGATTGTCAAGTCCAGAACCGGGCTCGATTAGTTACGGCGACGGTAGTGACCACGGTGGGGATCACGGACATGTGTTCCAGGATGACATATAGTGTACTGGGAGTACGAGCATGTCCCGTTGTTCTGGAATACGGGACGCCTGCCATTGCTGTTGTCGTTAGCGACCCCCGAAAGTGGTTGTAAATTTTATACAGACATCTGTTTTTATGTCAGTATCATCTTAAGTTCATTTTTTGTTGAATCTGCCTTCGGATGTGATACATTTTATTTAGTAGTGTTGAATGATATTACACGTTGTACATAACCACCAAATCCGTATGTTAGCTTGTGGTCCTTTGAAGACCAGATGCCAAAAAAATTGTGTCATCTATCTACTACCTACAGAAACTCTTTCGAATGGAACAAATGAGGAGATGATGATCTCTTCCCATACAGATACAAATTTCACATGTAAAACACTATAATTTATGTACCAGATGTACAACAACAAAAAACAAAGGTGTATGTTGTTCTTTTTAACAATACGGAATTATAAAACTACAAAACAGCAATTAATATCACTAGGGTGATCATTTTCTCGGAAAGTGTCTTCTTCAGATGGAAGAAATCTATTCTGTATTATCTATATTTTATCAAAAAGATTCAGTTCTTGTGCTAAAATGTAAATGTTATTCTTTTGTTGTGTCGATCTTTATTTTATTTCTTCTTTTTCTTTTAAATAGAAGATTAATGCGAGCAGTTTTAAAAAGATTGTGTGCGGGTAGAGTTTTTTCTTATACGGGTTCTTTTAAAAACTAATTTACAACAATCCTAATGAGGTAAAACTTTTTAGTGTTCATTAAAGTTTGAAACAGCTTTAATTAAGGAAAAAATCGTCTCATTAGTAGACTTCCTGGCAGATACTCAAAACAAAGGCGAAGGCTGTTTGGATTTGAACCAAGGGGGAAATGAAGATAAGCTGAAGTCCTGTTTTTCAGCAGGTAGGTAATAATGTAATAAGTAGGCAGAGAATTTTAAAATACCCAATGATGAAAGCCGAGTGAGTAACATTCTCCATTTAACGAAAAATTAAAGTCTATTAGCTGTAATTATCTTACAACCTTAAGGCATTCCAAGACGAAGTATACCTAGCTGCTAATAGAGGAATTTCGACCAATGACAAAACTTTCATATCCCTATAGGGTTTATGTAGATACCAAAAATTGAAATAGTGGAAGCTTCTACCAATAAAGGCATGAGCTCGTGTTTATTAGTTAGAAATTAATGAAAAAGACATAATATGCATGGTGGGTTATGTATATTGAAACAATGAAATACCTTCATTGGTTTCTCATTATTTTGGAAACAATTTTCGATAAAACCTGTGTGCAGTCGAAGAAGTACTTGTCTGGTGACATTGAATGTGACTTCGCATTTACCTTCAAGGTCATTTGAATGTCATTTATGATTTTCTTTACTTGGCTGCTCTTAGTTTATCATATAGGAACTGAAGAATTAACAGTAGATCGACTTCAAGGATACTTTTAATTACAAATTTTTCCGATATTTCAATTGCTGGTGTCAAAAAAGAACACTCTCATTTAAAAAAAGTGACTTGACCTGTAACTTTTTTACAATTAAGATATTTTATTGTTTCGACACAAACGACTTGCCCATATATTTAAAATACACAGGTCGATAATCACATTCACTTTGGTAGCAATCTCCTACAATATATGTAATTGATCATGATGATTACCGTTAATTTGCCGATTTTTTCTTCCAGAGTTTTACTGAATAGATGACTGTCTTAAAACCTCAGAAGAAATGCCTTTTTCTCTTTTAAAAACTGGGTGTCGGTAGCGCCTTTGCGATCTTACGCGTCAACTGCTACTGATACAAACTTGTCCTTACAATACCCGCCCTATAAATGTATGTTCTTTTGAAGAACAATATCAATAATACTCGAAAATCGAACAGAAAACAATTTATACACGGTGCGTGAGTCCCAGGATGAACGTTTACCCAGTAACAGACGCCGAGAGAGCAAATACGCCGAGAGAGAGTTACAGAAATGTCGTTGGAAACTCGGTCTCCGTCTTGTCGGATATGAAATCATAACGAGTGGAGAGCAAATAGCGGCTCCTAATTGAAATCTGGACCGCTATTGACCCAGCAAACACTTGTCTTCGATCAATGGCCATACGATTGCTACAGACGAAATCAAGAGCGCGGCCCGCTTTTTCAAGAACGACTCGTTTATTTTCCCGGCTTTGATGAGTTCTATCCCGTATGGCAGGCAGGGATGATGAAGTTCTTTATTGGAAATATATACGTAACATACGTATCTGTATATGTATTTATGTATGTATGTATGTACGTCCGTTTCCGACTACTCCTCCGTACTTCCAATGTTTGGACAGACGTAGAACGGTCAGTTTAATAACTTGCGCCATTAAGAATCGTTGTAATAAAAACGAAATTGCTAACGCAAAGAAAAATACAATTTTCTCATTAATTTTTCAATATGCCACTACATTTATGGATCAATACTACCTACGTCAAATCTTTCGATTGGAACATTTTCTCAAAAAAAAAGCTATTTAAATACATTATAGTTGTAGGTATCTCCCATGATCTACAACTTCTACTACACCTACATAGATTAAAGTTAAGGTTCTGCCTGATCTTGATCTATTTAATGCCTTTAGGGAAGTTACGATTTCCTTCAAGAGGCCAGGGTAGCGTCTAGAAGGTCTGGCTTCAATTATGTGTCGAATGGACTGATTTCCAGTGCGACAGTCGCACTCCGGAGTTGCAACTTTTCCTCAAATCTTCCGTGATTCCTTCGGATTCTATTTAGGGTTGTCCATATTTTCCTCGATAAGCCAAAACCTGGTGGTTCCCATGTGATTTTGCTATATCATTGTAGTTATCAGGTGCTTCGGTTGCCCATTTTCTCTCCCATATCCCATTAAGGCCAAAACCTTCTTTCAGTAGCGATTTAGCTGTTCTTAGTGTGGGGTATCTAGACCGGAGCCTGTTTAAATCCAGGGAAGCGATATCCTCGTTTATGGATAGTTGGGGCTTCTGTGTGATTTCTTGACAATCCCTGCTAGGGTTCTTTGTCTCCGGAGATCTGGTGAGGGAATGTGACTCAATGATTAGGAGTAATGTTATTGTTCCAGATATGCCTCGAAATAATCTGACACAACTGGTGACCAGACATTCGTTGAATCTCCTGGTCAATACATCACACCACAATACTACAATTTGTAACTGCAATGAGACACTACTTCATGAGATGAGCCGCCATTGGTTTGGCCGTATATCCAGGGGGGCTGTGACCAATATTTCGTCCAACATGTTTAATTTTCTCTTTAAATTATTTTATCCAATTTATTGCTAATTTTAATAAATCATGAAACTTTTGTATGACTGCCTTTCTTCCACCTACTCATTCTGGTGTGACGATGTGGTGTCCAATTATAGGAAATAATCGATCGGGCAAAATTCCCTTCGTGCAATTGTTTGCTAGTGTGCTGTGGAAAACAAAAGATGACACAGTTGTCGAACAAGAGCAGAGAGGCGCTCGAGGAAAAAGAAGCAACAATAAGCCAGACAGGCAGGCAGCGGAGCCGGCTGGTTCGGTGTCTCATTGTCGACCGAACGAAGAGTGTGAAATGGTGATAAAGCAAGTAATCGTACACGCGTGCCTCCGATGTTCAGTTTTATCAGCCGGTGGCAGCGCGTATATGTACCTTTACTACTTTATTAACAGTATGCGAATTTAATTAACTTAATATGACAAGGGGTATTCAAATCAGCCACCGTTTGTTTACCGAATTTCTTCCAGTTGTTTAATAAAACATATGCTATCGCGGCCGGTCCATCCGCCGGTTTTAACGCCGCGCCGCCAATATTAAAACGTCACTGTTATAAATTTGTTATTAAAATGTTTGCACAACGAAAGCACACACAATACATATGTACAATTGCTCTTTCCATAAAAGTTTAGTATTTATTTTCTATATGTACAGTCTGGATTAACGTATCTATATCAAGCTGTACTTTTTTCTTATATATACTCCATTTAAATGGACCTTGTTGGAGTATACGTAATCCTAAAATGTAGCATCGTACTACAGATGGCGTTTACCGCGCCATTTGTAGTATTTTTTATAACGCGCTGTTAAGACAGCAGGTAAAAGTTGGTCTGTGTTCTGTCGGAGCTGTCTGCGACGCGCTGATGAGATCCAAAAATATCGAAATCGCGATCCGCGTCTGGCAGTTTCAACAGAATACAGACCACTTCGAATTATTTTATGTGCTTAAGTGACTTTATTGTGCTAAAATATTCTATTACACTATCAAAATTTACTTTCCTGATCTCTTCTATGGACAATATGGAAAGATTGGTAAGTCACGTTTGGCTCATTGTAGATCTCAGTTAAGATTTAATAACTTTAATTTTGAGAAATTTCTTTCACAAGAAGCCACAGAAACACAAATCTTAAACACAGCGTTAGACTTGGGCCAGACTCGACATAGTCCCATTTTACAATGAATTTCAGAAGCTTCAAGGTAGTCCATTGGACCGCTTTTCGTAGAGAAATGCTGGCGGCTTTCCAGTGATGCCTCAGTCGTAAAATCTCCAAAATTGCATCATAGATTTTTGTCAGATTTGAAGCTATTTCACAAAATTCTTTTTCTGTTGACGTAAGAAGAGTTTTAGGTTGAACAACACCAAATGTTATGAGAATGTCGTCTATTGCCCTGCAACGATGGTCTAGTTCTTGGTAAAACCTATCAAAACATTCTCCAGCTCTTTTGGCAATGTTGGTCCAGCATCTTGAGCTATTTCCCCAGACATACGTTTTTAGAATCTCCTCCTTCCTCTTCTCTCGATCGAAAGAGCTCTTTCCATTATTTCGTTACATCGGGAAGATGCGCCAATGACTACTAAATTGTCATTGTGTTTGGCACCCGGGGTGGACCGCTCCCCCCTTTCCCACATCGCTGCCAGTCTATAATTTGTCGCTAATTTAAGGCTGAACTCATAGGAAATTTCGAAAGTGGGACACATTGTACAAGGCTTTGTTCGAACGTGTGTATTTGGAATAAAGAAGCATGTCCCTCTACACGCACTTGAGTGATATTTAACCTAAACAAATACTGAATTTCCTGCATGATTGAAACGAACAATACACCTGATCTTATGGTAAAAGCAAACAAACCCATTTATTATCTTTTGACGTGGGAAACGAGCAGTAATGAGAGAAAGCAAATTTTTATCAAATTAATTAGATTTATTTCCCCACTCACACAATCGAAATTATTTCTCACTATCAGATGTATATTTTTCCATGTGTATGTGAAAATATAAAGTATTAAACTAAACGTACGCGTCAGCTACCTACCTACTGGTTTTACGTTAAGTACCTGTATGAGCATATGATCGTAAAACAATAGGTTAATTTTCATCTTCTGGATGAAACAAAAGCTTTAATTAAAACTGTATGATTGTTGTATTTTATAAATATGTTAAATAGTTATATGTAGTTGATGCTGTCTCGTTACTTCTTATAGACTGAGCGAGGCGATGGGCTAATGCTGTTGTGTTGTTTTTGCTATAAACACAATAACCGTATCAGATTTTCGAATTTAATTCGAATTTAATGTTTCTACTGCAAATACAATTAAAAATCTAAAAACATTTATTCCTAAGGTAATAATAAGAGATTGTATTTTCGGATCTTAATGTAAACAAAAGTCTACTCTCACAATCAATACAGTTGGTTCACCTGATGAAAATACAGAATTTGTGGATTTTTGTCATGATAAAATAAAAAATTGTCATTGAAAATATGCCTGATTTCACGTTTGTTTATAAGTTGTTAAACATTTTCAGATGTCTTTGGCTTGCTGAAGATATGAAATAAGATCGAAATTGCGATCAACCTACCTTTAGAAATTTTATTTTACGTATAGAAGCTGAAAACATTTGAAATACTTCAGTAGGTACTTCAGTTAGTAGCAAATGTCGGCAGATGGCGACATATTGCCGTAACTCGACATTGTATAAACCATTTAAAACAAACTATCCAAAGTATGAAGTTCACTAACTTGAATCTTAATCGTTGTACAACAACCAGAAAATAGGGATTTATACTACAAAAATATTGTTATTTTTTTTAAGATTAAGGAGATGCATAACAATCCCGATAATAATGCATTGTCCAAACGTTTGATCATCTTTAAATAAAAATAATGAGATTCAGTTATTTGTTATAGAAGGACATACTGTCCTTACAGTGGTGTTTCTTAGCGTTCATGCAATCCCTTCAAGCAATAAATTTACTAGGACAATATGTCCTTGACGGCAATACTTTATCGATGTCTGTCTAGTCTATGTTTGGAATGTCTGGAAATATATATCACACAAAAAATTCAATATTCCTTTGTCAGCTCAACACACACATAACCACTAGCATCGAACAATGAACAGTCGCATTCCTACAGGTTTTATCCCGATCTACCCACAATTATAAATATCAATTATTAATACGATAGGTATTACGCCCTAAGTAAAGCGATTAGTTCAGAGGTACACAAAAACGATAATTTGCTGCTATTTGTTTTAAAAAATAGACCACAATGCATTGTAGCTTGACGATATCGACCACAATACTATAATGCGTTTTAAAAACCTCATAGTAAAATTTTGTATTGTTATTAAAAAGCAGTTAATGTCTATGTCAACTGTAAAAAAAATTGAGAAATATCCGGATCAAGTAGCTTATCTACAGATGGTAGGTACTTTACCACAGTCACCAACATTTAATTATGTAAAACTGTTGTTTGGGTTTTTTTGTCAATCTTTCGTGAGCTTTCAGACCAATCTGAAGTGTTCCAGAATGATGAAACCATTAATTTTCCGAAAATAGTAAAAATTCCATAATGAATAATAAGAACAAACACGTTTAAAAACCTAGCCTAACCTTCTTCTAAGTCGTAGCAGTCTTGACAGAGTGGTAATTTTTAGGTTACCCCTCCTGTGAATAGGTATAGAGGCTGGTCTACTGCTTTTTTTGGTGTGATTAATTCACCTAATGGGTGATCTGTTGCGTACTCTCATGCCGTTCACCTTACCCATTACGTGAAATCTCAATTTATGGTCTTTTCTGATTTTATTAGAATATATTGTATCCATACATGAAATCTTCATTACGGAAGAATTTGAAAAACCATCACTGAGTAAAGCGTTGGTTAGACGATCCAACTTTTTAATAAAAATGAAGTTATTTTTTGTGTACCTTGTATTAACCTGTTCCGTGTCAAAAGAAGTCAGGAAACATATCGGGTAATAAATTAACAATTTATTAGGACCATTTTTTAACGTGGATCGTTCTTTATTCCCGTGGTGCTTGGAAAAAAGGTGCAACCAAGTGTAAATCGTCGTTATGCGTGCATAAATCTTCTCACATAATCGATCCTGTCAGCCATTGTATATCCGGCGAACGCTTCTTCTATTCTAACATAATAAGAGAGAGAGGCCAAGTTAAAAAAATCCTCGCCTCTGAGATAGTCAGTGGCCCCGGGACTGCTTTGAGTGTATCCTTTTTTTCGAGCAACATGACTCCCCGCGGTCGCGGTCATTTGTAAACCATCATACATATACAGAACAGTAGCCGGATAATAAAACTAGCCCACCAACACAGGTCAGACAATTGCCTTTATTATCTCATATAACCTAAGTAATAAGAATACGTCTTTTTCTGGGGCGTAGCCGGGGCACCGCTGCTGCCGTCCCGAGAAGAATAGTAGTCGGTAGACGCGGGCTTTTGTTATGTAGAGCAGGGCCTCGAAGAATAAGTACAGCTTGTACGTACAGGTGTAGTAGCAGCATTAACATCACAAAATCATATGCAAAGCTGGCACTGATCGTCGTTTAGATAGCAGTCGCGCTTGGACATGAGAAAGACCACCAGTTTTCTTGGCTGGGCTCTCGTTTGACGGCTATCCGACATAGGTAGAGGTACGAAATATTACTTTGCCGGCTCGGCCTACCCACCTTTGCTTCTTCTATCGCACTTAAACCTTCTTGTTAATCCCACATGCAAATAAACACCCGATACCACTCCAGGAAGCTTGTCTATTTAGCCAAGCATATAATCCGATGACATTTTTGTAGTCTCACGGAAAAGCTAGCGATGAGGTTTTCGTTACGATACGACCGAAAATTGGTAAAACCATCAACTCTCTATCCACGATTGTATAATTGTACCAGCGGATCTTTTTCTATTCTTGACTCTTAAAGATGTGCTATTATTTTCTGGGTATCATCCAGACAGACATATGTCGCAGTCAATGTTTGAAATCGGGACTGCGATACTTACAGTACAAAGTACTACAAATCAATAAAAATAACAAATAAAAATGACTTAAAAGGGGTTACGGATTTACCAATCCAAACATGCAAACGAAACTTGGTGAAGAGCCTTAAACATTTCACCTGAACTAACGGTTCCTAATGTGGTTTCTGTGACACCCCATATCAAATGAAAATTTATTTGGGATTACATAAAGAACATCAACGGTTCCGGGAAAGTTTGATAAAAGTGAAACAATTGTAGCTTAATGTCAATTGGGTATCCTTCATTGGGTGCAAGTAGATTCATAAATTCAATAGTTATGATATCAGTTGGAGATGATATAATATAGGAATAAGTTCGTAAACACAATAGGTTCAAGAGCCACCGGATATTTACGAAACGGAGGATATTCTTAACCAAGGGTTTCGCCCCATGCCTCATGCCAAATATTTAGGATTTCCAGTTTTCTGCCCATTAATTTGTTATAACTATAGTTTGATTTAGGCAAGATCCAATGTAAATAAGTATTTGGGACAGCCCTTACCAATTTGGGTGTCACTTGGAACCGATACACAAATAAGCTTTCAGTAGGCGTAAATTATAGTATTAATACAGATAGGACAGTAGCGTACTAGAAAATAATGTAAAAACATGACTTATCAAAAAGAAAAAAATAACCTATTGCTTTTGTTTTATAGTTATTTTTCACATTCACTCTCATCATGGGAATCTCTATCACTGTCACCAACATCAACAATTAGTTCTTCTGTTTGTCTGTCTATTACTTGCTCACTGATCCCTATTTTTAAATATTTAATCTACGCCCCTGATAGGAATACTGAAGAATGAGG
>NW_020442448.1:580095-590806 GCF_000699045.2 Agrilus planipennis | reverse complement strand
TACCGAGCGGCATGGCCTAGAGGTCTAGACCATTGCTTAGCATTCGGTAGGACGCCGGTTCGATTCCGGGTCCGTCTGCCTTGGTCCAAGTTTTTCTGTGGTTTCCTTGGATCACTTAGGCAAATGCTGGGGCTGTAATATTCCACAGATAATCTTTCATTCTATTCTGTCTTCATTTCGTCCGTCTCATCTTTCTCGCCCGAACCACCACCCACCGATTCCCACGATTCTTGAAAGCAGGCTGAAGAGAGCCTTCCGCCTTACCTTCCGGCGTAGTCCGGAGGGACTGCCCGCCCACCAGCATTACTGGCTGGTGGGAATGAAACACCCAAAAGTTTTTGTCCAACCAGTCTTAGGACTGAGGACCTTATGATGATGATTACTGTATTATCAAGAAAATGTTGTTACTGTTCGTCGCCCCCAATTGTATTTTCTGGCATTTATTACCATTACCACATTTACTCGGTTATTACGTCAAAATATAGCCGGTACTTAGGGTGATGCTATAAGCAAGTTCTGCTGTATTTCAAACAGTACACAAAATACAATTCCAAATACCATCATCTCCCTTTCTGGATCCGCCCTTGTATACACTAAAAGTTGATAGCAACGTCAGCATTGAAATTCTAGATGCATGTTCTATTTAAGAGTATTCAGTAAACATGTCACCGGTGTGTGAGATAGAGAGGAAAAGCGTAGGTATCGGCGTTGCATTAACAAGTGAAAAGTAGCAGCAGCAACTTGCTCCGGGACCATAATTTACACGATGTGTATCTCGTCTGATCTGTGTTGGATTTATTAATTCAGGGATTAGCAGAGTCTCACGACCGTACAGCTTAATTAAATCCTTATCTGCTGCTACAAGAAAATACAATTCCTATCGGCGCAGACACTTATTATTTATGCGACAGTTCCCAGGTTGCGAGTTCGCTGCGACAGGGACGCGATGCGACGCGCCGTTATACGTACTGGCGTTCTTTGACGTGGTTCTCTTGCCACGGACACTCGCAAGGCGCAAACCTGTAAATGCAAATTAACCGCTAATATCCGTACGTCACTGGTTAACTCGACCGATGTCAAAAAGTTTACGTTTGTGTCGCAATTGTGAGCTGCGATCCGAGCAGCACTAAGAGCGACGATAATTTTTTGCTTGCGTTGCTTTTGTTTATATTGGAGCTGTGAATAACGCGCTCTTGATTGAGAAAATTTTAAATGTAAATGGGCCTGTGGGTGAGGCAGAAAAAATTTCTTGTTTACTTTTTAGCATAGATGGCTGTAGGGATGGCATATTTTTACTTTAACGAAGGATCCTAGAATTTGTAGAAAACTCTCATTAATTTGACTTTTTTAGTGAGATTTGAAATTACTTGTTATCCTTTCGTTCCTATAATCGGTTTGGATAACCATTAGCCGTCCGTATCGACGGTGCATCTGCGTGAATATGAATATAAAACTGTCACAATCGAACTATAGAGTAAAGAAGAAGCAAGCGGTTTCCTGAATATGACCGTATGACCCGTTCAGGATGTTCGTGTTGGAAAATAATGGTCGATTGTGCTCGACAGAAACAACTTGAAATATGACATGTTAGTCCGTTTTGTGGGAGTACTGTTGCATGTCCACAGAACAATGCTACGACACAAATATACAGCCTGCTTTTCAATAGTTTTATACTTACTTTTTCATATACGTTTATGCAATTAATTATTTATTGTTGCCTCGGCGAGTTTATCTACGATCCAAAAAGAACTGATTCTTTGTATATACCATTTCAAGAAAACTAGGTTAATTATTGAAGTTGTCAGTGGAAAAAAGGAACTATTGTTAAAAGAAATCTTACTGATGTTCGTATAATGACATCCAAAGGTTAACAACCAAAAATACAGGGTGAGCAAAATTTGATAGATTTAGAGATCCCATAAATCAGCTGAACTATTTTCCATAAACGAATAAGCATTGACCTTTTTACTTTTAATTACTATTGTCTGACAGTGGTAGATCTAAGGAGAAGAGAGCACTGCATCGGGCTCTCTACTCCTGATGGTGTTTCTTGTAATAATTATTAAATTAAACTTTAATTACCAATTTAATAGGTTATATTTAATATTGTTACGAAAAAATTTTATGCGTAGGGTCTCGAAAAACCGAGATCGATCACTTCTACCTAAAATTTATTATGTATTTGGTATAAAACGAACAATTCCAAACAGGTCGCCGCGCTAAAATTAATGAAATTTTTTTCCTACGCTACTCGCCGCTTCGATTCTATTTGGTTTCTCATAGTGAGTGTTAACCTTTAATAACATAATATATTTCGTATAAAGAACTCCTTTTTATTTGTTGTTGTAGATACTGAAATTAATTTAACGTTGTGTCTAACACTAGGTTACGCAGACTAAATGATGTAGGATTTTGGTAAACACCACTGGAAGAGTTGCGTTGTAAACTAAAGGTCAGGCAGTTCGAATTCGTATAAATCGGATTTCCCAGCAATTCGGACGAAAATGAAATATTACATTTTTTAACTAGATATTCCATAATCCAGACCAACCAATGATTCCATAATTCGAATCATATGCTGCGCAACTTTTGACGCTCTTTTTGGTGTAGCCCCATTAACTCGGAATATTCCCGGATCATTGTAATAAAGCATCACGGCGCCGAAGAGACTGTACAAAATCTTAACTTTCGCGAAAAAGCACGTAATAGTTCAAAAATTCAAAAGTGATGTTGGTGGAAATGTGTTAGCTGATGAGGACCTACATGGGGTCAATACGTCGACAATTTTAGACATTAACTGCTGTAATAAGCCGTAGCACTCCTTTTGTGTATTTTTACCCATTTTGCAGGATTAGTAAAACTTCACCGCACTTCTTGCAAAGGCGCTAAAGAAACATCGCTCTAAAAAGGTTTCTCGTTAAGTCACTATAGTTAATATTTTTCCCTAATGCGTTTATCTTTGTAATGTATAGTTTTCGAAACAATCGGTTTTGCTTTCTAATTTACATGAGAAGTTCACCGGTTAAATAGTAAGTGTTATTAAAAAGAGCGTTAAAACAGTAAAATTTATGGCTTGTAAACATGCGGTCCGCGCTACATTGTTTCAAAACGATCTGTATCTAATGCAAGATTATTAAACGTCATAAACTGAACTAATGGCTTCCTCCATGAGTGCCATGTAATGCGTACAGGAGCAGTAATGGTTATAATCATTTCCTGTAGCGGCACAGCTACTATTTTAATTCGTTTTATAAGTTCACAAGTATATTGCGGAATGTATTTTCGATTTTATGATCACTGCTGCCACGAGCTTTCCACATAAACACCGTGTGTACATTTAGTTTTCGTGTAATGGACTGATAATTATCTGAAAGTATTTTTCCTTTTTCGTATATAATAACGATCGCGGTATCGATCGGTGCACTTAAAATTTACATAAATAAAGCCTGAGATAATGGTAATCCGTGAAAGTAATTAGTGGAGTTAATTGTAACCATTACGGATATTGACAGGTATTTTTTTTCATAAACGCAAACACCTTGCACTTTTAAATTACATGCGTGCATAAAACGTATGTCATTTATAATAAATAAATAATTAAGCAAACTGATTGAAGAGAAATAAATTCAAGCAACGTCATCACTGTGTAATTAGTTGTCTTTTATGTCGTTAGAGCTAATTAATCAAACCAGTTGCGCTTTCGCAACAACATTCCGTATATTATTTTATATGTTATCTTTTTAGGGCGTTTATTACTGTTTTTTTTTACATTACAGTTATGTTCCACAATTAATAGCAGAACTAAAGGAAATCAATTTCTAACAACATGTGTCTTTTACTAATTACTAATTACTCGTTGCTAATTAATAATCATCTACTTCACTTTTACCTTGATTTGTTCATTATACAGTAAGACATATGTATAAATAATTACACACGGTGGATTTCAATATCTATTTCAAACGAGCAATTTTAATGATACGAACTGTAAGAGAAATGGTCTCTATATATACAGAAATTTTCAGAAAATGATAGATAGTATCAATAGAAAATGGTGAAAGTTAAGTTTTTAGTTATGCCTGAGGAGATATGTACTTTCCAGGGACGTAGCTACAAGGGGGTCCAGGTGACCAAGGTCCATGGTTGAAGGTTCTGGCCCATGAACTAAATTAAAAACCGCTAACATTCAACTTCACATAATCCAAGACGTTTTGGATAACGAAAAATTATTTTTTATGTCATTTCTACTTCTATTTGTGACTAGATTTGAATTTACAATTGTTCATAAATTCCCTGTGATCGTGATGATAGAAACATAAAATACATCTCCTCAAAAACTAACTAACTATAATGAATGGTAATGTTATGCAGGCTTGCTTTTGCTCTGTTGTGTGGTATTTCTGATGCATCCAACCTTTTTTATACCACTTCATATCATTTATTGTAATCTCGTTAAAATAAGATCCGTGGATTGTAAACAAAGTTTCAGAGTCGTATTAAAGAAACTGAATGTATTATATCCAAAGTGAAACTGGTTTCTTCTTTTACATAGTTCACACCTGAATGCTGCGATATCGTCACGGCTGCATCCGTGGTTCTGCCAAGGTCACCGGTTGACAGCAGCTCTCGGCCGAGGGGACAGAACATAAAATATGCCTTCAGCGTCTGCATCATCTTCTAAGACTGGTAGCAGCGCGGTAATCCGCGAACAATGGCATCATATCTCCTCGGTCCCATATATCCCATGAATGGGGCAGACGGCCCGGCCGCTCGATTAGTATAATTTCATACCGCTACCTGGTGGTCCTGTGATGGATGAGAGCCTTGTTACGTCTCGCCCATTCAAGGATTATCATTCCTCTGATATCGCTTCGTACCACCTCCGCTCGCTAAGGTACACGACATACATATATTTATGCATGTAATGAGTACCAGTGTTTGTAGGTTGATAGGTAATACATTAAGTATTGTACATTGCTACACGATAATAATGTCCAAAGTATTAAAATCAGTAGATAAATACTTTACAGGGTGTTCTTGAAATGAGTAGCAAGCTTACACGAGGTGATAGGGCATTATAAAACAAGAAATCCACCATTAAAAGTACAGTGAAGGGCTAGTCCGGCCCTGGTAGGGAAATACGACACTGCAACGCCGCATTCAATATCACCATCCGTGTTGTACGAGTATTTCTTTTGTATTTTGTGTTTTTAATACCATGTCGAGGTATTCTTTAAATAATATTGCATACTATCAGAGAAAAACATCGTAGTTATTTAATTGTTATCGCAAATAACTTTAAAAAGTGATACAAGCATTAAAATGTGAAATTGATGGGCCAGTCCGGCCCTGGTAGGGAAATACGACATTGCAACGCCGCATTCAATATCAGAAATATAAAATCGTCTGATATGAACATTGTAAAGCATCGTCCCACCAATTAAGAAAATAATATAGTTGGGCACTGATGTTGCTCTTTCTTCCTTCTCTCAATTTCACATTTACTTTATAAGTTTAAAAGGTGATACAGTTTTATCGTATCCCAATCAACAACTGTAAATCATCGGGCGAGTCTGACACCGCATACGGCCATAGTAATCGGTCTTGATTTTCGAGCTTTTCAATCAAGCGATTGCTTCCTCTGTAAGCGTCCTAGATGTTATCTAGTAGGTTCGGGACGGAGCGGTGTTGATGCGTTGCCATTTGGTACGTGTCTGTTTGGCTAAATGACATTAACAATGAACGCATCGACAGATCAGTTACCCTCGTTAGCGCCAGCTGACTAATGGCGGAAACATTAGCGCTATCGGCCGCTAAATAAGGCGATCCCGCCCTATAATGGTCACGGTGTGTTCCGGTCCGGTTACGGCTTACGGTCCGACCGACGAGCTTAACTGTAATTAAATTATACGCGCTTCTTCAGCTCCTATTTCCATGCCTCGTCGTTCGTTGTTAGGGCGAGAACACACTTACGACTTTGCCGCGCGACCTTGTCGCCTCGGTTTCGCTGCAATTTATGTGAAATACATAACCCTTACGAGAGGTGTTAGATTTGCGGCAGTTTTGTTGCAGTATGCAGCATTCAATCGATCTGAATCTTTGGTTTAAATGTACACGTTTACGTAATGCCGTGTTTCAGCTTCTTTTTAGTGTTACTATTGACTTTATTGAAAGTGTTTTAAATCCAACATTTATTATTAGTTTTTATTGTTGTTTTGTTTGATTAAACTCTATTGTATTTATTGTATTCTCTATAAAGAGTATGAAACTACCCCATATTGCAACGTATTATAGTTAGGGGAAGAACCAATCAACTTTTTTGTAACCGCCTTCATATTATATGTGATACCTATACCTATGCACACGATTATGATTATTTATATTTTTTCGGCCTAATATGAACCGTATCGATTAGTTGGAATGAATATATAAAACAGACAGAAATAAAAATTTTGGGACAAAGACGCGATGGGATTTGCGTCATTAAATCGACGTATTTGATTGATTGATTGATAAAGTCAATGAAGAATTAAAATCTACTGATTTTTCACTTCAATACTAAAAATATTCGGGGGTAAAAATGGTATTCACAAAAAGATATAAATAGCATATAGGCACACCAGATTATGGAGCTAACAATTATTACTATAGTGCAATAACTTTTAGTCAAATACGTTAATCGTAATAAGCCGATTTCTTTTTCGTTTTATTTTAGTCCTTACTCTTGTCCGTCGAAGACATTTAGTATGGAATGTTACATGGTATATTTTGATGATAGTATTGAGACCCCTTATGAGCAGTTGGAAGGTTATCTACTATTAATAATGTTAATGTTAGGTTTTAAGAATTACTTACTTCAGGATTAACTTATTTATCTTTTTTAAATGTACATAATTGTAAACTAAAATGTGTTTTTTCAGTTTGAAAGCAGTACGAATCATGAAGCTGTGCACGAAGGAAACACCTTTGTTCGAATGACCCTTGGTAGAAACGTATTTTTTTTACCTATTATATAATAATTGGTAAGTATAATTTATATGCCTACTTATGAATTCCTCTTATTCTTGGAAAAAAAAATAAGCAAACGCGTAGATTAATGTGATCAAGCGACCTCTTGCATATAAAGTTGTGTAAGTACATGTATGAACTTTCTCAATTCATTAATTCACGGCGTTGTATTTTTCATTCCGTATGGACAATTACGCATTTATTTATGCATCTGACATGCCTTGAATTATGGGTCCTACTTCGGCCTTTATCGTCGGGTTGGCGTTAAGCCTTTACTACTTCACAGTTCCTGCACAACATGACCATAAATAAAATCGTTTTCCATCTATAATTCATTTAAAATACCTTCTTGCTTGTCGGCTCAGTTATTTATTTCCAAACATTTACTATTCCTATCATCTTAATTGCTTGTTGTCACGTCCTCCGGAAAAATGTTTTCGGCCAACGTTAAGAACATTACACTGGAAATACCGTGTCTATTCTGGAGATTGTCATTACAACCTGTCCAAGGGATTAGCGGAGATGACCATTACTTAAATGAGTACCTATTCCACGTGAACACGAGGTGGCAATTTTAAAATTCTTGCGATCGTTTAATGTATTAGAATTCGAATTCATTCCTCTATTGGTGTTTTTGAAAACGTTGGCAACGAAAAGTGAAGTAACCAACTTGAAAGTTTTCTTGGTGTTCAAAGTACAAAAGAAATTATGAAACATAGAAAAACTGTCCGAATTTCACTGATTTATAAGTAGGAAGAGAAGTACTAAGAATCTGGACGAAGCAACAGAAGGTACATGAAGGTCAGGAATAACCCGAACAAGTCTGTTTATTAGTGAGTGTTATGCTGTTTTACTAAAGTGCAGGATAAAAGGTTTCGATTAATAGAAAATAAAATTATCGTCATCATAAGGTTGTCAGTCCTAAGACTGGTTGGACAAGCACCTCCACTCTTTCCTATCCTGAGCAAATCTTCACATTTCCCTAAAACTAGGACAACCCATACCCTTAACTATTTGCGAACAGTAATCTAATCTAGATCTACCCCTATCTCTCCTACCTCCCGTTTCTGCCTCTAATATGTCTCTGACTGGACCTTCATGTCTGAGAAGGTGCCCTACCAACCCATCTCGCCTATTTCTTATTGACTTCCATCCGTTCTCCTATTCTTTCTAATACTTCTTCATTTCTAACCTTCTCTATCCACGGTATCCTCATCATTCGCCTGTAACACCACATTTCGAACGCTCCTAACCTTTTCTTTTACGCTGCGCCCAACGTCTATTTTTCTAATGTAAATAAGAATAACAATTTTAGTAATAAAACTATTATGTATCTATCTAATAATTGGTATCATTTAACTAGGTACGACTGAGCGTCCTGTACATTTATGTTCTCCACAACGACTAATCACACATTTACATATTAGATTGCAATGCAGTTACGATCAGGACTTTTGTGTAGCCTAACCTAACCAACATGTACATGTTTTCGTAGAAGAGGAATTATTTGTTTTGTTTTGACTTCAGTTATTAGTTCACGAGTTGTCCACATTTTGTGTAAATAAACTGTTTATTAGCTATTGTCTTTTATTAATAGACTTGAAAGGTATATGGTGGCGCCGCGAATTTTATGTATTATTTTTAGCTAAATATTTTTCAAAATGTGGAATTTTACAGATTAGTACAATTGTTAACAAACGGGTGAGCTAAACGCATTGAGACCAGCGGTACACATGATAAAAGTATAAAAACTAACGATAAATCTTTTAGCAGAAAATTTTCACTCTCTTTGATGTGGTTTTAGTGGATATAGAAAAATGATAGATGTGTAAAGATACTCGCAGATACCAGAAGGTCCTTTTTAACTTGAAGTGTCTTTGATGTTAGATACAAAGGAAACGTATTCGTTGACGAACTTGAATNTGGAACCGATACACAAATAAGCTTTCAGTAGGCGTAAATTATAGTATTAATACAGATAGGACAGTAGCGTACTAGAAAATAATGTAAAAACATGACTTATCAAAAAGAAAAAAATAACCTATTGCTTTTGTTTTATAGTTATTTTTCACATTCACTCTCATCATGGGAATCTCTATCACTGTCACCAACATCAACAATTAGTTCTTCTGTTTGTTTGTCTATTACTTGCTCACTGATCCCTATTTTAAATATTTAATCTACGCCCCTGATACTGAAGAAAGAGGGCTGCAATATTTATACCTAAAACTGTCTACTTTTGCCACCGCGCATCCACGCCATTTTAAAATTTCCGCCAGCTTCCAGCGTCAGGCCTGTATCTACTTAGATAACCGTAAATTACAAATTGAATATAATATTGTCCTCTATTTTCTACTCATACATGCTATTTCTAATCTCATAAATAATTTGTTCTAACAAGAATTCCGATGGCAAGCGGATTATTACTGCATTGGCTAGTTTGAATAAAAAATAATAATCTACGCTTGATTGTACGATGTTCCCGGCTGAGTTGTTTAATGAAGACATTGTGAAATATTACAGTTTGACACTAGAAACTGTTTAGTAAAAGAAATGCCTCTTAAACATTTTGGCGACACATATATGGACATGTGTATTCCTTTAATAATGCCTAACAGCCGCAACAATAATTAGTATGTCGCTGAAGTTGTTAGGACCATCAATAATCCTTTTTGTTATTTCCGTGTGTTAATAACCAAACATATGGTTAACGTCTTTTGGCTGGTACCTTCCTTCGTTTATGGTAACTGAACTTTTGCCTGTAACTCTTACTATTAAGTGTACACAATTATTCAGATTTTCTGCTAAAATTCCTTTGCAGATTTATTACTCTTTTGCAAATATTTATGAATCATATTTTTTCATCTACATACAGTAAAAATTGTTTATAAACAACACTGAAAATCTGCATGTTCTGTCAGAGATGCGTTCAAAAAAAAATCATTGAAGAACGAAATAAAAATTGCAGTTTGTACACCAAGAACGCGCTGTGGATTTCGTTAATCGCTCCTATTACGTTGTGGGCGAATTGGAAAATTTCAGTAGCTTCAAGTTTCTGAAAAGTGCTCAATTTTGAGTTCCAGAAGCTGCATTTAACTCCTTAAAGTTTTGGAAAATGGAAAAGTAACAGCTAATTGTCATTGCTCATTGTGCATTTCCACATTTTTTGTCACGTATTACTGTCGCCTTCAATAAAAAGAAGTCACTTCTATGCTCGCAAACGGTTAATTTAAAAATTCGAAATGTGGTGTTACAGACGAATGATGAGGATACCGTGGATAGAGAAGGTTAGAAATGAAGAGGTATTAGAAGGAATAAGAGAACAGAGGACTGTATCGAAATCAATAAAAAATAGGCGAGATAGGTTGGTAGGACATCTTCTCAGGCATGAAGATCTAGTCAGAGACATATTAGAGGCATAAACGAGAGTTAGGAGGGGTAGAGGTAGACCTAGATTAGATTACTGTTCGCAAATAGTTAAGGATGTGGGATGTTCTAGTTTTAGATAAAGGCGAAGATTAGCTCAGGATAGGAAAGAGTGGAGGTGCGTGTACCGAGCGGCATGGCCTAGAGGTTTAGACCATTGCTTAGCATTCGGTAGGACGCCGGTTCGATTCCGGGTCCGTCTGCCTTGGTCCAAGTTTTTCTGTGGTTTCCTTGGATCACTTAGGCAAATGCTGAGGCAGTAATATTCCACAGATAA
>NW_020442448.1:574893-576742 GCF_000699045.2 Agrilus planipennis | reverse complement strand
TCCTACCAACCTATCTCGCCTATTTCTTATTGACTTCCATCCGTTCTCCTATTCTTTCTAATACTTCTTCATTTCTAACCTTCTCTATCCACGGTATCCTCATCATTCGCCTGTAACACCACATTTCGAACGCTCCTAACCTTTTCTTTTACGCTGCGCCCAACGTCTATTTTTCTAATGTAAATAAGAATAACAATTTTAGTAATAAAACTATTATGTATCTATCTAATAATTGGTATCATTTAACTAGGTACGACTGAGCGTCCTGTACATTTATGTTCTCCACAACGACTAATCACACATTTACATATTAGATTGCAATGCAGTTACGATCAGGACTTTTGTGTAGCCTAACCTAACCAACATGTACATGTTTTCGTAGAAGAGGAATTATTTGTTTTGTTTTGACTTCAGTTATTAGTTCACGAGTTGTCCACATTTTGTGTAAATAAACTGTTTATTAGCTATTGTCTTTTATTAATAGACTTGAAAGGTATATGGTGGCGCCGCGAATTTTATGTATTATTTTTAGCTAAATATTTTTCAAAATGTGGAATTTTACAGATTAGTACAATTGTTAACAAACGGGTGAGCTAAACGCATTGAGACCAGCGGTACACATGATAAAAGTATAAAAACTAACGATAAATCTTTTAGCAGAAAATTTTCACTCTCTTTGATGTGGTTTTAGTGGATATAGAAAAATGATAGATGTGTAAAGATACTCGCAGATACCAGAAGGTCCTTTTTAACTTGAAGTGTCTTTGATGTTAGATACAAAGGAAACGTATTCGTTGACGAACTTGAATAGAATAAATAAATAAACAATAAAACGAAATAATTATTTAGTAAAGTAACAATAATATTAATATTATTGCGTATCTCTCCTTGAATATTAACTTAACAATTTGAATTTACTTTAATGTTTAATTAAAATAAATTATTTGGGAAAAGTTTATCAAATATTGTTGTAAGTTGAATTAATAATATGTGTGTACACTGTACATTCTAACAGAAAATTAATAAATAATCTCTATGACGTTACAGAAATATTGGTTATTACGATTTACACCACTTTGAATTAGAACTATCTTATGCAACTTGATTACCATTTGATTCAATGACCCTTGATCAATCTGATAAGGGGCCATCCACAGATTACATTAAACGTTAAGGGAATGGGAGGGGTCCTAAATTTTAAAATTTTCAAAATCCACGAACTTTGCAATATTAACAAAAAACTTAAAAACATTTGCAACTATCTGAATAAACATAAGATTCAAATTGTTTTGTCGGACACTCGCTCCACTAATGTTACGCGACACGCGTCGACGACCTAAGCGCTCTTTGATAAATGCCACCAAACGCGCCTCCGCCTAGCGGTGATTACTTTGTTTCTATTTCATTAGACAATTCATTTTCCCGAATTAAACGACGTCGTTTTTATAGTTCCAGTATTTTGTGTTTTTAACTTACGAAATTAAAATGAACAAAAAGAGTGATTTACTTTATCTCTATCGTAAATTATATGAAGCTTACAGTGCAGCTTATGCTGATAGAAAAAAACAGAATGTACAAGAAGAAGTTAATAACTTATGGAAAAGTTTGAAAAGTAGTGACAAGTGGTACTGAAAGCAAAGTGGAATCTAAAAATTTTTTTTTTTCAAAAATTCCTTCGTCGTCAGCATCACTAGTTAGCATAATACCAGTTATAAATCAAAGTCCATTGGCTCAACATGATTAAGTTTTCTTTAATTAATATAAGTATTCGATTTTTTTTTTGTTAATTTCTTTAATTTTATTAATCAATTTAAATAGAAATAAAACTAATTTCGGAACTGCTGTTTTA
>NW_020442448.1:474746-573868 GCF_000699045.2 Agrilus planipennis | reverse complement strand
AAAAATTATTTACATTGGTTTAATGGCAATAGTTATTTCAGCAGTTTACATCTGTGTGTGTAAATGTCTATGACCTAGTTAGTCGCACTGTACCGCGATTTTACTAAGTCGGCAGAAAAGATGAACTTTAATTATTACACATTTGAATTGTTTATTGCTATACCGAGTGTTCCCACAATGATGATGATGCTGTATGGTTGGATGAAACAGATGTTGACACAATGAATGTTGCCGACATTAACAACCTAAACGATCACGAAGTGGCTGCTATGCCAGTTATAAACAATTTAAAGGGGTGGCTTCAAAGTCCAAGGGCTCAAGATGATTAAGTTTTCTTTAATTAATATAAGTAATCGTTTTTTTTTTGTTAATTTCTTGAAATGTTAATTTTATTAAATAATTTAAATAGAAATAAAACTAATTTCGGAACTGCTGTTTTAATTCAATAATTTCTAAATGTAAAAATTGCAAAATATGTGACCTCACACTAGGAAGGGGGAGGAGTCTCACAAATCTGACCAGCTGTGACAAGGACAGGGGAGGGGTCAAAAAAATCATAAAATTAGTGTGACGTAATTTATGGATGGCCCCTAAGATGTTTCATGGATAAAGAGGGATGATAAAGAAAGATAATTTATAATATAGCTTGTGGTAGATACTGTTTTCCGAATTTATTTAAAAAAATAGTTCTTCCCCATATATGTGTTTGCCCTAAAAACACTTGTATAATAGGTGCGCAACTGTGTAACTTGGTTGTTGTCATTGTATGGCGAGGGGGATACTTATCCTTTGGGCAAATGGGATCGCGTTGCTCATGTATGTTTCATGTAGTGTTTGTACACAAGATGGCGAACAGATCAAAGACACCAAGGAGAACGTATCATCGATAGAAACGTGAGGTAATTACAGAGCCCTCTCCGATCCGGGAAAATATTGACACAATGCTAGCTCCAAGTTAATTAAAGTCCGCCTATCAAAGTGCGCGTTTCCTGTGATAAAGGACTTCGGTCCGTGTTCACCAGTGGCGTGCCACTCGGTTTTTAACTTCTTTCAAATATTCTTTATTCTACTGATATTTATAAATTTATTAAACATCAGGGTAAATGTCTAGATGATGGCCCTTGCGGGGGTCGGGGTGGGTGGGATCGAAACAGCAGGTCTCCCCCTTCACTGTACCACAAAAAGTTCGTGGCGGTCTCACTCCCATAAAAATTTATGGGGGTTGAAAGTTGATTATTTTGACAATTTTCATACACTATAATTCAAATAAAATTCAATAAAAAAATTATTTTCAAGCGGGTGGAGGTGTGGGATCGATTTCTCAATATTTTTATGTATTTTTCATTGAATATTGTTTAAGAATGACTCTATATAAATATTTACATGCCAAGAAATGTATAAAAATTGGCATATTTATTAACTTTGAACCCCCATAACTTTTTATGGGGGTGAGACCGCCACGAACTTTTTATGGTACAGTGGTGNTTACCTTTGAATATTGTTTAAGAATGACTATATAAATATTTACATGCCTAGAAATGTATAAAAATTGGCATATTTATTAACTTTGAACCCCAATAACTTTTTATGGGGGTGAGACCGCCACGAACTTTTTATGGTACAGTGGTGGGGGAGACCTCCTCTTTCGATCCCTCCCACCTCCACCCCCTAAATGGGTGGGGGTCATCATCTAGACCTTTACCAACATCAGAACATGTCGGATTAAATTAATTTATTGTCGCAATCTAAAAATTTTATAATAATGGTTGTGATAGTTCATACGTATGCAGGACAAGCTAAAGGACACGTTGAATCTACTATTTTTATCCATTTGTCTTAATAAGCAATTTCCATGCCCGGAAACTTTTTTATTTACCGAGACTGACACTTATCGAATGTTTATGTATGTATGTCTGTATGTATGTATACCTAAAATCTGCTTTTGTTTTGTCAGACACACAATTAAGGTTATAGACTGTTTACTACTCACCCCGATCACTTTTTCGAAGAAAGTGTTTTTCGCGTGAAACATTCACTTTATTTTTCATCCCCTCCGTCTATGCATTATTGATTATGTTTTTGGACTTAGACATTCGCGTAACCTATGAATACAAAGTAGCCGATAAAAATGTTTATCCCTTTGCCTTCAGCAACTCTGTGAAACGATGAGGAGAGCGAAGTGATCAAGTCACAATTTTATAAGCTTATTGCCGGCTGCGAATTCGTATTGCCTAGTCATCGACAGAGAGAAAAAGAAACACAGAAATGAACCAGCACGAGAAATTGTATGACTTTTGAAATACAACTATGAGTATTTGTATTGAAACGTTCTGCAGCTTTTGCAAGATCGCTACTTGGAGTGAATCTCTTCACGAGCCGAAAAACTATTGCAAGCAAGAAGACTAGAGATAATAGGATTAGATACCTAAATTTTATAAATGTATATTAACAAAAACTTTCAAGAAATTAGAGATTAATTAGAAATGAAAATTCCAATAACATTTCTTGTTGTTTTCCTTTCATGTCAACGTTTTGTTTGGAAAAAAAATAGTATTAAAAAGTTTCTCTTTATAGGCAATGGGCTTTCTAAAGAAATGTTACTCATAATAGGTACTAGGTAGGTAGTAATTGTACTTGTCGTATTGGGAAAGGTAATGGATATCAACGGTCAATTTTCGTAATAGATTTAAGATTTCGGTCGGAAGTTAAAACTGATAAAAATATCACAATTAACGCGAAACTGAAATAGAAAAGCAAACGACTGCATTAATAATAAGTCATCAGTAGTGGAGATGTCAGCTAAGTAATTAATCTTCCCGTGCAACACCCAACTGTCAGAACGGTGAATAACGGCAGCACTTATATAGTCGTTGATGATTCGTAAGTGTTAACTTCGTTAAATATGATGTTGAAATGTTGAAGAATTATAAAAAGCACAAACAAAAACAGTTTAGGGTTTTGCGAAACTTACTTCCTCTATTCGCCTACATACGTAAAGAGATGATCACGAAAAAATCACCGAAATGCTATGGGAAACTTCAAAATAAGTTGAGTTAATTTTTGAAATTATGGACAAATGCTGTTGAATTTACCGTGAAAATTTATGACTAAAAATGGTGAAAGGTGATTCTCTGTAAAGTTAATGTGTTAAATTTTTCTATTCCAAAGCAAGATTATTTAATTTTAGAGGCTTATTTCGTCAATGTTGTCAATGAAAATGTTTAAACTATTGATTAGTATAAAATCTACTGTCATTTTGGCCCGAGTACCGTATGCATTCTTAGAAAATTACAAATTTCCCATACGTGCATCTTCGCCATAATTGGTAGGTAGTATATTCGGAGCATACTGAAGATATGACATAAAAATTAAACAAAAAAAATTGAGTTGATTATAACCAACGGTTCCCAGCAATATCCCACATGATACTACAGAGAACGTAAGCAATCAAGAAAAACTACAGAAAGTTTGCTTTTCGCTAACAATTCATTCTTTAGATTATTTCAACGGAAATAACGGAATATTTAGGAGATACCTGCTACTGTACCTACAACCAACATCCTTTACGCCATCTCGTCTTCCAAAATATAATGTAAGCAGTTTATTAAATGGTTCATTAAGGAAAATTAATTAACAGGTATTAGATAAACTCGACAACCGTAAACATAAAAAGGTGCGGATACCGATAATAAGCCGCCACATCCCGTTCCGACCCCTTGTTTTTTCCGAAATCCAAGCCCGATGAGGGGCGTACCGTCCAATCTCTTAAGTAACCATGGTTTTAAAATGTACCTCATTCGCGATAAAAGCGAAGCTAATGCTAATGCAATTGGTTTTTATATTTCCGCCGAATCCCCACGTCATCATGGATCCGAACATTCTGCTGGATTTATGTAGATCCGTTTTTCTCCAGTCACCCGGAGTGTTAGTAATGCGCAAAAGTGTTATTTGGAAAGCTTGGAGGATGGGCTTTCCAATCCCATTGAGGATGATAATAATAATATACATACTTAATACTTATTTCCAATTCGGAAAAAAATTAGGCCAAGAACAAGTCAAGCCTCATAAACTACAGTGTAAGCTCTTTATAACGTCACTCGATTTAACGACAAACTCCTTAAAACGTCGAAATTGCTTGACTTTGGTTGGTTTACATTGTTCTCTATACAATATTACACTCTATATAGCGTCACGCTCACTCTATTTAACGACAACAATGTGGCATTATAAATCATTGAGCAGTACTTTCTAAGTTGCCGAAATAGATAAGTACTGCAGCTGTGTACGTTGTTGAAGAAGACGATCCTGTCCCTCCACCAAGAATCAAACAAGCACTTGATGCAGCGAAACTATTAAAAAAATACTTTTTATGTAATCAAATTGATCCAGCAGTATCTCAAGATATGAGTAAAATACGCAACAAAATACAATTAAAATATTGGAGCAGCAAAAAACATCAGACGAAGATAACAGGCTATACGCAATGTATGAATAATAATGTTCATGTTCAATGTTAATAAAAAGAGATGCTTTTCGAGATATTTTAAATACAAATAACCTTCCAGCAAATGGAAGATCCCAGGATCATTCAAAAGATCCATGGTTTTCAATTAAACTGGATGTTTCTAAATTGCCGATTTTTAGGGAGTTACCTAACTACAAATTAAGGAGAGACATTTTGAATTTTTGCAGGGTTAAGGAATTTTTAATTTCGGTGGTTTTCTAAATTTTTAATTATTTTAATTTCCATACGCCGTTAAATTATAAAATCTGAATTGTGTTACTTGAAATCTATATTTTTGAATACAATAATATACGCACATGCACTATGTGACAGTGATCTACCTATGTATGCACATATTGTAAAGAATTGTACTTGTGTCTATCTAACGGTTTAATTAAAAACTGGAGTACAAATCTAGTAATATTTGTAATACGTACAGTATCACTAATTTGGTGTCTGGTTTTAAAAATGTTACATGCAGTGACAATCCATTTTACCTGAAGAGATAATAATTTTAAAATATTAAAAAGAAGGGATAATAGACCTAATATCAAAAGTACGATTGATATTACCAGAACGACCAGGGGAGAAAATTGTTTCAAATGGCAGGTGATTAGGTACGTATCTTTTTGTCACAATTTGTTAAACCATATCTATTTCCAAATTTACCGTTTGATTGACTAGACTTCTTTTTCATTAGTTTTAACTCATTCTTCCATTTTCGTTCCAAAGCTGGACAATTCTTCTTATAAAGGATTTCTAATTTTGCAGACATATTATTCTTTGTTATGAGTTAGATTTTGTAAAAAAAAACACAAAAATTTTGAAAGGATAAGCAAATGTCATAAATTTAAAAATCCTGCTTATTGACAAGACAAAACTGACTGGAGAATTAGCTTACTTATTAAAATAGTTAGTTGATTTCCCTTAGTATGGATATTCATGCTAGTTGTAATGCGCGTTACCCAAGTAAAAATATGTCGCGAGAATTTGAGAACATGGCCGAGCAGAGCGCGAGAACTCCCGAACGCAGTTTCGGTTTCGGTCGTAGTTTCGGCAGGTTTGCCGCCGAAACCGAAACTAAACCGAAACTCGTTTTTCTGCCGAAACTCGACCGAAACCGAAACCGAACTTTCGGTCGGACACTAGTAGCCGACAACTGGACGCCTGGACCATCCGGTGACTGGTGGCTGTCCAACCGGCTACAGTATTTACGGAAACACACTCTTCCGATCGACTATCCGGCACGTGAAAGGCACTTAGGAGATTGTGTCGGCGCAGCGCTCAACTCATCGCGCACTTTTCAGTTTGAACGTATAGTTAAGGGTTCGGATAGTCTCGAAGGTTACTGGTCTCGTTAGCCCTCAGGAAACTTTAAATGGTTCTCCTGGGATTATATGTCTGGTGGAATGGTAACCCTGAAGTGTCAGCTTGCCATCCAGGTTCAATAAACGTGGTTTGGTGTGCAAAAAAGGCAGATTCTATTCTGTTCTGGTAAATTTCCATGTTGTGATCTTACAATTTAAAATTTTAGCGTTATTGCCTATGAAATTGCTGGAAAATAAATACTTTCACTTTTCTGAAAAGTGCTAGTGTCACTATGACTTTATATATTAGTTGATGCTATAAATGTATTACCTTTTCAAGATACGGAGTCTTTGGTATGACAGATCGATTCATATTTAGCTGACCAGGTAGGTGTACTTAAGAAAAATAACGATATCAGTGAAAAATTAAAAGCGAAACATTTTCATTGTCTATGATTTGATTCTAAATACTGGTTCCTTTTTAGTGCTCGTATTATTACGCCAATAGAACACTAATGGATTTCCACTTTGTTTATCATTTCAAAAGATACGTACGAACGATATGGAACGGAATGAGTGTCCGTTCCAAGCTACTTTTTCATTATACATGTAATAGTTTACTTCTTAAGTCAACTCTATCTAAAACACGTACAAAATTAAATCGTCTTATCATGTACTAAAACGAAAGTGGGTGTTAACAACGAGCACCTATTCATTTAAAACCGTTCCAGCGGCTACAAACGCCTTCGCTAAAGTCATATCAAAAATAAATGTTCAGTATAATAAACACATTAAAAAAATATTACTCTGCCACGATAATTTGTTAAACCACACGCTTTTTGTCACAGTTACACGGATCTTTATGTTAATAGTTCTTCAGTTTAAAAAAATGTTCATCCTCATTATAAGATCGTCAGTTCTAAGACTGGTTGGACACGCACCTCCACTCTTTCTTATCCTTAGCTAATCTTTGCATTTCCCCAAAACTAGAACATCCCACGTCCTTAACTATTTGCCAATAGTAAACTAATTTAGGTCTCTAAAAATGTGTTATCAAATGTTATCTGCTGATTGGTGGATCCATTATCATCGTTTAATTTTTATTATACCATTAGAACTTGTTCTAAATGATCATTAGCTTTTACATTATATACAACTGCATAATTTTCCGCCTTCTACAAGTATACACACGGAAGAAAAGAATAATTCAAACTTGTGGTATTCTATAGGCGTAAACATTTAGTACCTTGCAGAGTTATTCGAAGGAAACAAGAAAGTAGGTGCCAAAGGGATTCATTTCGCTGCTGGAAACCGAGTCGTATACCTATTGGAAACCCTAACAGAATTTTAATGTAAACGAAAAAGTGTTCATCGTACGTGATTGCTGTTTATATAAAAGTCAGACCATAGCTTCAATTTGAAGATAAAGAATGTATTAAATATTGAACAAATAAAACATTAACCACCATCATCAACATCATAAGGTCGTCAGTTCTAAGACTGGTTGGACACGTACCTCCACTCTTTCCTATCCTAAGCTAAACTTCGCATTTCCCTAAAACTAGAACAACCCACATCCTTAACTATTTGCGAACAGTAATCTAATCTAGGTCTACCTCTACCCCTCCTAACTCCTGTTTCTGCCTCTAATATGTCTTTGACTAGTCCTTCATGCCTGAGAAGGTGTCCTACCAACCAATCTCGCCTATTTCTTATTGACCTCCATAGAGTCCTCTGCTCTCCTATTCTTTCTAATACCTCTTCATTTGTAACCTTTTCTACCCACGATATCCTCATCATGCGCCTATAACACAACATTTCGAACGCCTCTAACCTTTTCTTTTACGCCGCGCCCACCGTCCATGTTTCGCACCTGTACAATGCCGTGCTCAAAACATATACCTTCAACAATCTTTTTCGAATTTCTAAATTAACCGTTCGCGAGCATAGAAGTGACTTGTTTTTATTAAAGGCGACACGACCCTGCGCTATCCTCTGCTTTATATCCCTACTACTCCTTCCATCCTGACTTATTTGACTTCCTAGGTATCTAAAATCATTATATATATATATATATATACATATCATTTTATTACCCTTGACCTTGATAAGTACCATAACGGTCCGTGGCGTCCCCACTTGTAAGCGTTCAAACTATTGACATCCGGGACGTCTAAGATGATCCCGCCGCCACAGTAACAATCAGATTTATACAACATTCATTCATCTAATATCAATACAATAGTCAATCATATAGTATATAGTGTTTCTCTTTTAAGAGATAGCCATTACTAGTTTCGGTAAAAAAATAAAATGTTCGTCAACCCCTCTCCATCATATCGGGTCACGGAACCACAGGTAAATATCAGTTGGGTTACGAAGTCCTAATACAAATGATTATATTAGAAAGTAACTTCCAGATTACTTTTTGTCCAAAAGATTTGATAAAAAGAAAAATTTTAGGAACATTTGTACGTAATTGAGTCATTCCGTATGCGTACGGTGCGTCCAATGGCACTAGCTTTACCAAGCTTGAATTTTATTGAAAGCGCATGGTAATTTTAAGCTTTTAAAATGCGATTTTCTAATAAACACATTTCGATGTAGATGGAATTCAATCCAATTTTACAAATACGTTTTCGGAAAGAGACTTACAATATTCGTTCGATGCGTTTTATAAAAGTCTTCGGGTCTATATCCATCGAACATTTAATTTGCAATCTACATCTCGAGCTCGGTTTTTATTGCCTAGGCCAGATTCAATATTCAGTCCCCGGTGTTTAAAAGATCGAAGACGAGAGAAAGAAATATTGGAAATGAGTTCATCACTCGCAATCTGCATTTCATCAAGCTCTAGAATGTAAACATTCAGAAATAGCAGAGCTTCGTTGTGAGAGCGAGGTAGCAAGAGCACGAGAGCTTTCCACTTCCAGAAATGAGAATATGAAATGTGATTCTCCTCGTTTCCAGCAATCTCCCAATACAGATTGAAAAGCTCTAGTACTTAGTTGGCTCGGAAAACTTTTCAAGAGAATGAGATATGCTAAATTTACTGAGATGTTCAAATGACTCATTTAAACATGTACGTACGTTGAAGTAGATTAACTTCACTCTTTCTCTTAGATTACTTTGCTCATTACGATCAATCGATTAAAATATTTTCACCATTCTCCTGTTTATACTTATAATAGTATGGTTTGGTTAGAACATACAGAAGATGTAATGTATCTTCGATTGTAAAAACGCAATCACGTCTTTACTCACCCAGTGTTAGTTTTCATGGTTACGTTCCTCAATTATCTAATAAGGTAGGCTATGATTATTACTATATTATTATTAATTAAATATAGTTTAATTGTTGACTAGTCATTCTCAACTGTATAATCCGCTTTAAATATCAGATTAAAGTATTTATATTCAAATTCTAAAGATACAAATTCGTTGGTGAAATAGTTATATCTCAAAATAAACATTAAATTCGATTGTGACATGGAAGAGACACTAAATAAATGTATATCTATATGTATTGCTATAAATGCCGTTTTATCAATTTCATTTTGAACTAAATACTTAGAAGTCATGAAACGGCCCTTGTAGTTTATTGAGTAGAGCAAAACAAAAACCAAACAAGGCAATTTTATTATGCGTATCGAGCACTTGAGCAGTAGTAACTTTTAATGTTTATGGGGCATTCTTAACACAAAAATAATGTTTTCAGCTATAAATGCCTTGCATACCCGGCATGACGCCACGTCACAATTAACCAATTCACAACGATCGCTTTATCGAGCTCTTAATTGCTGCTCCACCGTTGGCGATGATGATGCGGCGGAATATCATGTTCATAAAACCATCAATTAGCACAGAATACCGTCAAGAAAAACACGTCACATAATTAAAAGTCGAGCCGTATTAATATCTGCGAACGAACATAATCGTGATGCTGTACAGTAACTGCCAAAAAAATATATACAACAAATTTTTTCAGAACATAACACAAACATACACAAGTTGTTCCTATTCTTGCTCATGGTACAAGAAAATATTTTAATTAATCAATCAATCAATAGCATATTTTACAATTTGCATTCAGCTTTATGCCAAACAAAAGGGTAACCATAGAAGACAACATATTCACATGATTTCTTAATGTCAAATAATTTGCTGGGTTAATTATTTCGAGCCAAGAAAGCGGGAGTTGGTCGTGACAGGGAAAAGGGCAAGTATTGTTGCCGTTGTAGGATAATTTAGAACAGTCGAGTAAAATATGTCGACATAGAGGTTACATAACTCATAGAAGTCTGCTATTCACGGAGATTTTTTCGAATTCAATCAAAGCATATTTATCGTTACCTGAAGTCAGCCTGAGTTGAAAAGGTGTAGTTCACGTTGATATTTGCGAGATGATGGAAGACCCTGGCCCCAGAATCCTGAATATTTATGGAAAGGTGCATGTATAAAGATGAGGAAGGATCGCGAAAAGAAAGGTCAATTTGAAGGCTATGTTGGAAAGCTCCCGTCATGTGATCGTCAGTGTCCAGCGTTTGCAATGAGAAGAGCTCTGGTATGGTATCTTTTTCAAAAATAGTGGGCGGATTTGGAGAATTCAGTTATTTAAGTAAATAAGAAATGAGATGAGATGCAAGGTGTAATAGTCTCCGGAGGCATAGTTTGCAATAGCGACAGATAGTCATACTGACCACCTTGTTGATCCAGTTTAACACCAAATGGTTACGCTGATGGGGTCCCAATTCTAGACGTATCGCGTAGGTGGAAAATTTTTGTGGGAGATGTGGAATTCGTTTGTAAAAGGTGCTTTGTACCTTCTCCGGGACATCCATCGGAGAGACTCCCATACAGCCACTCCATAAAAAGTGGTGCTCGCAGTAAGGTTAACAAATAGGTGATGTATATCTTTCCAAATGTAATAATTATCTTACAAATTTTCCGTTACCTATAAAAACGGATGTTCAGATATTTCCATTCCCTGGTCAGGCCAATTTCTTAGTCGCCGAAATTGAAAGATGAGAACTTCAAAGCTCTTCCTGCTTTTTAGAATATCACAATACTTGTTTTCTTTACCTTGACGGGTAGCATGTACCTCCAGTAAGAAGCAAGTGTAACAAGTTTTTAGAAACTCCTGTGCAGTGTCAACGAGTAGCACACTGACGACAACGTATGCTAGGAGTTGAAATTCATTCTATGGATAAATACTGAGGCCTTTGCTGCCTTCATCCAAGGAGTTGTTCCAGGTCAGCCATAGTTAGTGCAAAAAGTGTGGACTGAGGATCTCACCCTGGGAAACCTATTTGGGCACCGCTGTAAAAGCTTCTCCGAAAGCTAAGAAACTTAGCGCTAAGACCATAGTGTTAAAGATATTTGTAGATACTACAGTTGATGTCGTTCTAGCCAGGTGCTTATTTTCTTTAATATGAGAGAAGCGTGCATTTAAAGCATCTTGACAACTACTTTTCGGTCACTGTCTTCGTCATTATTCATACATAGCTCCACTAAGATCATAACAACTGAAGAGGGCAATTATCATTACCTTCAACACAGTCTTCAAAGCTGTTCTACTCACAGCCCGCATCTCTAACATAAACGTAATCCTATCCTGCTAACAGTTACGTCGCGACGTGTGTTCTGAATGACATGTTGGTATTCTCAACTAAGAATGACTTTACGAAACATAATTAAACTCACAATTAGAAGCAACTCAGTACGGATATGTTTAAAGACATAATCACGCAAAATTTGTTATGGCCATTGAATATAGCGGATTATCGACGTCAGTAATATATTATTTCTCGTTTGTTTAATTTTTGAAGTGACAACTGCACGCACGAAAAAACATGACTCATGCGGCGTTATCTCGCTCTGAGGCGTTCCATTTAAGGCTTGAAGTGCAAGCGAGAGCGCGGAACGAGCGACAAAGGGGCACAATCGGCCTCCGCGTTCGGCAGCGTTCGACATCTGTCTCTCTCCTACTCGAGTGAGCGATGCGTCCGCGTGGACAGCTGCTATACAATAATACATTTCCATTTACCTCCTTCTCTATATCCATACAAAATAGCTATCAAACAAATAAAATTAAAATTTTCTTTTGAAAAATGAAACCATTCCATCAGTATTTTCTTATGACGTTGTCACGTTCAACTATCGTCAGTAAACCGACTTTACAGACAACCGATTTTTTTGTCTTGTACTATACATTATACGCTTCATAGAAGCGTCCTTTCGCGCCCATAACTTTATGGCGCAATAAAATTTTCAAGTCGAGACCTGGCGGCCAAGCATGCGATTCAATAATGTCCCATAATGTAACATTATTGCTATGTATCAGCAGATACAATGATCGGCGAACAAGCGCACAAATCAAATAAATGACCGCGCGCATAGAGAAGAATCCATTCGGAGCCGGTCCGGGAATCAATACAAAATTATTTATTGTATCGGAATGTGAAGCGGGTAAACAAATGACCGGCCGATGGCCGCGGGAGGTTGTGCTAAACAAACGTCCCGTGGAGACACGTAACGCGAGCCGGACTCCTGGCAGGGGGCGACCTGGGGCTGCGACCCGCACCGCACGCCCGACATGGTTTGTAAAGAACCACTACTACAACCTACAATACAGTCTCATTGCCAATACTGACAAAGTTGTGCTAGGGTCATGAACTACAAAGTATCTATAAAGTATTTGTTTTATATTTCGACTTAATTGATTCCTGAATTGATAGCAATACAGTGAAAGGTGAAGCACCTCATACCTATTCGATACTAACCATGAAATAAATTAATTTGATTACTTATAATAATAACAGATATATAGCCAACCCCTGGTGAATGCTTTCAAAAATATTAAAATATACATAAATGGCCATTTAATAAATATACCAATTGGATATTTTTAGGAAGACATCCGCATTTATTCTTCTACTTCCATTTCATGGAATTAGTTTCAGCTCAACAACTCCATTAAATATAAATTCATTTAGGGTTAAATCGGTAAGAATACGATAATAATTGTGGTTAAATTTTATTTTCTAATCCTAACTTTACCCTACCGCCACCCCCCCACATTATTCCTTGACAAATTAAAGACAATGATGGATCAGGGCAGTTCAATGACTAGATATTGATATGATTTAATGTAGTCCTTGAGGACGAGCACCTTAGTTGTTTTTAGTGAAACATCTCCCAATTATTTTTAAGTTTGTGGAATGAAATTTAGAAAAATCATATTATATTAATTATAAAATATTAGACCTCGCTTGATTGTGGAAACCAGTAGCAAAGGGTGGGTGGGTGGAGAGATAAAACCAAAATTTAAATTCAAATTATAATCTATACTCAAAGTACCTAATTTAAAAAAGTATTTGTGGCTATTACTGTACTAGTTGATTAGTTCAACGCAAAAGTTGTATGTTTAGGGACTTTTAGTACCAATTTCGAATTAAACATTACACATTTTGTTCAAGTCTACAATTTTCATAAGCATTGGAAGACATGATGTCACATGTCACAAGAAAATGAGGTTAGAATACATGTTACAAATAATTGTAATTATTGTTATATTACCTGCACCAGGAAGTCTGCAAACAACGATAGCATTGTAACACTTATTGTCATTGAAATAATTAAATTAATGGCCTTTATTACAACGAACGTTAAACGAAATTTTTTCTAAAAACTGAGACCGACCGCGTTACATTCCGCATGCTAAAAACGTGCAGGCCATCACAATTCTGACAGTACAGCACTTACTGGGCAGACTCGACTCATCGGTTATTCCACAGATATGCGAAACATATTATGCAATTTGCTCTGTCAAACCTATTCTGTTTTCATCTAAACATTATAGGTTTAAAAGGAAAAATATAAAATGACTACAACAATGTTCTGAATGTAAAAGACGAATTAATTAAATATAAGATACTAAATGAATTTTTCCAAAAACCGAAACCGAAACTACTTTAAACGTACTAAAAACAAGCAGTAGTAGACGAGTCTGACAGTATAACCAACACTTATTTCACAGATATGCGAAACAAATATAGAAATTTGCTCTTTGGTACATGTCCCATTTTATATATCAGTATAATAAATGATTTACCACAATTAAAAAAATATAAAATGAATACAAATATAAAATGCCTCCACCGTTATTCTGAATTAAATTAATTAATTCATTAATTAAACGTAAAAGATGAAATAAATTTAACATAATCGTATCAATTAGTAAGGAATGTGATATTTATATATTATTATTTAGGAGTGAGTAATAAATCATTCTGATCCTAAGCTTTACGTTTTTCATGCTAACCAGAAGTCAAACAGATTGTTCAGTTTATACACAATTCTCTAGCCGAGTCATTTTATACCTGTATCAACAAATGTTCGAATAAATCTTGAAATGATTTAGTACGTCCGAATTTCTTTGAATTTTAACGTGAATTGTAAATAAAGGCCACAAACCCTGCACACAAATAATAAAAGAGGGCTTGTTATTTATGGGTTTTGGAGCATTTACGGGAAGACTGATGCATTTCTTCGCCTTTTCAGTTAGAAATACCTATTTGGAGTAATGGACAGCTCTTGATGGGACTTCTTCAATAAAGGTAAGTGGACCACCCTTCAAAAATCTTAATTCATGACTTACCAACTTAGCATTGAAAATAAATTATTGGGCCTTTCCTGTTATGCCTATATGTGTAATAGCATCACTGAATCATTTGAGTTGTCACAGAAACTTTAGAAGTTTTAGTCACATTATAGTACAGAACAACTTATTTATACTAGGGCTTCAAACTTTCCGTGGTTTTTTATAATAAAATTTTATAACTCACAATATACTTTTTATGAAAATTGTACGTGTAGACAAAGTCCGATACTAAACTCCCTGTCCCTCGGGAGATACTTTCGGAAACACTGCTAGCAAAAACTTTGAATTGTTGATTGACTCGATTTATATAGAGAATAGGAGATTGTCGCAACAAAGGAAATGAAAATTCCAGTAAAATTTGTTGTACCCAATGCGGGTCTCTCTTTTTTCATTTGGTCTATGAAGGTAGCAATTCTATTACCGGTTATTGTTTTACAATGTTTTATAATCAAATCATTATTCGAATGATTTAGGCGAGACAGTTAGTCTATACGAACGTAATGGTATAATTCATATACTTACTTGAATCACATACGTATATCCACCCTGAATGAGGTACAACTGCGGCGGAATAATGAACCTTATCCAAATGTGAAATAGGTCTAATTGGTGCACATTTTTCATCATCTGGAATTTTCTACAAGAAAATATAAATTACAGTAAAATAAATGCCTGTTTATTTATCTTCTGTATTTTGTACTAATTACAAAGAAATATGTGCATTGTTTTAATGGAATGAATACGTGAACGTATTAAAATAATTTCCCTACAAAAGATATATTTAAATGCAGACGAGGAGATTGAGGGACCAACAAAAAATACGAAACAGATATTCCATTATCAAGTAAAATAATGAGGATGCTGAAAACATTGATTGATTACGGTTTATTGTATTCGTAAGGCATCAAGTACTTTTAATTCTGACGTCCAAACAACCTTCATTGGTACGACGCGAACATCAAAGTTTCTGCTTTGGTTCGAATCAATCGAATAAGTCACTGATGTGTGGCTGTAATAAATCACCTTTGAATACATGTTTTGGTTGTGGCCGACCACCCCGACGGTCGTGCTAACTTCATTACGGAGCACGGCTTCGCACCTGGGCTATTCATCAAGCCTTGGACTCTTCCGGTGCATTAAACCTAATGGGGGTGGATGGTGGTGCCGTCCTTTCCGGGCGGCGGTGGCCGTCGCTTTAGCCATTGCATGTTTGTTTACCTCTGTAACGTATCGCTACGAAATTGACTTCGGTAATAGCCTAGGTACAAATTGCCAGTGAATTGTTTAGACGCCCTTTAATTTATGGGTCTTATTTTTTAGATTAATTTTGGTCATTGTCCAGAATTGGGACTCCAGACCAAAATCACTTCAAAAATTTTTTCAACGCAGTCATTTTACATAATAGAATTAGGTATTAGAAGGTAGGGAGATAGTTTTTTATGACTTTATGTCTAAAAAAAAAGGTTCTTTATAAGATAATTTTTTAAAATTCCTTCAATACTGGATAATTAATTGTTTGATTAGGTAGATTTATGAAAGATTTAAAGTTCCTGCCCGCTGGATATGTTAACAGAAAGCATTCGTCGTTTTATAGATTTCCTAGTACAATATCAGAATTTCATACAATCCTTATAATTCGGGCTCCAGACCAAAATCGCTCCAAAAATTTTTTTATCGCTTTCTCGTTATTTGTGAGGGTTCAATGATTATATTTGAGGCGGGGGAGACACATGTTTTTTTATTACTGCATACATCATAGGGTATATGGTGTAGTTGTAGCTATTTCTTCTTTTAATATTAATAAAAAATTTTTATGCAGTGACAAACATGAGATAAGGAGATTAAAAGCTTGTATAACTTTTAACACCCCGCCCCCTTCCGCCCTGATCTCCTCACCCATCTCTTCCAGTATCTACAGTTTAGAACTGTGATTTGAATTTTAAAAAATTATAATTCAAAAATATTTTTTTTATTTATGAAGTCATAAAAAACGGCCTGCCCCATCTTCTAATATCTAATTCTATTATGTAGAAATCGATGAAAAAATTTTCGGAGCTATTTTGGTATGGAGCCCCCATTCTGGATAATTACCTTAATTTTTACTGTATTTGAAGAGGACCACAACGTATTCTTTTTAAAGCACCCAACATCAGTGGATTAGTAAAAAGTAATCTAAGTATTTTCAATATTCCAAGATGATGAGCTCTAATCTTATTTATAGAGAACAACTAGTTTTTATCCGTAGCTTCGCTCTCGTTGATGTCCTAAATGCGTGATGTCAGAGATCGTGAAGGAGCACATACAACTAATTTTCCTATCATTTGGGAACAGTATTCTTTTTGAATAAAATGTACCCTATGTACCTATCTATCAAATTTCATGATGGGTTTTGCCCGCAGCTTCACTCGCGTTGGTACCCTAATCCACCAATATTCTATTTTACTTTTGAGTATCGACATTCGAGGACCACAAAGGATTATCGTATGAATAGGTACAATTATTTATTGTAAATTGAAAATCAAATTTTCCTTCAAGCAATGGGTTTACTATCTAAATCGAGTGCCACCAATATTTTGTAAATTTTTTCTAATGTTGAGAAGTTTGTGATTCTACTAATGTAGGTAGATTCCTCCTGAGTAGACGTGGGTAAATTCTTACGAAAATATTTTCTCAGCCTTCATATGGTGCCATGAATGAAATTACTATTTATTCGAAATACTACGCCAGATAAATAGTATAGTGTTAGTAGGTTTCTTGATCTGTTACAAGCTCGACAACTGGATTAAATTTGTCAATGGCAAATTTTAACAAGATATTGCAGGTAACTGTTTACTCGGTAAACAGTGTCAAAACCGCCTACCTTCTGACATCAAGTTTTGGTAAATAATTAAGGAGTTTCACGCAAACAGCAATGTCACAGTAAGGCGATTAGTAGAGGATTTCGTCTTTTCCAGTTTGCCACAATGGTCTAACAATTGTGCCGGTGACAGTAAGACGACCGTCCTTGCGGCTCGCTGAAATTCTCCCTCTTTCACAGGACAACGCGTATGCTGTCACATGTGTTATTTTCGTCATTATATCCGCAGAATTGTAACGGAAAGCGGATTATTACCCGGCCAGATAACAGTTCGTCGATCGTTTTGTAGAATTTTCGTTTTTGTCGCATTCAAAAGAAACCGTTTGGTCCACTGGACTGTATATATAGAGAGAAACCGTCAAGATTTTTCTGACCCACCCACCGGTCGATCTGACAAATCGGATCAAAAAGTCGACAATATTGTCCCGTTGTACAATAGGGTTCTACCAGATTCAACACGTCAATATATTATTGCAGATTGTAACGTCGTGATGTGCGAAACCTTTGTCGTTGAGCTTGAGAGCTGTTCTTTCGAAATTGATTTGTCGCTAGAGTGTGCTTTATTTGAAAATTTCTGATGCGCGATAATTAAAATTGGATTGCGCTTTTGCACACTCAAGATATATTTTGACGTTCTTTTATGAATTATTCGGATGCTCTCTTTTTAATTCACTGTTGACTGAAGAGAGATATCTGGGAAATTGACTATCATAGAACGAATTTTTATATGTACTTGGAGAAGTAATAAAAAAATTACCAAAACGATTGTAATTGTAAGATCATTGTTCCTTTAATTCAAAGATTTATCTACTGCTATAAGTAAATGTGGAATACCAGATATTAGGAAGAAAAGTATTGTAATGTTCGTGGGTTTAACAAAATTAACTTCGAAGACTAATAACGACAAAAACGATTTATTTATAATACACTAATTATTAACGAACTTAAAAACACTTTTAAATTATTAAACTTAGGTTATGAATTATTCTATTTATTTACACTACTGTTGATATATCACTATTCACTGCGCTATTCATTTCACTTCTATCACTGTCAATTTACTTCTCCTTTTCACTTCTGCAACGGTTAATTTATTTCTACTCCTTTCCAGCTATCGTCTCTACCTTTAATTACTCTTTTGTTTCCGTTCGGGAACCTTCTCGAACCGTCCGGAAAAGTTTCTTTTTCTTTGAACTGTTTAACTGCTTTCCCAGAACGCAGGTACGACACACACATTTACAAATACGGCGCACGTGAAGAAAGGCGCCCGCGGTTAGTCGCCGAATCGATAAGCCGCTCACACACACGTATGCCCGATTGCACACAAACACGCTCGTGCTCGCTACAGTATTATATTGAGTATCCACAGAAAATGACTTCTTAATTTCTGTGTAGAAACATTTGATTTCATAAAATTATTTCTTTAAGGATGACTTTATTTAGGCTTCTGGCACACGTGGATGGGATATAAATATATTTATATGGAGCTGTTTACATGTAGCCGATCTGCAGATACAGCTAGAACATCCCACATCCTTAACTATTTGTAAACAGTAATCTAATCCAGGATACGGACATTACATTGCTTTGTATGGACTAGTTCAGACTTGGATGGCGATGGCGCGAAAAATCGTGTGCATGCTGCAGAAATGCTAAGGACTCTGACATACGTCGATACTGTATCTCGGATACAATATGCGAGATACACAATTAACTAGAGAAAATAGTGGCTCCTATATACGCATCCAAAGTCATTTTATAGAAGATGTGGTAGAAGAAATTCTTCTTCTCTGTGGTACTTTTAACAATGAGGAAAGAGAAAGAGAATGATGACTATGCTGTGAAAAGTATTCTCGACAATTCTCAACAATTCCAAACAGTTTGCAGCGTTTCTGGTCGTCGCTCTTCCGATAGATAAGCGCGACTCTTTCAATATCAATAAAATTTATTTTTTTTCTGCACTTCTCTTCGCTTCGGATCTGTTCAATTCCTTGTAGTGCGTATTGACCCTTATCCTAAGTTCCTGCTTGGTTTAGTCTACACTTTTACCTTCACCTGTAACTCCTGCTAATTTTTCTAGGTATTGTTATAGTCCTTTCCAAGCGTTTTTTTTAATTATACGGTGCGTGAGGTCACGATTTGTTAACGTAGATGTAAATGTAGACAATAGAAAAAAGTTCCATTAATAAACAGCCGTTTATAAAGATTTACGATCAATTCTTTCTCGAAAAGCCAAATAATGTAAATCTTAATTTTTATGGCGACAAATATATCACTTAGCAACTTTCTCAAGGCGGTTCTTTTCAGCAAGGCAACTGCGGTGGCAGATGTGGCCCTATTCCCTGTTGAAGCTTTGCACCCCCGCTAAAATTAAAACCATGTTTCAAAATTACTTCAGTGGTGTTTTAAAAACCTTCTAGGATGTCGTAAATTTAGAAAGATGACTGCGTAAACTTTGTATCTTGCTTCCTTATTTCATAATGTGAGAACAACTTATTTTTCTTGAAACGGCTTTGTTGGTTACCAGGACCGTATTTTGTACGCTGATCTCAATTTTTTTAAGGTATAACATCCTGTATCTTCAAACAACTTTTATTGAACTTATACTGCTTTATGGGTTATAAATGGTAATTAACATGATCGAATAAAAAGTGACTAAGATTTTACAACTTCATAGTCATCATCATAAAGTCGTCAGTCCTAAGACTGGTTGGACACGTACCTCCACTGTTTCCTATCCTGAGCTAATCTTCGCTATTCCCTAAAACTAGAACAACTTAAATGTTTGCGAATAGTAATCTAATCTAGGTCTACCTCTACCCCTCCTAACTCCTGTTTCCGCCTCTAATATGTCTGTGACTAGACCTTCATGCCTAAGAAGGTGTCCTATCAACCTATCTCGCCTATTTTTAATTGACTTCCATAGAGTCCTCTGTCTTCCTACCCACGATATCCTCATCATCCGCCTATAACACCACATTTCGAACGCTTCTAACCTTTTCTTTACCACGCCCACTGTCCTTGTTTTGCACCCGTACAACGCCGCGCTCCAAACAGACACCTTTAACAACCTTTTTCGAATTTCTAAATTAATCGTTCTTATTTCGTTTTAGACAATTAACTAAAAAACTAAATTTCTAGAACACCTACTGTAGACTTAATACTAAAACTGATAATAATTTAAATAACAAGCTTTAATCGTTAATAAGAAACAACAGAATGACTCAAACGACAACACTGTAGTTTAGGTACTGCCAACATAAAAATGTATCCGTTATCTTAAACACTGTAACCACATTGTTATTGAGCGTCAACTTTTTTTTTTTTTGAAAATTGAAATGGTTGCTATTATACAGCATGTAAGTATCTACTTAAACCAATAAAAATAGCGATGGAAAAAAGCAATCAGCAAATGTGGGAAATTTTGATAAAGAAAAAGAAAACATTAGAGTCCTGATCAGACAATTCTTTCCGCGTCATCTCTAGAGATCTCCTGTACATTTCAACATCTTTCCCCATGTTTCTTAGCTTAATGGAAGCCGGATGCAAGAATTATACAAGTCGAGCATCTCGATGTTATAAAAGTGATATTAATGATAGCCACTCTGGTAGAGCGAGAAAAAGGATGGGATGAAGAAAAATGAACCTGTGTGCTGTATAAAAGTAAGTGGGCGTTCGGGGGAATTGAAGAAAGATGCGAAAATTCTCCTTGGGCGCCGTAATACAGGCGACGCTAAATTGACGCCGCGGACGTCTTTCTTGTCATTTCAAGATTGAATCTACATTTTTAAATGAATTGTTTATTTGGTATAAAATTTGAAGTGGTGTTCAACCGTAGTTATATACAAAAACAATGTTGAATTCTAAGACTTACATTTATCCAATCATCATGCAAGTAATTATCTGTTAAATAGTGGGTAATTTAGAAATTCTAAAAAGGTTGTTAAAGGTGTATGTTTGGAGTACGGCGCTGTGCGGGTGCGAAACATGGACAGTAGGCGCGCCAGAAAAGAAAACGTTAGAAGCTTTCGAAATGGAAGTCAATAAGAAACAGGCGAGATAGATTAGTAAGACACCTTCTCAGGCATGAACGTCTAGTCAAAGACATATTAGAGGCAGAAACGGAAGTTAGGATGGGTAGAGGTAGACCTAGATTAGATTACTGTTCGGAAATAGTTAAGGATGTGTGCTGTCCTAGTTTTAGGGAAATGCGAAGATTAGCTCAGGATAGGAAAGAGTGGAGGTACGTGTCCAACCAGTCTTAGGACTGACGACCTAATGATGATGATGATAAAATAAAATCAGAAAAATTGTAGGTACTATAGGGATAATACACAGTAGTACGATTTATTCTATTCGTCATAATAATAGGGAAGAAAGTAATAATACATGACTTATAGAGTCACTTGGAGTAAACCAGGGTGAGATAGTACCTATACCTATTACCTATGTAGGCGTACAACCTATGCCTGAAATGCAATGTAGATTTAGCTTTGATTTACTAATAAATTTTATTTTCAATTTTAAGGAACTGCATTCTCCGTCCGCGCTCAAATAGATTTAAAATGGGATTTAAATAATAATTTTAGTCTGACAGTCTAGCAGGTTATTAAATTTGTTCTTCATTATTGTGGTAATTTTCAGTATTTATATTGTAAATTCAAATACCAAATTGCGCAGACACTTTTCTATTAACTTACTGTACATTTTTTAACTTTCAAAATATGAATCTCCATTCTTTTAAAACAATTTATTTGGGGATGTTCAAATATCTGATACCAGGTATGTACGGGTTATTATAGTCAGGCACCCCCGCCTTCTCGTCTTAAATATCGTTTCAAAGCAAACGTAATGCATCATCGAAAATCATAATTGATGACAAGCCCTGCTTGCTCAGCAAAATATCATCAAGTCTGTCATTCTTTGAGAGTTCGATCCGTGTTTGTGTGTGTGTGTCCGTATGCGTGTGTTTCGAACTCTTAACTAGCCATTAATAACGTCGACAAGTCAATTTTTCTTTAGATTTCGTTTTCGGCTGACGGAATCCGGTAAAACTCAACGTCTTTATTTACGAGTCCATTTACTTTTATGAGAGGCAATCTGAGAAAAAAGCATTCCTACAATCGGACGCAGACTTTGCATTTTAATGCCACGAATCGACGTGTTAGAGGGACCGTAGAATGAACGGAAGATTATTGCAGATTCTTTTTTGACGCTTAGGCTTCCATACTAATACCCTGCGGATCTTTTAAATAAAATTTTCATGAAATGTGATAACGAAATGTATAATACAAAAGCTGTTTGGCGTAATATTTAATGCACCGTACCGTAAATAATTATTAAAGAGTGAAATAAGCAAATAAAATCAAAATATATTGAAAATATGTATGTGTATATTTTACCGAAGAATAATCAATTCCTTTCTATTACTGCCACCAACCACATTTGTAGAGTCTTTATCTCGTATGTTTCGACTTTCCTTCCCTCTAGCCACCGCCAGGGACCCAACAAGGGGGAGTCCACGTGTGCCCGGCAACCCATTCGATTTGGGTTGGACACCCAGTCAATTCCAGTCGATTCAGATAATAACTCGGTTCAAACAGATTTATTGTATTAAGTTGAGAGCAGCCGAACTTTTTCGATTTTTCCAATTATTTCCATTAATGACCTTTTTTTTTAGTCATTTATAGTATTATGATGAGAACTTTTTTTTTTGGTGAGCACCCAGTTAAATTGTAACGTTGTTGCGCCCCTGGCCACCACCAACCACCCTTTTCCACGATCTTCCAAGGAGATTGAAGATAGCCACTTTGTACCAAAGTATGGCTGCAGGAAAACCAGCGTCAACATTAGCAATCTAAAGTTTATTTTTTATGAATTTGAAGAACTTGTGTTTATAATTTCATTTACAAAGATCTATTCTTTTTCTGTTAGCTTAATGTCTACGTCTCTTATTTTCCATATCAAATACTATGATTTTTCCTTTATTTTATTCCACAACTTTTGAGGAGCATTCAAGTATTATGTGAGCAAACAATAGGGATGAAAGGGTTCAATGTTTTCTTGCTTTTATTGAAAGAAAGAATGGGGGGAGAGCATGAATCTTGCGTAAAATGCATCAACTATCAACAAAATGTTGTATTAGATGCTGGCCACTCATTTATACAGTCACGAAAAAAAGTATTTTCGATTATCTCCGGAAACTTCCCGTAAGTTCCATTGTTGGTGTAGGTCTTCTATAGCAACTTATTATTATTATCTTTGTGGTTTAAATTATCTATTACTAAGTTGGTATTTAGCTCGGTTGTTCGGTAGCTTGTAAAATGCTAATTACACCATTGTTAATAACTGATTCATGGTTTCTTCGCCGCCCCTTTATCGATACGTTACCATGTTTAGGTGGAATGCGCTAATCGTACACGCATATACACATAATAATGATGTGTAGACGTTCATTTGTGTGCCATAAGTATGGTTACGGTATACAAACATAGTTTGCATCATAGGGGCGCGGCCGAGCCTTGTAGTTATCTAGTCGAATTAATGCCGACGTTGTAGTCAGTATGTAGAGAGCATGTAATTAGCATGTCCACGACTATCTCCTTTTTGCGCCACTCATCATCCTCAAGTTTTGCCATTATACAGTCTCGTAGTCGTGGTTTGTCTAACTACTTCTCAATGCCTTGCTACTACTTTAATTGCCCTGCTCTTTTTTTTGACAGCTTATGCCACACTATATCACGACGCTTCTGTTTTATATTGTGTAGTGATTACGCGTAATATATTTTACACAAAAACACTAAATACGTACGTATTTATATTCATCTTCATCATCATAAGGTTGTCAGTCCTAAGACTGTTTGGACACGCACCTCCACTCTTTCCTATCCTGAGCTAATCTATATTCATCATTATCATCATCATCTTCATAAGTTTGTCAGTCCGAAGACTGGTTGGACATGCACCTACACTTTTTCCTATCCTGAGCTAAACTATATTCATTATCAATTCATAAGGTTGTCAGTCCAAGTCTGTTTGGACATGCACCTCCTCTCTTATCCTGAGTTAATCTATTTTGATCATCATCATAGGGTTGTCAGTTCTAAGACTGCTTGGATACACATCTTCACTCTTTCCTATCCTAAGGTAATCTTCGCATTTCCCTAAAACTACAACATCCCACATCGTTAACTATTTGTGAACAGTAATCTTGGAAAACATGGAGAGTGGGCGCGGCGGAAAAGAAAAGGTTAGAAGCCTTCATAATGTGGTGTTATAGGCGAATGATGAGGATAACGTGGGTAGAAAAGGTTAGAAATGAAGACTCTATGGAAGTCGATTAAAAATAGGCGAGGTAGGTTGGTAGGACACTTTCTCAGGCATGAAGGTCTAGTCAGAGACATATTAGAGGCAGAGACAGGAGTTACATGGGGTAGAAGTAGATTTAGGTTAGATTACTGTTCGCAAATAGTTAATGATATGGGTTGTTCTAGTTTTATGGAAATGCGAAGTTCAACTCAGGATAGGAAAGAGTGGAGGTGCGTGTCCAACCAGTCTTAGGACTGACGATCTTATGGTGATGATAATGAATTTAATCTTGGTCTTACTTATATTACCAACGCTTATTTGTTTGACACTGAATTTATAAATAACTGACAAGAACCCTCAGCGTAGCTATTCAATTTAACTTGACAAGCCCTTAATTAAAAAGAATTTTGTCAGATGAAAATGTCCTTAATAAAGAATCTACCAATAGTTGAGCTTTACTTAAACAACTATGGTCACCTTATTCGATATTTTTTGTTAAAATTACATGAATCCCCTGGTCTTCATAGTAGTCCAACTTTTTAAGGACGTTTGTATTTGTCAAAAAGTCAAGATATTCATATTAATTACTAATAATTCTCCTGAACCTGCTTAATATCAAAAATACACTTTCGTCTCTAATCAGATATCAAATATAAAAATATTGTTTTAGAAACTTTCGATCAAGCACCTAAAAATTTTTAGGGGTTCTTAATGTGGAATATCATCTGATCAATAGAACAAACGTGGCTATCAATGAAACGTTCGGATGCTAGTATTTTACTCCTTATTACTAAACCCATATTTCAACTCCGACAGTAACTACTTTTCGCCTCGTCGACACACATCGGTCTTCAGAATAAAATATGGCGCCGCCTTTATGTCTCCATTAATCATTATCTTTTCGAAGGCTTATCGTGGTCCGGCTAAATGTGTTAATCGAACTACCTAGACAAATAATGCACTTCTCGCCTATTGACAACGTAGTTGTTAAGATTGCCTGTCCATCTTCCTTACAAATAGTAGATAAATTTAAAAGAAATCGGTGGATCCTCAAGTTGCGAAAAAAGGATTTTAGTCCTTTATATTGCATACTAGTTTAAATTTTGAAAACGGAGCACTGAAAACCTAAAATTCTACATAACGTAATAATTAACTCTACTGATTTTGCCAGGCACAGCTTACACCGCTACCTGGCCAACTCACTATCCGATACGTCCCTATTTTGCCTAGATTTGCCTTACAGATCTAAGGAAAACACTGAAAAACGTGGACCCAGGCGGATAAGCCTGGAATTGAACCGACGTTCTATCTAATGTAAAGCTGTGATGTAGGCCTCTTGACTACACCCCGCAACTGATGAATAACTATGTAAAAACTTCTACCCTTACCGGCTATCACTATATAAAATGCTGCGGGTTAATTTTATAGCTTATTGTCTCGGATAAATAAAAAGATATGACATATTTTAATGTCATTCTTGTTCCAATACTTAGAGGGTATTATACCTACCGTACTGAACTCCCCATGTTATGCTGTGATCTAGACGGTTAGATCATGCAGCTTAATACAAATTAGTGACAAATATTCACAGCATATTTAGGGTACACCTCAGTTGAATGAGTTACCAATCACCCTTTTATTTTATTCAACAATGGCACATAAATAATTGATAAGTAGGTTTTTGGAATTGTCGAGGGAATCCCGTAGATAGCAAGTGAATTTTTGACCTTTCGCGATTTAATGTAAACTGGATTGATTGAAGCAGCATTAGAACCAGCTGTAGACATACTGTGACTTTACGTGTTGTAATTCGTTTTATTATAATCTTTCTTTTGAGTAGATTTTGTCAATCGACATTTTAGTGGTGCATCTAAGAAAGACTATTAATTGTGATCCTTATACATATTATCTCCTAACACTTATGATTTTCTCTATTACGCTTTTATTGACGCAGAATATAAACAAGTCTCAATAACTAAATTTGTTGCATTTAAATTACCTGAACTTACACTATATTAATGTAAGATAAAACTAACTGCCTCATGGATGGGGAAATGCACATTAAAACGGGGGTTTTTAAGGGCGTAATACGTTAGCTCCATTTTCGCAAACCATTAATCATTATCGCGAATACGGCTTATCTGTACCCGCTTCGAAACGTGTTAATAGACCTACTGAGACTTCGTTTCGAAAATCGGGAAGAGGGTTTAGTATGAAGTAGTGGTACATGTGTGCCCATGGTCCCATGGGACCCAATGCGGTGTCGGCTGGCTGCCTTATCGACGACGGCTCTCGGCGTCCCGTTCGCCGTCGGCGGCGCTGTGCTGGCCGCCTCCGTGGACCGCTGCTCAGATTACACGCTACACGGCTCGGTTTAGTTCGCATTGGGCTAACTTGTGTCTACAATAGCAACCAGATTTAGCTGCAGATTGGGGTTCTACTCTCTACACCTTGTTTTATGAGTGAAGACGGGTTTATCTCGGCCATGTTCAATTCACAAATAACCAGTTCCTGAACCAATGAAGTTCCGGAAGTCTTGTAAACAAATGAACCACCTTCACTCTCTAAGCCTGCGAGGTATATTCTAAGAACATGCGTCAATTTGGATTTAACTCTTAATTGAATAGTTTACTCCACGTCAATATTAGAAGTCCTTCACGGATCATAAAATTGTGACTTTCCGACACTACGCTGATTAGGTTAAGTTAGGTTGGCTTCAAAGTATAAGTATCGAAATAAGAATGTCACCAAAATGTGACTTTAATCACCGTCATAAGGTCGTCAGTCCTAAGACTGGTTGGACACGCACCTCCACTCTTTCCTATCCCGAGCTAAGCTTCGCATTTCTCTAAAACATCGCACATCCTTAACTATTTGCGAACAGTAATTTAATATAGGTCTACCCCTATTCTTCTTAACTCCTTTTTCTCCATCTAATATGTCTTTGTGACTAGACCTTCATGTCTGAGATGTCCTACCAAATATATCTCGCCTATTTCTTATTAATTTTCATAGTCTTCTGTTCTCCTGTTCTTTCTAATACCTCTTCATTTCTAACCTTCTCTATCCACGGTATCCTCACCATTCGCCTGTAACACCTTATTTAGAAAGCTACCAGCTGCATACCAGTATTTTTGTTTCCATTTTATTTAAAGCGATCTCTAACTTCTCCCTGTTAGATACTAATATTGCAATATCATTTGCGAATCTAAGCATACTAATGTTTTGCCTCTCTACATCTATCTCTGCAGTTGTACTGTCTTTAATGATGTTGATTGTGTCTTCATGTATAGATTAAAAGGCAGCGGTGACAGTGTGCAACCCTGTCTGACTCCCCTTCTAATGTTTACTTCTCTACGTTGCAGCTAATTAATTTCTAGCCGCTCTGCCAAATTTTTCTCTGATTCCTCTTAGCTTCGATTCTGCGTCCGTCTGCTCTATTCCATGTTTTTCTATGGTTTTCTTCGATCACTTGGGCAAATTCTGAGGCAGTAATATTCCACAGATAATATTTCACTTCCTTCTATCTTAATTTTGTCTGTTTCATTTTTCTCACCCCGATTATTACCCACCCTAATGGTTCCGTAACCTCTCCTTAGAGTAATGAAAGGAATGGTTACAAATAAAATTGTAAATGATTTTGTTCTTCTCAAATATGCAAAATAAACATAACAAGAGAAACATACAAATATCATCAATTTAAAAACCAACAACAACAATAAATCACCTTTTGAATACAAGGAGTTGTTGTAATATGAAACTGTAAGCCAAAAGTAAGACAACCATTACAAAAACAATGGCCCCACGTTACTGCTGACGTCTGAACCAATACAGAACATTTCTAATTTATTCTTATTAGAAAGTATTTTATCATGTTTGATCTAATTCTGCATAATGCTTAGATATACTTTGTAGGTAAATAACTACAGATATTATCTTCGACTTAATTTTTTCTATTTCGTTACACACACAGTCGATTCCGCCTGCTTTTTGCTTTCTTATATGGTCGAGTAATTAACAAACAACTTGCAAAATAATAGAGACGTCATATACTATTACCACCTTATTGGAGGAAATGCACAATAACAAAACAGTTTTCTTAACGCATCAGCTACTGCTTTTTTAAATACGTGTCTATATATCCTTCTAAGTATTTAAAGCAATATAATTAAAGGAAGCTGTTGAAAGTTATATTGCATAATTACATTTATAATTTTCACATTGCAAAATAAAATGTACCTAACCTACAGAATTCAGGACATTCGACAGACCTAATCTGCATAAATGAAATAGTAATCTGGAGAATTAGTAAAGGATAAATATCAAAATATTGTTTGGAATTGTAAATACAATATGTATTTAGATCTCTAATCATCATGATAATATCTTCAGTTCGAAGACTATTTGGACAGCTAGGGCTACCGACTCTCCAGTTTTATTCTGGAGACTCCAGAAAAATTATATTTTCTACGGACTCCAATTTATAAAAAATAATCTCTTGATTTTTCAATTTTTATGAAAAACAAAAGTTGATTATTCCTTTATTGGCAATGTTCTTATCACACACAATGTAGTTATTATACTAATTCTCTACCAAGAGGAGGGCGTTCGGGGGAATTGAAGAAAGATGCGAAAATTCTCCTTGGGCGCCGTAATACAGGCGACGCTAAATTGACGCCGCGGACGTCTTTCTTGTCATTTCAAGATTGAATCTACATTTTTAAATGAATTGTTTATTTGGTATAAAATTTGAAGTGGTGTTCAACCGTAGTTATATACAAAAACAATGTTGAATTCTAAGACTTACATTTATNATATTTATTAAATAAATGTCTCTGAACTTATTCGAATGATCTCCGGTCTTTCTACAATTTTGGGTTGGAAACTCTATTGGACACGCACCTCCAATTCTTTCTATCTTAAGCAAATCTTAGCATTTCTCGAAAATTTGAGCAACCTACATCATTAACTATTTGCGAATCTTCTCTAGATCTACCTCTTCCTCTCTTAACTCCTGTTTGTGCTTCTGATATGTCACTAACTAGCCCTTCATCTTTCACGTCTGGGAAGGGCTATTTTCGTCTATTATTGACTTTCGTAACGTCCAGTGTATACTCCTTGTATTAACTCGTCATTACTAACCCTCTCTATTCACGGTATTTTTAACATCTCATATCATCATATCTCTAATAATCCTGCGCTATCCTTTACTTTATATTTCCAGAGGTTATTGTTAGATTATGTTTTGAAATTGTTTGTACTTCAGAAAATACTACAAACGGCGCAGTAAACGCCATCTGTAGCACGATGCTACATTTTAGGATTACGTATGCTTCAACAAGGTCCACTTGTGTGGATATCTACTTGCTGAAAACGAATCCCGGCGTAGCCAACCTCAACGTGATAGGCACGTTAGCTTAATCGAATAAAATAATTCGAAGTGGTCTGTATTCTGTCGAAACTGCCAGACGCGGATCGCGATTTCGATCTTTTTGGATCTCATCAGCGCGTCGCAGGCAGCTCCGACAGAACACAGACCAACTTTTACCTGCTGTCTTAACAGTGCGTTTCAGAAAATACTACAAACGGCACAGTGAACGCCATCTGTAGCACGATGCTACATTTTAGGATTACGTATTTTTCAACAAGGTCCACTTGTGTGGATATCTACTTGCTGAAAACGAATCTCGGCGTAGCCAACCTCAACGTGATAGGCAGGTTAGCTTACTTGAATAAAATAATTCGAAGTGGTCTGTATTCTGTCGAAACTGCCAGACGCGAATTGCGATTTCGATCTTCTTGGATCTCATCAGCGCGTCGCAGGCAGCTCCGACAGAGCACATACCAACTTTTGCCTGCTGTCTTAACAGCGCGTTTTAGAAAATACTACAAATGACGCAGTAAACGCCATCTGTAGCACGATGCTACATTTTAGGATTACGTATGCTTCAATCGTGCTACAGATGGCGTTTACTGCGTCATTTGTAGTATTTTCTAAAACGCGCTGTTAAGACAGCAGGCAAAAGTTGGTCTGTGTTGTCGGAGCTGCCTGCGACGCGCTAATGAGATCCAAGAAGATCGAAATCGCGATCCGCGTCTGGCAGTTTCAACAGAATACAGACCACTTCGAATTATTTTATTGTTTGTACTATTTCAGCGGTGCTAAAACATCACTGCTTTTGTTTTAAAAATAATACACCTGCTTATCTTTGAGGACTCAAGTAGCTAATTATGATAATATGAAATTTTGGGTCGTTAATGCTTTCCATTAACAGAGAAGTTGAAAATTAAAGTAGTTAGCAAAGTAAGCCGGCAATTCTGTTAAAGTGTATACGTGTGTTTTGGTTAGGATGTAGGTGTGTACGTTGGAGGTCCTTGTGAAGTACCTTCTATGTATATGTGTAGTAGAAACGTCGCAAGAGAATTACTGTTAATGAACCCTTCCATAGCTCTCGTCTTTGCATAGCTTACTCGACAAACTACTTGGTTTTGTTGTAATTGTGCTCCACGAACATGGTGTTCTGCTAATAATATAGAACATAAATTAATATAACTATTTAGCGACGCTTGCTGTTGGGATTTACTTAACACAGTGTAGAAATTTATCAAACTAATCCCCTGTTTTCGAGGCTGCTCGGCAGGGTTATGTGGGTTGCTCGCTATAATTACAACCTGAATCGAATGAAACGGGATTGTTCACGTTTTGCTTTATTGCCACTTCCACAGCATACTGTGTTCGGCTCACGAAAGTGTAAATCATACTCACTGAATATAAATATTTCTACTTGTTAAGGACAAAAGTGAAAAATGGTTTATAAGAAATCTAGAGGCCATATTAGGATTATGAACATGGTCACAGCAAATTATCATACCTACTGCATTATTTCTAGAAATTTGAAGTAAAAGCTGCGTTAAAAGCCGTAAAAGAGTTCGATTTAGCAAGTGCAAGTGATATAGCTGATAATGGGATACTCTGATGGAACTGTAGCTCACAGTTAAGACGTCTATCAAATGATGAAAGTCATTTAGGGCCGATTCTTACTATATAGTACGTTCCGTTTTTATTCCGTATTCATTCTGTAAACATTCCATAAGTGATTGTATAGACGAATTGACTCTAAACATAGATAATAGAATGGATAATCTATATAGGCACGCATTAATAATTTGCGTAACTTTGACGGATTGGATATGGAATGGAAACGGAATGTATAGTGTAAATCGACCTTTATACGAAACGGAAGGTAGACGGCATGTGAACGGAAAGGATAGTGTATACAATCGCCCAACTGAATATCGTATGCACATATGTCTTTATAGTCAATTCGTCTATACAATAATAATTTACGGAACGTGTACAGATGGACATGGTATGGAAACGGAATGAGAATTAAGAATCGCTAATTTTGACATATTCGAGGTGGAATTAATTTCAACTTTTGCATCAACATTTACCTACTTACCTATATTAAAGATTAAGGATTACCATTTAATAGAGACATTTTCTATACCTACTGTCGATATGAGTCGTTATTACCTTTTGTTATTAAAGATTGACTTTCGGGTAAAATTTAATGTCATTTGTGTTTCTCTTTTACATATCTAGATTGATGTTCGTTATAAAACATACGACGAACGTCACTGACTCAGACAACAACAACAAAATCGATTATAATGCAGTAGAAACGGAAAGGATTTGAAGCGAAGACAGCCGCTTCCTGAGCGTGTTCCGAGTAACTTATAAGATATTTAACAAGACAGTTTAGAACTCTACCTCATGGTAAATGCACCATTCGAAACTGAACTTCTTCTGCATACGGACATAATTCTTTCGAAAGTCGATGTTGTTCGCGAGGAAGAAATTATTAATCATGGCCTATAAACGTCAGGAGCGCCGGTATCACGGAATCAATTTAGTGGCCATTTATAACGGGTCCAGGCATCAAATAAGCTATCATATGAATAAAATACAGATAAAGCAACACGTTCATTGTATTCGTTGTACGTCTAAGGTCCAGTGCAGACATGAAGCTCCATTAATATCAATTCCTGTTCTGGTCGACCGCTCGCTGTCCGCACTGACCAGCCTGCATTAATACCAATTCGGGGTGAGTGATGAGCTTAGTTCATCATCGGCACCTTGGGGACGGGACGTACGGTGGTGGCGCTGGTTCTCCTGTCGCTGCCTCCCAGGAGAACTACGACCACGTCGATATTTGACCGTTTCACTAACATGTAACCCCTTGTTGAGTATAATAAGACAAATTCTAGATCGTGACGGAAATTTTAACGCCTACAAATTATGCGTGATGATACTCCATAAATAATAACGCAGCAGTGCAGGTGACCACAGATTTTAAAGAACACAATAAGGGTTTCCTTTATTACCCGACTAGAATTTATAGGGAGCATGCCCCATGTAGCGTGCGGGCCTCACGTTGCTAATAAGGGGCATGCCGATACAGGGATTTTCCCGTAGATTCCTCATGAAAATCCTACCAAAAAAGTGGTGATACTAAAATGAGGATTGCCTTATAGCTTTTTCATATGGGTTTTAAAGGGAAAACCTATCACATGTATTGGGATCCGTCAAATGGGCATACACCATCTGGTGGCAAAATTTATAACTCGAATGAGGGAAAAATTTACATAGGAACTGTGCACGCAAATTGTAAAATTGTTTATTAAAATAATAAAATACGTTAAAAAGCTAAAATTTTTTTTGATGATGGAGTCGACGAAGTTTTCTTCTAAAGTTAAATCAAAGAAAAAAGTAAACTAATAGAAGCTTGGATGAAAGCAGTAGGTATCAAAGAAGTGAATTCCGGAATAAAACTTTGTTCACGTCATTTTAATGCACATGATTATATTTCAGCAAGTATTTACCATCAGCCATAACCTTAATATTTAAAACTAGAATCATACTAAAATTAGAAAGTGAGAAATTATTTATTCCTGTGTAATTGATTTAACACAATTCTAATGATACGATATAAGTATTTTGAGGTTAAGAACCTACCTGCTGCAATACAACAAAGTTGCAATAATGTGTTTGCAACGTTCTCTTAAATCGGCTTTGCACGTGCAATTCATTGATATGATATTGCTTAAATCACCCAGAATCACCTCACCAATTATATAACGTGAATCACTTTTTAAATCCGAAGTTTGTAAAAAGTAGGCAGTAAACTTGACGGAATTTGAAGGCTAGCTTCCGGATTTGTTATTTCCGAATTTTATAATGTGATTGGCATTAAAAACACGCTCACCTTCAACGAAATTTCCTTTCCGAGGCTTTGTGTCAGCCCAATCACAATCAAGTTTCCCTAATCGGCGCCATGTTTTTAGGCTCCTCCCATTTGACGGATCCCAGTAAACTTAAATTAAATCTACCTTATGTGGGCTCGATGAGTCAAATCCGTTTGAAAATACTCTCGATAAAATGAAAAACTTATAATTATCAGGATAGGAAAGAGTGGAGGTACGTGTCCAACCAGTCTTAAGACTGATGACCTTATGATGATGATGATGATAATAATTATCCCCTTACCCAATTATGACGTCGTTTGAATGAAATCTTTTACATTTGCAACGAATCAACAGGTGTACTTTCTGATACTTTGTTCTGAAGTTAAAATATTCAGCTTTTCTTAGTTTAAGAAAGTACGTATGTTCCATTAAGCATTTAAAATACAAAAGGGAAATATATTTTGTATTTTACGTTTGAAATAACAAATCAAAAAAGTATTTGCATTTTGTATTTAAATACTTTCAAAAAAACACTGCGCATCTCTAAATGTTATGATTCTAATCACATCCAACCGTTTCTTTATTCGACATTACCCTTATTTACATCTTATCAACAACAAGTGTATGTGTTACTTTATTCAGGAGTACTTTGTGAATATTTAGTATACCGAGGGTCATTTAGGCGGGTATCAACTACGAATGGATTGAAAATAGAAGCGAATATCAATCACATTACACGTCCCCCAATAGCAGATACACCTAAAAGTCTACATCACTGCTAATGCGTCTCCCATTCGAATAATGGGCTCGCCAATTAAAATAACAGTCACTCTAAGCTCAATGAATGCCAAATCCGGGCTTTGGCTGGCCACCTGATCGGATTCCCGTCAGTTCCTGCAGGATGAATATATACACACAGGCGGAGTCGTTTTGGGAACCGGACCCACGTTCAACCTTTTAGCTAATGCATCTTGCATGCAGTGTTTATTATTATTATGTGTTCCAATTGAACCTAAAGTGTAAAGATTACTTTGAACTTTATCATAATGCTTTTTTGCCGAGTAGTTGTTTCCAAAAATTGGGGAGAGTTGGAGTTACCTACATACATGTTGTTACTGTAACGAATTTCCTTTATTAAATCAAAATTGACAATTCCTTTTCTAAGCCCAACTATGTTAGATGTTCTTGATGCTTCTGTACATTTTTGATGATATCAAAATCGAAATGATACTCTTAACTATTTAAACAAAAACTAAATGCTGCGCTCATGTTCGATGAAGAATATTGAAGATTTCTGTTTGTTTATTAATTAATGATATTCTTTCAGAATACCGACAAATCTGCACGCGATTTTTCATATATCTGATGAGGGTTACCTCTTGTTTATAATCATCATCTTAAGGTCGTCAGTCCTAAGACTGGTTGGAAACGCACCTCCACTCTTTCCTATCCTGAGCTAATCTTCGCATTTCCCTAAAACTAGAGCAACCCATATCCTTAACTATTTGCGAAGAGTAATCTAATCTAGGTCTACCTCTACCCCTCCTAACTCCCGTTTCTGCCTTTAATATGTCTCTGACTAGACCTTCATGTCTGAAAAGATATCCTACCAACCTACCTCTCCTATTTCTTATTGACTTCCATAGAATCCTCTGTTCTCTTATTCTTTCTAATACCTCTTTATTTCTAACCTTGTCTATCCACGGTATCCTCATCATTCGCCTCTAACACCACATTTCGAACGCTTCTAAACTTTTCTTGTTTAGCACCCTTACAACGCTGTGCTCCGAGCATAAGCCTTTAACAATCTTTTTCGAATTTAATATTAAACCTTTGGTATGTCTTTCCTTACAGTTGTACTGTCTTTAATTATGTTGATCACGTTTTCGAGGTATAGATTAAAAAGTAGCGGTGACAGTGTGCATCCCTTGTTTATAATACTTATCTAAAATTCGGCAGTTATTAAATGGTTTCCTTTGTGTATTAATTTCAACGAAATACGAGGGTGGATTGATAAGTTTCCGGCCTGACCAAGAAAAACAAGGTTTTTAAAAATTTTTTTTTTTTATTTCTCAACATAATCTCCTCCAAGGCTGATACATTTCTCATAGCGGTGTTCCAGTCTATTAATGCCATCTCTATAGACTGATTCGTCAAGCTCCTCAAAATAACCATTTACAGCTTCGATTACTTCTTCATTGTCCGCAAATCTCTTACCGCCAAGCCATTTTTTGAGATTAGGGAACAGAAAATAGTCACTCGGGGCTAGGTCTGGAGAGTAAGGAGGGTGCGGCATCAATTCAAACTTTAGATCGTTGATTTTAGCCGTCGCAACGATTGACGTGTGCGCTGGTGCGTTATCGTGATGAAACAAGATTTTTTTCTTCGCCAGATGAGGTCGTTTAATTTTCACCTCGTGGCTCAAACGTTGCAATAAGTCTGCGTAGTATTGACCAGTGATAGTATTACCCTTTGCAAGGTAATCAATGTATATAATACCTCTTGCATCCCAAAAAACAGTAGCCATAACCTTGTTCGCCGAAAAAATTGTTTTTGCCTTCTTTGGAGTTGGTTCCCCTGGTCCAATCCACTGTTTAGACTGTTCTTTGGTTTCAGGAGTGTAGTGGTGGACCCACGTTTCGTCAACGGTTACGAATCGACGCAAAAATTCGCTTGGATTACGCTTATACAATGACAAATTTGCGGTAGAAATGTTTTTTCGAATCAATTTTTGGTCGACTGTTAGCAAACGCGGCACCCATCTTGCACAGAGCTTTTCCATATGCAAATGTTGGTGCAAAATATGTTGCACACGTTCATATGACATCTTACAGGTCTCAGCTATCTCACGCACTTTCAATCTGCGGTCTCCCAGCACTATTTGATGAATTTTTTCGATCATATCTGGAGTTGTGACCTCAACGGGGCGTCCTGAGCGAGGCCCATCAGAGGTGCTCACACGACCCTTTTTAAACTCGGAAACCCACTGCTTAACGGTTGAATATGACGGGGAGGATGTCCCCAGTGTTGAGTCCATCTCTTTTTTAATTTCCTTCGGCGTTAACCCCTTCAAATAAAAGTATTTGATGACAGCACGATTTTCCTGCTTTTCCATTTTTACGAAAACCACAGAGGCGTCTTGTTCAGCGTGCTGTCAAACCTACACTAGCAAGGAGATCGGGCTGAAACTATAGCTACAAGCTATCCAAGGATGGTACTATAGAATGTCACCTCAAGGTAGGCCTAGTGGCGTCATCTCTTGGTTAGGCCGGAAACTTATCAATCCACCCTCGTATATACAGGAAACGCCCATTTTCCTATTCATGCTGCCCATATGTCGCGCAAACGATTCCACTAAGTGGAATCAACAATTTGCAATCACTAAATAGCCCATTTGGTACAGGGTGGAGCTATACGTACGAAATCATGTGATTTTTATTCAAATAAGGGTTGGTATTCAATAAGTATAAATTGCATCGGCAAATGAAAGTTGTACCATTGTACGTAAATTAGGCAGGTACGCATTGAAATTCACATAAAATAAAAATTATGTTGTGGTTTCTTAAACGAAGTACTCCGTTTACATAAATATTGTACCTCGGCCTCGCCCATAGATGGTCACCATCATCTTCATCGTCGTAAGGCCTTTTACCCGAAGAGTTGTTGGACGAATCTGATATATGAATACTTGGAATATCTTCCCTATCCACTAGATATAGCTCACTGATACTTTCATTTATTCTTTAGACTTAACAAATTTATGTCTGAAGAACGTTCTGATAGTAGCAGTAAATGGATATTTTGAAGTCCTTCCAGAATCGCCAGAATCCAGGGATAAAGCTTAGTTGTTGGAGAAATGTTGATGTAGGTACTAATGGGAGATAAGATACAGGTCCCTACATATTAGTATAGTACATAGTAATATTATACATGTGAGATATTATATTGGTTGTATGACTTATATAAATTATGGGTTTGGTATTAAAAACCACCCATCGTTTTGCTTAGCGTCGTCCATTGTTTACCACCCCACAATATTTCGTCCATTTTTTTATTCAGAGTTGCATCGAACCAACCGATGTACAGTTGTAGTTGAAATTGAGACAGCTGTACTGAGGAAACCATTAACCCCAAGCGCAGAAACGCTTCTCAAAATCTGTCCCGCTATTTTGCATTGTTGTCCCGCGACGGGGCGTCCGAATGGCACACAACGTGGTTCACTTATACAATAAAAAAGGACGTGTATTTTATCATCGGGCAGTCACTTGGCAGTTGGCAACCAAGTCAGTGCTGTGTAATTCAAAACCACGGTCGGGAAGCTACATTAATCTGTATAATGGCCGTTTTAATGAAAGAGATGTTTGGAGATGTCAGGCCTAATACGACAATGTGTGAATGCGTTTTTCTGGTTATTTCATTCTAAACCAGAGCTACGACCCACGGCTCTTTGTGTTTACGAGAAACGTTTCCATTTCTTTGACGTATGCATAAACGGAAGAGCATCATGGTTTACCATCTCATTTTCATTTAAAAATATTTAGGTACCATTATAGAAATTCCATTAAAGATCTTTTAACTAAAAAGGTTGTTTTTGATCGCACGCACATTTAATCACATTTATTATTGTACTGCTTAGGGAACGTACTCATAATACGTGACCCATGAGAGAGGAAGTTTCAAAAATACCATGCATGGTAACAGGGAGGGGATGGGTTTAGGTTTTCGTCACGTTGTCGATAACCTCTAGGGAAATATCGCTGTTTTTCGAGCTGTATTCCAAACTTTTTGTTAACAAAATATTATTATTTTAAACTATTACGTGAAAACTAGATGGACAGGAGGGTCTTGGTATATACTGCGGTAGGTCACCGAAGGGGGGAGGGGGATAAAAAATGGGTCACAAAGTATGGGTAGGTAGGTTCACATAGTAGGTTACGTACTATTGATGAACAAATGCAAGAACAAGATAGTACTGATATAGACTTGGTCTTCGTCTTCGTCTAGCACATTTAATATTGGTCTTGGTTTTAGTCTTCCATTCCAATAAACGTCTTGGTCTTATTCCTCAGAAATCAGTTTTACTTTTAAAGAAATAAAATTAAAATTATATCTATGTAATATGTGCTTTTAGCACCGCTCATAACCTTACAATTTCAAATCTGTTTTTAATACCATTGCCAAATTTTGACTCCTTTTCGCTATCGTTATTCTTCATGTCGCAGTAATATCATAAAATTCTTTTCTGGTTTGTTTTTAATCGGACAAATTATAAGCCTTACTATCGATCTTGGTAGTTCTAAATGTGCAAGACTCTGACAAGACAAAAGAAACCTGCTAGACTACAACACCTACACTACTTTTCCTCTTCAGATTTTTCATGCAATATCCTATTATAACAACAATACCATATTTCAGCTGATTCTAGATTATTTAAAAGAAAAATATCTTGAATAAAATGAACCCGAAACAAAGAACTGTTAGAAATATAAGCAATTTAATCAACTAAACATTAGCAACAATCTTAAGTCATTTGCTATACTAATTATTAAAGTGCATTAAAAGTAATTATCTGGTAGTCAAATACAAACTAATATACATATTGTGCGGTTGTCACGGCAAGGATTACACATTAGTACTTAGGACCTTAACATAATTCTAAGACTGCGGCCATAAAGCTCGGAAAATAATATCCTTCTAAAGGCTCCATTCGATAAAGAAAATCTAAGCCTGAACTAGGACCTTTATTATTAACAGAGCTGCTCATTTTACCAATATTAAACAAAAACTTACACCAATACGTACTTACCCACTTTTTGTCAGCACGGATTGCATTCTTATGCAATCGATTCGTCAATTCTCGTCTCCAAACTCTCTCTAAATGTTCTTTGTAACAGTAAAAGTCCCGTCAAGTCACTTGGTTCATGAGTCATAGACATTAGGCACTTTTAATTAAAGAAATTATCATAACCACCCTTAGACATTGAAACAAAATTTATACATCTAAGATTGTTTTATACGTGATTTTATTCTGAATAAAAGAATTAAATTACACGTTCTTTCTCAACCAAACAAGAGTTCTTGACACAAATAAAACATTAAAAAATAACATAAACACAGTCAACTTGACCAAATCAAAATGAAGTTAAATCTATGATTATTTATATTAAGCTTAACAACTATCCCCAAGGTAGCAGTACTAACCAGAGGTTACACCTCCCCCCCTCAAGATGCTTCCTGCGGGGAAAAGGGGAGCAGCTTGCTAGAATGAAAGAAGTTTGAAATCTGCTTGCTCTTGCCACTGGCGACTTCGTAAAATGACGAGGAAATCTGTCGTGTGATAGAAAATGGACCAACTCTAACTGGATCTAGTTTATTTCGATTCATTTTGTTGCCTCTCTCGATGTAGACCAAATCACCAACATTGAAGGTGTACTGACGTCTATTCTTATCTACACGAAGTTTATTCTGTTGGAAGCTTTTCATAGAGTTCCTGAAAGCAACTTGACGGTCTTCTTCGAGAGATGTTTGTTGGTCTTCTTGAAACGGTGATATCGAGATTCGCCTACCCAATAATAGATATGATGGTGCAAAGCGCGTTGAGGAATGAATAGTATCATTATACTCATTGACACATGTTTCCGCAAGCGTAGACCATGATTTGGTATTATTATCGTTCATCTTACAACGGAGACGATTTACTAACGTCTGATTAAGCCGTTCGTTGAGCCCATTCGATTCTGGATGGTCGATGCACGTAAAAACTATTTGAATTCCTGTCTTTTCTAAGTAGTTCTTGAAATCAGTTGAATTTATACCCGTATATTGGTCTGCTAATAGAATTGAAATGGCATTTTTTTCTGCTATAGGATTAATTAAATTTATAAAATCTTGGGCAGTTTGAGTTTTTGACGTTGAGATCCAGGCATATCTGGTGAAATGGTCCACCAAAATATGCATGTATCGCTTCGTAGAACGATTGCCTTTAAAACCGCCAACACTATCCAGAGACATTATTTCGAAAGGTTTCGTTGCAGGACCAAATTTTGAGAGGAGACCAATAGTCCGACTACGCCGTACTTTGTTTTCTATACAAACTTTGCAGTTCTTGCAGAAATCATGAACAGCCTTATCGAGACCCTTGAAATAGTAATGAGGTCTAATCGTGGCGATCATTTGCGACGCGCCGATATGGCCAAAATGTTGATGAACGGTTTGAATTATTTCGTTTCCAAACGCCGGTGAAACGAAAATTCTCAATTTTTCTCTTAATTTTTTTAGTATCATGCCCTGTTTACACTCCGTCTGTTTAGCTATTCTCAATTCAGAAAAATGTTCGGCTTGGTCGTTTAATATTGCAGATAGGTCTATTAAATTTACAATTTGGATAGCGTCTTCGTTCTCAAAATATTCAAGAACGGGGTTTCTCGATAATAAATCTGCAAGGACATTGTCCTTCCCTTTTTTATATATAATGTTAAAATTGAACTGGGACAAATAAAGGATTAGGTCTCCTAGAATTTCGTCAGTCCTTGCCTTGGTTTTTAAATTTTCTAGGGGTTTGTGGTCGGTACAAACAGTAAAACTACGTCCAATCAGATAGTACTGCCAAAATTTGATGGCATCCTTAATTGCTTTACATTCTAGATGAATTATGTCCAACCGTTTTTCTTTATTGGAGAGTTTACGCGAATAATATGCTACAGGATGCAGTACTCCGTCGTCTTGCGGCTGTTTGAGTGTAGCTCCAATACCCTTGTAGCTGGCATCAGTCTCTATGAATACAGGTTTCTCAAAATCGTATATTGCCAGTATAGGTGTCGAACATAAGTAATCCTTTACCAAATTAAAAGCTTTCTCACAATCAGTGGACCATTCGAACTTGACTCCTTTCCTCAATAGCCGGTGTAGTGGTTCTAGTTTCTGGGTGCTATTTTCAATGTACCTGAGATAAAAATTTATTGAACCAAGAATACTCCGTACACCGGATTTATCCGAAGGTCTTTGAAGCTTTTGAATTGAAATTAGATTTGGTTTTGATGGTGAAACTTTATTCTTTGATATCACGTGACCTAGATACTTCACTGATTTAGCTGCGAATAAGCATTTCATAAGCTTTAATTTGAAACCTTCACCATTAGTGACATGTAGGAATTGTTCTATATGTTGCAGGTGGTCCTCCCAAGTACGGGAAAAAATCAAAATATCATCTATGTAGTTCACACAGAATGTATCTAAATTGTTTCTGCGAATAATATTTGACAATATTCTCTGAAATGTTGCTGGAGCGTTTTTCAGGCCGAAAGGAAGAACCCGGAACATAAATTTTCCATATTTGGTAACAAAGGAAGTTTTATCCCTATCCTCCAATTTCAAAGGAACGCACCAAAAAGCTGAATTTATATCTAAAACTGTGAAATATTCACAATTGGCCACTTTGTCTATAACATCTTGTATCGTAGGAAAGGGGAAACATTCTGGAACAACTAGTTTGTTTAGTTTTCTGAAATCAATGCATAACCGGGACCTTCTATTTTCATCTTTCTTGTACGCCAGAGTTACAGGCGAAGCAAATGGAGAATCTGACTCTTCAATGATTCCGGCTTGCAAGAGTGCTTTTATCTGAGTTCTAATTTCTTTGTCGTCCGGAATTGAACACTTATATGGACGAGAGGTGACGTATTCATCTCTTAACAGTTTGATCTCAGCTTCCTTCGATCGAACTTTCCCAATATCAAATTTATCCTGGGCAAACATATGTCTATATTTGTGAATAAGATGCAAAATCATTTGTTTGTGCCCATTGTCATCAATGTGGTCTAATTCAGCTTTAAAATCACCTACATTCAAATTTTCATTGAAATTAACATCAACATAATCATTAAAAACGTCATCATAATTGAAACTCTGATCATAACTTGATCGAGAAAAATATTTACAGTTTGATTGTTCAGCAGAAATTGTCTGAGCACTAGGGGCTCGGTCTTCCTGAAAATCAAGGGTTTGTTTGCTATTAGTGCGTTGGAAAATTTCCAAATTTTCATTTTGAATTAATTTAAATGTCTTAATAGCATCAATACCTAGTAACAGATCATATGAGAAATTATCGTTTTTCACAACATAAGTTGTTAAGTAGTCAGTAATGTGTCCAATGCGAAGTTTTATTATAGCCCGGGCTGAAGTAAAATTACATCCGTTGATAGTTTTTAATAAACTCTTATTTTCTATCAATCTCAACTTTAGCAAATCAGCAATTCGTTGGTTAATAAGCGTAACGTTTGAGCCAGAATCGTATATAGCTCTGACCTTTAAATCGTCGTTAAGAACAACGTTCAATTTTATCAACGGATTTAATTTTGCCCGGTCACTTAGTTTAAATTTTTATCAAGATCAATTTTTAGTATTTCCACGTCGGGAGAATTTTCTATCATATTTGTTTTTAGTTTTTCGTTAGTGGACTGCTTGGTACGGCATTCAGCTACCGAATGGTATCGATTTTTAAAACCAAGAGAAGCACAAAACGAACATGGTTTCCGTTGGGATTCATTTTTCGGCTGGGACTCAAGTCTTTTGTTCAACATAGCTGTATGCGTATCGTTCAACCTTGGTCTGGAAGGGTTCTCTGTTTTTTTTCTCTGGAATGTGCCTTCCAATTTTCGGAGTTCTGTATAGAGTTCATCGAGTGAGGTAATCAGTTCCCTATCAAGCTTCTCTTGAGCCTCACTAGGTAAACCAACTACTATTAGGTTAATGCGAGATATTTCGCTGCCGTTAGGTTCAACGTCAAGACATAGCTTTTCCTTTGCCAGCGCATAGTCAACTAAAGACCCGCCTAAAAATTTAAAATTAAAAGCCTTTTTAACGATGGACCAACCCTTATCAACAAAAACATTTAAAAAAGAATCCTTCCAACTTGTCCAAGAAGCAAATAGCCCTATTTTCCTTATAATAGTATCATACCAGTCTTTTGCTGGTCCAATTAAATAAAAATTTAAAGCCTGAATCTTAAGACTATCCGTGATTATCTGGTTTCGGTTACACTCTTCTTCAAATCTATGCAACCACTCTGTGGGGTTGTTTTGTTTCCTATCGAATTTTTCTAATACAAATTTTTTTTCGATTTGTTGCAATTCTATGCCATCAGGAGTAGCGTTCAATTTTAGCTGACGCTCTAAACGTTTAATTCGATCTTCTAATTCTAGTTGTGAAGGTTCAACAACCCGAGACCCCGTCGGAGCTAAAGGAACATATTCTTCTAAGGGTAATTCTTTGAAACACACATTATTCGAGTCATCAAAATATGTGTTGCGAATTTCGTCATCCATTTTAATAGCTATAGTTCTATAACCGTTTATGTCTTTAATTGCGGTTGTTGCGTTAATTATAGGTTTCTTACTTGACAACACTGTGTGGAGTTTTAGGTCCTTGTGTTCATTTGGTAATAAATACCAAATTTTTTTATCCGTAGAAATATTCTGGATCGTAAAATCCTTGTCACCTTTCTTCACAACTTGAACGAAAATCTGGTTCATCTTCTTGTTTATTGGAATCTTGTAATTTAATTTCTAAGATTGTTTTATACGTGATTTTATTCTGAATAAAAGAATTAAATTACACGTTCTTTCTCAACCAAACAAGAGTTCTTGACACAAATAAAACATTAAAAAATAACATAAACACAGTCAACTTGACCAAATCAACATGAAGTTAAATCTATGATTATTTATATTAAGCTTAACAACTATCCCCAAAGTAGCAGTACTAACCAGAGGTTACATACATATAACTGAGAACCAGTTAAACGAACTACTGCGGCACTGTACTGTAATTTAACTGTGCAAGATTATCTGCATTTCTTTTTACGAAATACAAAATATAATATGCACCGTTCCTCGTCCCACGTATTATTACTGTAACAAATGTTCTCTTTCTAAAACATTTAACTGTTTTTATAACACGGTTGCCCAAACACCCTTTATTTCACATTCGTCGTTCTACAACAAGATTATTTCTAAAGAAGTTTCACTAATTATTTTTTGCAGCAATGTTCTTGTGTGTGTGTGTGTATAAAATCCTTTCGAGTGTATTGCATTTTAAGTAAATAAGTTGCCATGATAAAAAAACATGTTGTTTGTTCTATCCTCGAAAGAGATGTTTACACATTATTGCAATGGCTAGTAAAAGATTCACAGTACGAATAATAATATAACAGATGAATTTTCCAGTTTAACTTTGCCTTTAAACGCGTCGGATTGTAGTTATCGTGTGTGGGTGCAAAATGTGTTTCTTGTACATTGTAGAACAAATTCTTTTGGGTAAGTTCTACAAAATATATTCTTTTTTAAAAATTCTAATTAAGTACACTTACATTACAATGAATTACTTCTTCCCCCTTATCAGACACTGTGAGTTCGAAATTGAGTGTGAACAATACTATGACGTAGTGTCGGCCATCATTTTTTTAATTGTTGCTGTTGTCGGCCATCATTCTTTTATAATTGTTGCTGTTGTCGGCCATAATTCTTTTTCAATTGTTGTCGCATTGTCACTGATGTCGGCCATTATGGTTTTTAATAGATATACAGTAATTGATGATCAAAATTTAAAGGAATTGTTTGTAAATAGGTATGCAACATATCGAAAAGGAAGCTTTGAGACAAAAGATACTGTTAAAACAGGTATTCATCGCAAAATAAAATAATTATAAATGTTAGAAAAGCTTATGATATCATAGGTATGATTATGCCAAATTTATGGATATATCATATAAAATTATTACTAGTTCAGTAGGTACGTGTTGTAATGAAAACATAAAACTAAAATAAGTATCCTTAATTATCATCTGCGCTTTAAGACTCTTGTGGTTATAATACATTATTTTTCATGCCAGACATTATTCATTATTACTAAGTTATTCTTCGGTGAAGATCTTTTGTGTATTGTAGCAAATTCAGACAAATGTAGACATTTCTATAACACGTGTCTTTATCGAGACATGCAAACAATCACCTGGTTCATTTCATACATTTTCTTTGAATTTGAAAGTTGTGAATCAATTTCTGTCAATGAAAACGTAATGACTTCTCGCAGCTTGATTTCTTGCAAAGTCAATGAATTTGAATAGAACTGCCGTAAATAGCAACTCCTGTGGCCTACTGGTAACAATACAATAAATACATACATAACTTTGTAGAGCCAAATCAGCAGTTTTCTCTTTCTCCAGTTTATCGTTTTCTGCGAAATATTTATTCATTTCATCTCTTTATACATTGTACAAAGGTAGTATCACTATTGCTATTATTCATGTACCTATATAATCATTTTATACGTTGAACTATTATTATTGCCGTTCTTAATTTAGATTCGCATGTAAGTTTAATTACTTATACAACTAATAATTCTAAGTAATTTTTACAACGTATAACGTTGCCTGAATCCGAATTTTTTGGAATCAGTAGATATAATATTAACCCCTAGAGCCTAGACCAATCTTTGTGAAGCCTAACAAATAATAAGCCAGACGTCGGTTTTGGTTTTCGATTATCATCATCATAAGGTCGTCAGTCCTAAGACTAGTTGGACACGCACCTCCACTCGTTCCCTTTCCTGATATAATCTTCACATTTCCCCAAAACTACAACAACCCACATCCTTAAGTATTTGCGAACAGTAATCTATTCTAGGTCTACCTATACTCATCTTAACTCCTTTTTCTTCTCCTATTCTTTCTAATACCTCTTCTTTCTTAACCTTCTTTATCCATGGTATCTTCATTATTCGCCTATAACACCACATTTTTAACGCTTCTAACCTTATTTTCTTTACCGCCGCAGCCACCACCTATGTTTAGCACCCGTACAGCGCCGCCCTCCGAACATACCTACATCTTTAACAATATTTTTCGAATTTCTAAATTGGTTGTTTGGGAGCATAGAAGTGACTTCTTTTTATTGAAAGCGACTCGACCCTGTGCTATCCCCTGCATTATATCCCTACTACTCCTTCCGTCCTGACTTATCTGACTTCCTAGATATCTAAAATCAGCGACTTCTTCTAATATTTCGTCTCCTATCTTTATATTCGCTCTTTCATTATTTTTTCTTCCCTTGCATACCAGTATTTATTTTATCGATTAAATAAAATATTTTCCCACTTCGGCTCTAATTTTAACAGTTCTGGCGCCTAAAAGGATACAGTAATCGATTTATTTTTGACGAAGAAAACGAGAGGTACGGTTATAAACAATAGCAATATCTAATTTCTAGTGTCTTCGTTGTTGCGGGTATTGCGTTAAATATCACCCTTACCAACCCCCAAAGCAATCTTCAAGTCTACATAGGGTTATTTCACTTAATAAATTATCGATCTATGTTGTGTTACTTCATTGTTCGTATTGAATAATTTGAGATAGAAAACATGAATTAATAAATAACAAAAACACATTCTATCCAAATCGATCATTAACTTATTTACCTCAATGTATTTTTTAATTGTCAATGTTACATAACTTTTGTTACAAAGTACTGTTTAGTGTTGCATTGTCCTTATCAATGTAAGTAAGTAGGCAGTCATTAGATAAAAAAACAAGAACACAAGCATGTTGTGTGCTGTCCTACGCATTACTAAAATTAGTGGTCTCTGATGACTCGCAAGCATATTTTACGTTTATTAATAAATAATGTATTAAGCAAAATTGTTTCTGATAACGGCGATAAAAAAACGATTATAATTTTGTATGAAACCCATACGTACAAGAATGAATATGAAACAATGGTTTGTATTCGCCTTGGCAGGCCTACTTACATGTCTGTAAACATGCATTAATTACTTGTATTGTTTTCCTTTGCATTTTCTTATCGCCACCTGACAAGTTCTGTCGCTAAAGGATTGGTAACCAGATAGCTTATTATAGAAAAATAAGAGTGTAATCATTCCGGTGAAAAGGAAAAGTTGACTCGTTTACTAGAGTAAGATCGTACTTTAAGAGCTGCTTCAGAATAGGCGTCATAGCAACGCTTTTGAGAAGCGTTACCTTCTATATATAGTTTCACACATAGAAATGTAGCGCTGCAGACAGTCTGTGTAAAAGTTGTGAACAGGAGAAGTGGCTTTGTACACCGTGCCTTCTCTTAAACAACATTATTCTAAAGTCTCTTTAAGAATAAGTCAATTATTCAAAGACGAAACGTAAACAAAATCTCATCGCCTACGCATAAAATCCAATGCGCATTGTCTTATTGCGCAGCGACTTGCGTAGCTCAACTTGACTCTTGCAGGTCCTTACATGTAGTTTCTGCTTATATTTATATACCACTTGTATATCACTTCATTATAATTCCTAGGGGTAGTTTAAATTATATTTTTCAAGTATATTACAAGCTAATTCATTTATGATTGGTTGGTACAGGCTATTTTGAAGATGTACTTCCAGTCTCTCAGTAGTTTCAAAGTACTTTACTGTTCTTTTCTGCGTACATTTAATATGTAAATAAAACATTAGACGGTCTACGTAATAAATCATTCCGAAAAGATTGAAGACATTAAAAATAGGAAATACGATTTTATGTTAAAGTTAAATTAATCACGCTGTAACGCGAACTCGAAAGTATCCGCCAACAGATGCAAACATTTCTTTTCGAGTTGAATTAATTGACTTCATAAGTGAAGTATTGTATTTATTAGAAGAGAGGGTTGCCGTTTTCAGAACATTTTTCATAATAATCGCTAATGCAGCGTGACAGGTGCGAAAACAAAGAGGAAGATTTAATGCAAAATACGAACATCTGTTTTAATTTAAAGGTATTTTTCATAAAATTATTTACAATTAGGGGTGCTAATTATTATATTTATTGTTTGAGAACAAAAAAAAGAGTCGTTTATAAACGCCTGACTCAGGCGCCTATACAAGATTTTGTTTAGCGGGGCTGGGTTATTATATATTTAATCTAATTTGGAGTATTTATTGTCTACATTGATTCCGGTATTAACAATAAATCAAAATGAGAGAGCTTATGAATATAGACATAAGGGGATGGAGCATATGTATCATTATTATAGACAAGGGGAGTGAAGTTTCTCAGGGAATGAAAGGTAATGACCATTTAATGATCATCATCATAAGGTCCTCAATCCGAACACGCATCTCTACTTCATTCTATCTTCTGCTAATCTTAGCTTTTTCCATCCTGCTAACTCTAACTGCTCCTTCAGTGGTGCCTACATTTTATTGGTTGTGCTCCACCACGAAAGGATTTTCTTCGCCTGCGCAGTTACTGCACCGCTTTCCTTTTAACAACTTCCTCCTCGCAAGTTTATGTTTCATCCCTGTATTCATATGGGAGCTGTTACGGAGATTCGATTCCAATTCCGATCCCGATAATTTTCGATTTCGACTTCGGTTCCGATATTTTTAAATCGAAGGTTAAAATCGGATGTCAAAGCCCACGGGCGGCTAAACATGTTTATCATGATTACGATTATTGTTTCAGTTTAATTTTAATATTTCTTTTAGTCGTTAGAGATAGATTTGCTTATCATTATTCAACCTGTTTTATTTTATTATACTGAAAATTTCTATAGTTTCAAATGGATATAGGTAAGATAGTCAAATATTTCTTGAATGTTCTTTTGCATAGCTCGAGGCAGTCGTACCTTGTCGAGTTTTTCCCCTTATTGGCTTCTGGCTCGTATTCTTTTGTTGCATACCAGGTATTGGTGGTGGCACCAAAACAATTTTTGATTTTGTCACTTATTTTAAAGTTAGTTACGTTTTATCCTTCTTCTTGTTAACTTGCGTTTTTAATTCATATTTTCTTCGTTGTGCCTGTAGTTGTAATCCGTTATTTCATGGTTAATAATTCATTTGTAAATAAGTTTCATTCGCTCGGTTAAAACCAACATTTTGAGAAAATATTGCTCGTCATTTCACTTGCTTGTTCGGAAATATGTGTCGAATGATAAGTGGTTTTCTATAGGTTTTGACACAAATGTGTTAAACCGTATTCAGTAATAAATAACAAATACTCTCACTCATTGTCATTGTCATTAGTCGCACTTCCTATAGGTAAGTGACGCATTCTACACGAGTTTGTGTTTAAAGACAAAGATAAAACTTTGCGTCGGTAAATAATAATGTGGTTAATTTATATTCATAGCCATTGGTTGTCTGTCTGGACCTGGGTATGTGGTCAACGCTTTTCCTGTTCCGCCGAATGACGTTTTAACGGTAGCATATCCGCCTACCGCTTTCCCGATTTAAAGATAAATAGCTAATCGAACGGTACAATCGAATTTCGATTGTAAGTTCCGATTGATATTGGGGTGGTTGGATATGTGGGTGTCGACCCGAAGGAAAGAACATAGTCCCGCTACACGGTTCCGCGAACCGCCCTTTCCCTGTAAGACGAAATCACCTCGGCAGCGTGTTCTGATTATCGTATGTTTCCCTGCCGCAGCAGTCGCCGCCGATGCTGTCACGTCGTTGACATCGATTCGACAATTCGTCGCTCTTGTAACATATTGCGCGAAAATTCAAATTAGCCTTGAACATTCTCCATACTGTCTCCTGGGGTGAGCGACAACTGCAGCTACTCTGACTTGAAAAAATAATACCATAGAATAGATCATAGACAGCCCAATATATCACGAACTTTTTGAAAACTGGATGCACGACATTATCAACGCGTGACTTGTTCTAAAGTCCGGAATAAAAATTATTCTTTTCAATTTCACTCTACCGAGTTACGACCAAACTAACTCCATAAATTTCTTTAAAATAGTACCGGAAAAGGTCCGGTTGCAGGACTAAACAGCCGATTGTGTACGAATAGAGTACCGAAACAGTATTTAGTACGAAAAAATCACGGAAACAGCACCGATTGCTTTCTAGAAAGTAACTGAAACACCACCGAATGAGCGACGCATTTATACTAAAAAAAGCACTGAAACAGCACTTAAGGAATACTAAAATTTTTGATTTTGTATTTAATGCTGTTTTGGTGCTATTATATACAGTATGCTTTTTGGCGAGGCGCTGTTTGAGGGCTCTATCGGATCTTTTTTTAATGTGATGCTAGTTTGGAGTTTTTTAGAGTTTCAAATGGTAGTATTTTGGCTATAATTTTATAATTTAAATTTTCGTTTAATTTGTAGGAACTATTTCGGTGGTAATTTAGGTCATTTCAGATATTTGAATGCGATTCGGTGGTGTTATAATTCTTTTTATTTTTACTCGGGGTACTATTAATTTTCGAATGTAGTGATTATGAGATGACCTGAAGCAATTATTAACCAATCCGATAAACTCCGAGGAGATGGAAGTAACTTGAATGTAATTTTTTTCGAGATTTCTCTTTTTCTTTAAATAATTTTAAATTTATAGACCTGTAGGGTGAGTTATGTTGACCCGTATTCAAGTTTTCTTTCCGATTTATTCTAAAATGAGCAGACTATTATAGTGTGAGACTTACTTCTTTCAAGATTTTTCCAATAATTTTAAGTCAGATTAGGTTATGTAAGGTCACGGTTGGTTTAGGTAACGCTAGTTTCTTTGAAGAAAAACAATGATTGAAGGCGACGCCATATAATAAAAAGTCTAAATTCCCAAAAAAAAAACTTTTGGGTGTTTCATACCCACCAGCCAGTAATGCTTGTGGGCGGGCAGTCCCTCTGGATTTCGCCGGAAGGTAGGGCGAAAGGCCCTCTTCAGCCTGCTTTCAGGAATCGTGGGAATGGGTGGGTGGTGGTTCGGGTGAGAAAGTTGAGACGGACGAAATGAAGACACAAGAGGATGAAAGATTATCTGTAGAATATTACTGCCCCAACATTTGCCTAAGTGATCCAAGGAAACCACAGAAAAACTTGGACTAAGGCAGACGGACCCAGAATCGAACCGGCGTCCTCCCGAATGCTGAGCAATGGTCAACAACAGCCAATTGTTCAGACATAAAATCTAACCTAATTTTGTCATATATTACTGTTAAACGGCATTAGCATAACCTCCGGCATAAAGCGGTTAATTTTTATAATTTTTGAAAATAACACGGTCGGTATTACTATTATTGTCATAGATAAAGTTGGGAATAACTGTCCCAGCATTTGCCTAGTGATCCAAGGAAACCACAGAAAAACTTGGACCAAGGCAGACGGACCCGGAACCTGCACGATTAAGAGGACATCTATAGGGTAAAATTTTGCTAATTATTTGTACCTTTTACAAATTGCGATTTTATTTATTTTTTTACATTATTTGTTATGTGCTAACTACATATCTAAACTGACGCTGCAGTTGCATTGCGCCCTTTTTGCACTATCTACTATGACCTCTTCTCAACCCTCGCCCAACCATCGCCGTTCCATTATTTTGGACGCGGTCTCGCGTTTTCGACAGGAAACTTTTATGTAGACGAACTGTTGAAAAATTGGCACATCACGGCCACGAACTGCTTAGAATAATCAATTCGCTGCCAGATATCAATCACTTTGTAGGTTAAACAATCACGAATAAAAACACTTATGCAGACTATCTGAACGAAACAGTCTTCCAAGTTATATTTATTACAGCCGCGTGTTTTATTCTTGAAATTATTATTAATAACATTAGAAACATCAAATGTATACTCAATAATAACAGATTTAATTAGAAATTGTCAGTATCAAGTTTATGTTACTTTACTTTAACATACATCTGTATCATCTTCATCATTTTTAGATAATATTGAATCGAAGATGTTTATGTCACAATTTAGTAACCTACCAAAAACTGTTTATAAAATTGGATAATATTCACTTTCAAAGAGTTAGTATTACTCCCATCATCATAATTATTTTCAGCCCCAAGACTGACTGGACACGCATAGTTAATGGTTTAAACGTTAAGATAAACCATTTTCTTATCTTTTATCTTTAACTTATATGATTTTACAAGTAGTAATATTTTCATTGTTTGAAGAAACTATAGGTACATTTCTGAATATTTAGCATCACATGGATACGTATAAAGGGATTCTCTTTTTCGTAGTAGTTTTCCAGAAATTTCAATACAATTTATATCTTCATTTGGTGGAATATATACATACATCACTTATTTGTAAGATTTGTTTGCTTTTAAGTAAAATTGTGTTATTGGGCTCTTTTGTAGTCAATAATACAATAAATTGATTATGATAACGTGCCTATCACGTTGAGGTTAGCTACGCCGGGATTCGTTTCAGCAAGTAGATATCCACACAAGTGGACCTTGTTGGAACATACGTAATCCTAAAATGTAGCATCGTACTACAGATGGCGTATACCGCGCCATTTGTGGTATTTTCTAAAACGCGCTGTTAAGGCAGCAGATAAAAGTTGGTTTTGTTCTGTCGGAGCTGTCTGCGACGCGCTGATGAGATCCAAAAAGATCGAAATCGCGATCCGCGTCTGGCAGTTTCGACAGAATACATTACGAATTATTTTATTAAATTGCAATTGTTTTACTGTTGTTCGACTTATAATAACAATATCAGGAAGTATACACTTGTTGGTTCGTTGCAAATGTAAAAGATTTCATTGAAACGACGACTTAATTAGGCAAGGGGATTGTTACCATTTTATGAAAAACCCATAAAGCCATCCTCATTTTATTATCACTACTTTTTTTGGTGGGATTTTCATGAGGAATCTAAAGAGAAATCCTTACATCGGCTTGCCCCTTATAAATTCTAGTCGGGTAATACATGCATACAACATACATATATTGCGATTGTATTTCGTATGGAGATGCATTCTAGAAAATAGTTCTGCCGTCGGTGGTATCATGACAAAAAGGGCTTATTTTAATAAAACTAGTCATTCACCTTCTATTATTTCATTTTTAATACAGTTCTTTGAGAGACGATGCTCTCTCTCGAATATGTTTTTACAATAAATGACCTCACGTTAAAGTTTTATGTCAGCGCCCCCGGCACATGGACTGTTTTACCGTCCTTGGTCAACTCCGGTCGTTATCAGCCGTGACACTTGCTTTATGCAAGCACTGGGGAGCAGTAACAGAAGAGAGTAACTGTAATCAGGATCAGTAGCGGTGGAGTTTTTTTTTATGTAAATCAGCGTCCTTAGTAGCGTTTGTCGCGCCCGTTTTAATTATTCAGGGCCGTAGTAGTAATAAAGCGGCCGACACGGTCGTCGCGGGGCGAAGGTGCTGATGGCGGTGGTGGCACTACGACACGGTGCGCTGGTGGTGCCACTTATACACCGGTGCAGGTCACGACTCGCGATCGCGACAAGTGTTTTACTCCCAACTTTATCTATGGCAATAATAGTAATACCGACCCTGTTGTTTTCAGAAATGATAAAAATTAACCGCTTTATGCCGGAGGTTATGTTAATGCCGTTTAACGGTAATATATGACAAAATTAGGTTAGGTATTATGTCTGAACAATTGGCTGTTATTGGATAAAGTAAGGGCGGTTGTTATCCCGACTTGATGAAATAGGTAACCTTCACCCACGTTGTCAAAGCAGTACCACTGAAGATGCCAGCCGCAGTTGTCGACGAAACGTCTGGGCCATACAGGTCATTTCATCCACGAGGCTTCAGTTTGAAACCGAGCGACATGGCCTAGAGGTCTAGACCATTGCTTAGCATTCGGGAGGACGCCGGTTCGATTCCGGGTCCGTCTGCCTTGGTCCAAGTTTATTTGTGGTTTCCTTGGATCACTTAGGCAAATGCTGAGGCAATAATATTCCACAGATAATCTTTCATTCTCTTCTGTCTTCATTGTGTCCGTCTCATCTTTCTCACCCGAACCATCAGCCACCCAATCCCACGATTCCTGAAAGGAGGCTGAAGAGGGCCTTCCGCCCTACCTTCCGGCGTAGTCCGGAGGGACTGCCCGCCCACGAGCATTAGTGGTTGGTGGAAATGAAACACCCAAAAGTTTTTTTTTTAGTTTGAGTCATTATTGTACCACAAAATTTAACGTATACAGTCAATAATTTTGAATTGTTCACACAAACTTTCACCCCCATTTTCACATTATTAGGGGATACTTTTCCAAAAGTTCTTATTGAAGGGTGCTTACGCCTCAAAAGGAACCCATTACCCAAATTTCGTGTTTCTAGCTGCAATAGTTTTGATCAGAATTAGGACTTCTCCTTATGCAATATTTTAATACAAGTGACTCCATCTTATAGTTGACTTTCATAGGTTGTCTTGTAAGATATATTGGATATATGGAACTGTCTATGGAGTGCTAATGAGATCCAAACAGATTAAAGTCGACAGATCTCTGACCAAGAACTTTTTTTCAAAAGTCGAAATAATTTCGTTTGCATCATCATCATAGGGTCGTAAGTCCTAAGACTGGTTGGACACGTGGGGATGCGTGTCTCTTTTCTATCCTGAGCTAAACTCAGTAAAACAGTAATAAACCAAAAAAAATCTATTATAATTATATTATTTTATCCGAATTTTGTTTTATTCCTAAAAGTTTTAATAGTAGGCGTTAGTACTTTAACTTACTTATTAACAAAAACTAATAACATTTAAACCCGTGGACGCCTACATAAATATTTTATTGACTCTCCCTTCTTACTTTATATGACATTTTGGCTAGCAATAGCATCCGTTCCTTTATTAAAAGACGTAGGTTCTGTAACAACATAAAAGAAAAGCTAAAAGTATCGGCAAATGTCACGGGTTATGAATAGACTTCGAAGCGTCCCCTGACGAAAATCGAGGGAATCTCTGTCGTGGATTACTTTGATGTGCGAAACGCCATCGGAATCATATTGTGCGATATCTATCTGAGCTCCCTTTTTGAGACAGACGGAGTCGTTTCCATTGTTATGACAGAGCCCTCCGGATCTGTTCACAATAACTACGGAGATGTCACTTCCGACACGGCGATTTAATGGAGGCAACGTCTAAGGTGCGAAGAGCCGCATTCTCGAAATGGTGTATCCGAATAGGATATCAATTTAGGCGGTGTATTCAATCAAAACTATATTCGAAAGTGTTCCGGGGATCGGTGCTGAGGCGGCCATTCCACTGATCCTTTTCTTTAAAGGATATTGTAGAAGGGAACTTGATCTTATATCTTCTCGTGCATACTACCAATCCTAAGCTTGATATTGAATTTGTTTGAATTGTGTAACACTAACATATATTAAAGGTAACGTCCTTTCTTGTTCTATTGAATAAAAGATAACCCGTTTTGCTTTAGCTTTCGTTTGTTTCACCCTTATACCGAATATAAATATGGCGCTCCAGATTCCTGGAAAACCGATTGTTCTTGTTCAATTTAGTATGGTCCTTGTGTTAGTTTATTTCTACTTAATTAGTTATTTTCTTGATACGGCAGTTTGGAAAATAAAAATTTCAGGAACAAAGATTATGAACGGATGCATGATGACTCGCGTAATCTCAGATTCTCCTCTCTTCTTCCAGTAGGTATCTCAGACTTATTGAGTATATTAATCACCTCTTGCTCACACACGCATGGACGTACCCTTCCCCCATTGTTTAAGTATATGTATGTATAGAAATACGTTGCGTGAAATCAAACAACAAACGAAGTTTCGTTTATTTGGGCTTCACAGAGTTTAATGTCAAATATGATGAATGGAAGTCAGACAAAGGGAGAAGAAAATCAACAGAGATCGCAGATCATTCGCGTGTGATTTGAAATGATAACAAGTCTTGGTGGAATATTGTGTTACGAAAACCATTTCTAGTATACGTCTATCTGCCTCTTTTCTTCAGGAACGGGTAGAGATATCAAGTTGAAATTAATACTAAATAGATACCAAAGTTACAACAATAATGTGAATTTCTAACTCAATGCAATAAAAAGATCCAGTTTAATCTAAACAGTATTGTTAATGTGCTAGACCCTTAAATCATGCACTCTGGGTTTCTAAATAACTTTCATAGATTCCTTCAATGAATACTAGAATATGATATCATTAGTTGAATGTACCATGCAGACAAAATTCCATGTTCTGATGGACAAATCGCCACTAAAATTGTTTAAAAGATTCCTATGGTCATTACAACTGGTTCAAATACTCTCCAATCTTGACATACTTAATGAATTCAACAAACGACCTGAACGCATCTATTTCCATATTCAGTTGCTGGTTCGCTAGTGACTCCTTAACCCCAAGAATCCCGTTTATTAGTTTGAACAGGGATGCAATATAAGAAAAGGGTGGGGTCATTTGAATTCATTATCTACATACACATACACAGATACATACATCCCATGGTGGTAGTGGAAGCAAAATTAAATCCTCACTATTGTGTTTATTGATTTGAGGGCCAAACACACGGATCAGCGTGTGATCTACATAGTAATGACACTGCATCCCTCGGGACACGGGTTCGGGATTAACTCCGAGTGCGGGACTTATTAATTGAATGCCAGGCACGTCCGTTCGTCATTGGCGGCCACTTGCTCTGGAATTGCTCCCTGCATGTGGGTTTGTATGTGCCAGTGGAAGAGACACGAGACGACATAAATATCTAACGCTTTATGAGATGACCGTCGTTATCACTAGCGTTTAATAAAAGTGTGATGATTCTCTTGGTAGAATACTGATAATCCTTCCGTTGAAATAACAACAGAAAAATACACGTTTTGATTATGATTTCTCCAAACAGCGGCTTCCTAAGCTGATTGAAATTTGAGCACTAGTTTTCTCTTAATAACAGTTTTCGTTACGTATTTTGTGGGTACCTAGTAACACCAAAAAGTCATCAATCCGAAAATTGGCTGGACATGCACCCCCTTTCTAACCTGTGACCAAAGGTGTAGCTAGGCGTCGACTTTAGAGAACGTCATAAAAATCACCGTTTCAAAAAAGACCCTACTGGTCAGTAGCACTTATTCAGAGACGTTTGGCAACACTAACAGTTGTGGGATTCCCCAGGCAAAGGATTCATATCCAGGCCAAAAACTTATTAAAAAGTAATTAACTCCCCAGATTCTTTTGGCTCTGCTTATCAGTCTTATCGTGACGTTTTGTGGATGGTAAGTGATTAGTACCATTCCTCACCAAAACATGTAAGGGTCCTAGCAAAGTGGATTTCGCCAACGTCCACGTTCGGATTAGCTAAGCCTCCGCCAGTGCAAATTTTATCATTTTCTAAAAATTATTGTTTGCGGGTAGTAATCTAAACCTTCCTTTGCCACCCTTCTCCCCTGTTTCTACTTCAAATGTGTCTCTAACTAGCTCTTTCTCAGGTGTGCTTTCGTACTCTATCTTTCTTATTTCTCAGTGATTTCCACAGCGCCCTTCTCTGTTCTCCTTCTTCTTCCATTGTCTCCTCATTTCTATCCAGTATCCATGGTATTTTTTCCATCTACCGATTACATCACATCTCATTGGTTTCGACTTTTTTTACTGTGTGTGCACCTTCCATGTTTTGCACCCATACGCAGAGTTGTGTTTCACACGTACTCCTTTAACAATTTTTCTCAAAATTTCCAAATTATTCGTTCACAAAACCAACTCGATCCTACACTACTTTTCTGTTTCACGTTTCTCTACCTCTTTTTCCATCCTCAGTTCTAACTTCCTAGATAACGAAAATCGACAACCTCTTCTAGTTCTTCATATTGTTTCTAATGTTTTACCAATTTGTATTATTCTATTTTACGTCACTGATGTGTGGAAGATAGTTATAGATTACATGATTGTATTTTTTACGAATTCTTACTTATTTCTCATTCTATAGTGCTGCCATGTATAACAAAAGATCGATAGGTACAAGAAAAGTTAAACTCTGGTAGTGTATTTGTTTTACTTTGGGTTCGATAGTAATTCGGTTATGGTCACTTGTCAGTGGCGTCGACAATTGGCTAATAGGAATGTTTCGGTTTATTAAATCAACTAATTAAGCGCTCCACCTACTTCCCGCCTCTACTCATTAACTAAATGTGTCCGTTGGACTTGGGCGGAGCATTAGACGTCTAGCTAGCGGTCACGCACATGATAACTCGATCATGTCAACCTTCTCGACTAATTCAATTTGCGCTCTTGAGTAAGGCAACCGATTTGATGAACATTCACTACCGTCTTGGATTTACAAGTGCTAATACAATATAAGAATGGACATTAGTATACTACAATAAAATGGAAGTTTGCCCTAAAATACTTTTAATCCTTCGCCCATATTAAAGACCCACAAAAAAGAGGTTCTTTTAAAAATAAGGTGAATTTTTCGGAAAATATAGAATAGAATATGCAAGGTATGTAGAAGTAGGGAAAGAGCGAATATAAAGATAGGAGACGAAAATTTAGAAGAAGTGGCTGATTTTAGGTATCCAGGAAGTCAGATAAGTTAGGACGGAAGGGGTGGTAGGGATATAAAGCAGAGGATATCGCAGGGTCGTGTCGCCTTCAATAAAAAGAAGGCACTTCTATGCTAGCGAACGTTTAATTTAGAAATTCGAAAAAGGTTGCTAAAGATGTATGTTTGGAGGGCGATATTGTACGGGTGCGAAACATGAACAGTGGGCGCGGCGGAAAAGAAAAGGTTAGAAGCGTTTGAAATGTAGTGTCATAGACTACAGAGAAGAATAGAAATGAACAGGTTTAGAAAGAATAGGAGAACAGAGGACTTTATGGAAGTCAATAAGAAATAGGCGAGATAGGTTGGTAGGAGACCTTCTCAGGCATGAAGGTCTAGTCAGAGACATATTAGACGCAGAAACGGGAGTTAGGAGAGGTAGAGGTAGACCTAGATTAGATTACTGGTCGCAAATAGTTTAGGTTGTGGGTTGTTCTAGTTTTAGGGAAATTCGAAAGTTAGATTAGTATAGCAAAGAGTGGAGGTGCGTGTCCAACCAGTTTTAGGACCGACGACTTTATGATGATGATAGAATATACGTGGACTATATGGTAGATGAACAACAGAACCTATATATACAAAAGACTTATTATTGTATCGTAGGTAAATAATGCAAATAGAAAATTAAGAAAATAATTTTCGAAATTTTGTTCTAAAAGATTATAAATTTAACTGTATCGCATGAAGTGTTTATTGATTTTATAAATATTTTTAAGAAGATGAGGTACTTACCTACCTACATTAAATTTAATTGGGATATCTCATGATTACATTTTGTGTTAATGACCAACGACCCAGTTTTGTTTCTTATTAATTGTATGTTGAAAGAAGTTGTTTCTAATAAAAGAACACATTTCGTTTAAGGCTAATTTCAAGAAGCCTTATACAGTCGCATAATGATAATACAAAAAGTTAATTAGTTATCTGTCTTCTCTTCCTTTTAGAAAGCATTTCGGATCCGTCAATGAGCTTAATTTTCAGTAATTGACGCTATCGAAGTCGTAAACACCATAAACGTCCAAATTTCTGATAACAGCGTGAAGATAAATTTAATTAATGGACATAAAGTTACCGCCACAGTAGCAGATGTCAACAAAGTTAACAATACCATAAAGAGAACGTTTCCTTTTTTCTTTTGGAGAAATAAAAGCCACAAAGATATCAGCGCACATAAATCTTCCAAAACACAGTCCGTTTACTAGTAAAGATAATAGTCTGCCTATTATGCCTTCAGTTATATTCTTAGATATTCTTTGAAACATATAAACACATATAAACTAAATATACATAAAAAATATAAAATACTGTCAAAAAGATTACGTTTATTTCCAAAGAATTAAATGTATATGTAGTTAAATGACGAAAACTAATCTTGATTTTTCTGCAAACCTCTTCAATGCATCAGTTCCAGCACAGTATAAAGAACTATACAGTAGGTTCACTTCCCTGGCAACGCTTATGCATCCCCCACCTGTCGACACTTCAGCAGTTTGCAAGCGTCAACTGTTTTTATGTATAGGCCTGACGCTGGAAGCTGGCGGAAATTTTAAAATGGCGTGGATGCGCGGTGGCAAAAGTAGGCAGTTTTAGGTATAAGGATTGCAGTCCTCATTCCTCAGTATTCCTATCAGGGGCGTAGATTTAATATTTAAAAGCAGGGATCAGTGAATAAGTAATAGACATACAAACAGAAGAACTAATGGTTGATGTTGGTGACAGTGATAGAGATTCCGATGATGACAGTGAATGTGAAAACTAACTATAAAACAAAAGCAATAGGTTAATTTTTTCTTTTTGATAAGTCATGTTTTTACATTATTTTCTATTACGCTACTGTCCCACTGTATTAATACTATAATTTACGCCTACTGAAAGCTTATTTGTGTATCGGTTCCAAGTGACTTACCCAAATTGGTCATAAATGGGCAAGTACCTGCGTGACCGCTCGCCAGCTTCCTTCGTCAGACCTATAGTCGGTAATTGTTGCGACATTTTGTTTATCATTTTTGATCTCCCTAATTCTGTTCTCAATTGCAACCTTATTGGTTTATTACCTTGATTCATGACAGTTTAACGTTCGCCTATTTTGTTCTTGAAATTCGATGCGTGAGTCCAACAATTAAGAAATTCCTTTAGGCCAGTGGAAAGGCTAAAGTGGAATTTCAATGCACCGCTTAAGGAGAAATTAATGTAAGTCAGGATAAATAGCTGTTCAGACATGTAATCCGGAGTAATATAGGTACGAACGTTTAGTTACAAACGACCTCGTAATTCAGCAACAATATATGGTCTGTCCAGACATACACCGGAGCATTGTGCAAATGGTTAACACTCTACATAGAAAGGACGATCCAAGCGCGACTAATCCTTATATACAACTTCTAATGTCCTTAACCGTTTTTTATAGTTTTACAGAATCTGAATTATGATTCCAGATGCTTACTCAATGATATCGTTTTACACAGTTAAAGCATTTTTCCGTTTAAAACGTATTTAACTGTTTACAACAAAATTTATTAGACTGCCGGTCATGTCGATGTTCCAATATGGAAGGTTATGACGCATTCTTGCAAATGGCGTTTTAAAACTTGTTTATATTTACAACGCGAGACTATATTCATACAAATAACAAGAGAACATTGACCGAAATTGACAATTCAGTATGGATTACATTACAGCATATATGTCATCATCATAAGGTCGTCAGTATTTGTTCCTATCCTGAGCTAATCTTCGCATTTCCCTAAAACTAGAACATCCCACAGCCTTAACTATCTACGAACAAATCTAATCTAGGTCTACCTCTACTCCTCTTAACTCTTGTTTCTGCTTCTAATGTCTTTAATTAGACCTTCATGCCTGAGAAGGTGTCCTACCAACCTATTTCGCCTATTTCTTATTTACTTCCTTAGAGTCCTCTGTTCTTCTAATCTTTCTTCTTTCTTCATTTCTAACCTTCTCTATCCACGGTGTCCTCATCATTCTCCTGTAACACCAAATTTCGAACGCTTCTAACCTCTTCTTTTCCGCCGCGCCCACCGTCCACGTTTCGCACTCGTACAACGTCTCGCTTCAAACACACCTTTAACAATCTTTTTCGAATTTCTAAATTAATCGTTCGCGAGAACAAAAGTTACTTCTTTTTACTGAAGGCGACTCGACCCTGCGCTATCCTCTGCTTTATAGCTCTTAAAAATGATAAAAAAAATTATTATAAAAAGAACCTAGATTATTACTAAAATTGTATTCAAATATTTTCACAGTTGCATTAGTACCTACATACTCACTTGCTAAGACATAATTTAAAAGCAAAGGTTGAAAATGCAATTAGTGTTTTAAATGCCTACTTATTTTCGTTATTTATTTCAAGCGCCACAACAATAAATTAATAACAGCGCTGTTTTGTAATTCAGATAAAAGCAGTTTGGATTAATATTCAATTTCTCTTCACGCCTGTCAGTTATAACACACTACTGAAGCTTACCTGTTAAACAGAGATTAATCAGTACGAATAGAATTAATAACTCGAAAATTATGCACGCTAGATGTTTTAATTTGCCGATAACCAGTGCTTAATTACCGACGAGTACTAATTTGCCTGTATGTACTAGATATAATAAGTCATCGTCATTATAGGGTCGTCAAACCGAAAACTCCTTGGACATTTTTTTTCTATACTAGAGTATATCCATATCTGATGTCTGCGAACAGCAATCTATACTAGGTCTTCCTTGACCTCCTTTTTACTCCTGTTGTTGCTTCTAACAACTCGTTTTGCTTCAAAAAGTGTCTATTTTACCATCCTATCTGCCCCTTTTCTTATCAACTTTCACACCGCCCTGAATTCTAGCTTTTCCAACACCTTCCTTATTTCTATTAACAGTTTTTTATCTATGATATTTTTATCTCCAACGACGTCTAAAATTTTCTGGCATACCTGATTTCCAGAGTATGTCTTAATATTGTTAATCATCAGATCTGAAACGCAAATAAAGTGTTTACGTTTTTGGATTCTTAAGAGAAAACAAAATGGATGTTCCCTGTCGGAACCAAAATTCTCAAGGTTTAACAGAATTTCGTTTCATTCAAGTTGCATTCAGACTAAGCGAAAAATATAATAGAAAGATTGATTCGTATTCTCCCATTTTAAACGTCAATCTAAAAAACTGTGATATCACTTGATAAAGACAAGCAAAATTTTTCGTACAGTTTATCGTAAAATTAACAACTGAGGTATGCGATAATGAATAATAGAATTTTAAGCATTCGCTTAGTCTATTATATTTTTTTTTTCTGACGTTTTCTCTTCACAGAAGATAATAACAAAAGGAGATTCTACAGTAAAATCAACGACTTGCTAACAACCAAATACTTACAACAATAAATGCTCTTGAATTAATACCCATTTTTCCTTTTTTAAAATAGTTTTCTATAAAAAATTCCATTTTAAGTTTTGTGACAAACATTATGGCTCTTAACCTTAAAAGATCTTTTAAAAATCGTAGAAATGTAGATTTAATCTAATCTGTTTAAAAATTCGTGTCCAATTAATTAACATATAAATAGATGTGATGTGAATTAAAATTAAAACAGTTTGTCGTTAGTAAGTATAATCGGTTGAAATAAAAAACCGAGAGAATGAATGAATGAATGAATGAAAGTGGAGATAGAAGCGGCTATACAAAGAAGGCCTCGTTCTACCCTGTCGATGAGCAATAATTAGGATTCCTCGATTATTTAACGTAATTGTCCAGGCTTTGAAAGTTCTTAAAGAGTGTCATTAGTAATAATGGATGAGGCGGTTTACCAATCAGCCCAAATACCCTCGGATTCGGACCGAATCATTAGCTCTGAATAAATAATCGTTTCTCAATTAGCCCCGGTCTCCGGAGAAAAACTTTGCTTTTCGGACTGCTGACTTTTAATTGAAATGAATTGAATTTAAATGCGATCGCTGTCACTACCTTCTTCCAATTCTGATGCAATTTTGTCTCATTTAATCGTCCCGAACGATTGACAGGCCACCACTAATAATTTTATTGGTGACCAAGTACGAATTAACTTCTAGAGAGGGAGAAAACGGTTTAGAAAATCTGAAATGTGTCACTAGACGTAATTTCAAGTTTTAAAAACCAAATGGTATCCACTACGTTATGTTATACAGTGTAAACTCTTTATAACTCCTTAAAACGTCGAAATTACTTGACTTTGGTTGGTTTACATTGTTTTCTATACAATATTACACCCTATATAGAGTCACGCTCACTCTATTTAACGACAACAATGTGGCATTATAAATCATTGAGCAGTACTTTCTAAGTTGTCGAAATAGATAAGAACTGCAGCTGTGTACGTTGTTGGAGAAGACGATCCTGTCCCTCCACCAAGCACTTGATGCAGCGAAACTATTAAAAAAATACTTTTTATGTAATCAAATTGATCCAGCAGTATCTCAAGATATGAGTAAAATACGCAACAAAATACAATTAAAATATTGGAGCAGCAAAAAACATCAGACGAAGATAACAGGCTATACGCAATGTATAAATAATAATGTTCGTGTGCAAAATGTGTACTATATTGGTAAATGCATATTATTATAGAATAGTAAAATAATATCTTTTATTTCTCTCCATTTAACGACCACTCTTTATAACGCCGAAAAATGTTCAGTCCCTTAAGTGTCGTTATAGAGAGTTTACACTGTAGTTTATTTGATTGACAGTTGATGCGTGAACTGCTTTGACTTGGTAGGTTACGGCTGGGTTATGAAGGGAAAGGTTTCACTAATTAACAAGTTCAAAATCGTTTTTTTATTCCTGTACCCATATTTGCTTATGGCACCCATTTCAGCTTGAAAGAAGAGCGTGACGCTCTTGCTAAAATAGTTTCTCTAACGTAAAACATCAGAGGCAACATGGGGTGCTAAAAGTGTATTGCTTGAATTTCGCATTTCTATTTGTAAAGATGATAAAGTAGTATTAGCATATAGCAAGGAGGAGTTAGAGGTAGCCTTAAATAAAATGGAAGTGGTATTGACAAAACAGTATTATATTATGATAAATAAAAGTATAGGAGATGAAAAATTAGAAGATGTGGCTGGTTTTAGGTATCTAGGAAGTCAGATAAGTCAGGACGGAAGGAGTAGTAAAGATATAAAGCAGAGAATAGCGCAGGGTCGAGTCGCCCTCAATAAAAAGAAGTTACTTCAATGCTCGCGAACGGTTAATTTAGAAATTCGAAAAAGGTTGTTAAAGGTGTTTGTTTGAAGCGCAGCCCTGTAAGGGTGCGAAACATGGATGGTGGACGCTGCGGAAAAGAAATGTGGTGTTACCGGTGGTGTAAAATGAAAAGGTATTAGAAAGAATAGGAAGACAGAGGACTTTATGGAAGTCAATACGAAATAGACGAAATTGGACACCTTCTAAGGCGTGAAGGGCTAGTCAGAGACATATTAGAAGCACAAAAAGAGGAATTAAGAGGAGTAGAGATAGACCTAGATTAGATCAGTGTTCACAAATAATTAAGGATGTGGAACGTTCTAGTTTTAGGGAAATGCGAGGATTAGCTGCGGATAGGAAAGAGTGAAGGTGCGTTTTAGGACTGACGTCCTTATGATGATGACTTGTAAAAAGATGGATTAAAATTTGTACTTAGTAAGCACGACGCGTTTGCGCAAATCTGATTAACGTTCTTAAGTCGAGACCTAACTGTCTGAGGTCGAAGGTCAGAGAATAAGAGAAACTGCACTCGCGTAGAGTTGCACTATCAGGTTTGCCACCCACCGAGGTCCATAAACTAGACGGCAATCATGCGCCGGTTGTTACCGACATAAAACACGACTTTTGTAATACCGGCACTCTAGATTCGAACACGGCACTGTCTCGTAAATAAATAACTACATCTTGGAAACAAAATTACGACACGAGTCTTCGTTAGTAATGGTGAAAGAATGGCTGCTTTCAAATCTGCCGTGTATGCAGATTTATCAATTTCGAACATGCACAACTATAATGTTCTTACACACTACTAAACATTCTTAAATAATCGTTAAATAGGTAGATACATTACGTTAACTAATTTATTTTTCATACAACTAATTGACTTTCCTTTGAACTGAATTAATAACCATCTGTAGCTGCTTCTATTAAGGACACAAGAAGCATTAATAACGATTACTATTATTGCATTCTAAAATCTAAAACCATTTTTATTAATGACAAGTTAGATTACCCTCTTTCGCACAGGAAAAATTAGTTAGATATCACTAGGGAACATTCTCTAACCTTCTAGTAAATTCTAGAGTATTCTGGAACCCTGCATAGATGTAGGGTATTTAGGAAAGGTTTGTGAGATACTATAAAGTTCTGACCAGACGTCGGAACTCAATTCACACCTTTACTGACTGACTCTCAATATAGAGTCTTTTGAGAATCGTCCCAAAGAGTCTTTTAACTCTAACCCCTGCAGCTGAAAACCGAAACTTTCATTTCAATGGCTTTATGTATGTTAATTATGGCAATTTCTACATTATGAGAATTTATTTTTTATGGGAAAGATTTTAAAAACTAAGATGTGAGATAAACAGAAAAAACGAAATGTGTGCTGGGACACATAAGAAGTGAAACTTCAACGGACAAGTGGAAAAACGAATCGCAACAAAATTTTTACTTCAAGTTTTACGGGCAGATTGTTAATATTCTTGTCGAATTTGAATAGCTGCCCGTCCCAGCACACATTTCGTTTTCACAGGTATACTGCAAATTATGATTTGGTTTTTACCCAGGCCGCAAATAGAGGCAATGATGCCCAGCCACGTGGAGAGCAGAGGTAAGAAAACGACAGCTGAGCACAGCACACGTCGCTGGGACTAGCGGACTTGCCACTCTCCGCGCGGCTGCGCATTATATTCAGCTAATACAGACGTTGCCCTCTCTCCATCTCCGCCAGCCTTTCTCTCCCTCTGACTCACCACGCGTTATACCGACTACCCCCTCCATGCGGCCGAAACGCTTTTTCGTGACAAAAAATCGTTAATACCCCGTTGCCTATATTAAAGTTTCACTTCAATACGTATTGTTTTAATTAATATAAAGCCCCGGGGCTCTCATGTACTTTATTATAAGTATGTGTTAATGTATTTACGAGAGAAAATGAGTAGAAATGCATCCGACATTATTTGACATTCATATCGTGCAATAAGGAGGCATGTTTTCGTTATAAACAAGTTCGAAACCGTAAACTAAACAGAAGAATAACGTCTAGAGTTACGAGACGTGTTAATTTGTTCAAACATGGTGATGAACAAGTTAAGAAGATTCAAGCAAGCGTGTGTAAAAAAGAGGAAACTTATCGGACAGCTGTCTAGTAATTTGGTGTATTTATTATCGACTGCAGAGATGCATGCACCCCGTTTTATTTACGGGTACAACGGATTCAAGTAGGTGGAATCTTTAGCTTATTTATGGAACGGTCTCTGAGATCTGATTCCCCTACGCAAGTGCCGCAGGACTAGTACAGACTGATTTATTAAACATACTACTTAATAAATAAGTGCCCGAAGTAGTTATGTTCTGAATCTGAGGTGTCAAGGGGTTTGAGAAATTCATTACGGAAATATCTAGACGCCGACAAAAAAAATTAAACACAACAACACAGATCGTTACACGTGTGACACTGAAATAAGAGAAGCAAAAAACATTATCAGTATAAAAATAGACCTGTCCAGGATAATATTAATGTTTACGAAAGCTGGGGATGTGCAAAACATATTAGGCTTTGTAATTGATGCTTCTTGATGGTGATCGATTAGTAATAAGTCAAAGTGAAACAAAATTCTTAGAAAGTTCCAGGCTTTAGGTTATGCAAAGGAGAAAAAATGAATGAATTTTATTTTCTAAGTAAAACTCTATAAAAACTTGTAATATGTACAGTAGAGTCTGCTTATAGTTGTTGTGTCCCCGATAAATATATATTTATACGCGGGAACTTTAAATTAGGGTTCCTGCGAAATGGTTAAGACTTGGAAGTCAAAATCAAACTTTCGGCAACGATAAGTCCTTAATTATACTTTATTAAAATAAACAATACACTATTTATTTACTAATGAACTTTAACTATAATTATGGAACAAGACAGTGACGATTTAGAAACGATTTTAGATGAGTGCTTAGATGTTCTCCCTTGCTTTAAAAAAAAAAACTTTTGGGCGTTTCATTCCCACCAGCCAGTAATGCTGGTGGGCGGGCAATCCCTCCGGACTATGCCGGAAGGTAGGGCGGAAGGCCCTCTTCAGCTTGCTTTCAGGAATCGTGGGAATGGGTGGGTGGTGGTTCGGGTGAGAAAGATGAGACGGCCGAAATGAAAACAGAAGAGAGTGAAAGATTATCTGTGGAATATTACTGCCTCAGCATTTGCCTAAGTGATCCAAGGAACCACAGAAAAACTAGGACCAAGGCAGACGGACCCGGAATCGAACCTGCGTCCTCCCGAATGCTAAGCAATGGTCTAGACCTCTAGGCCATGCCGCTCGGTCCTTGCTTTCTCTTTTCCAGAGGTTTATATACCCTCGGCTGGCTTGGGGTGAATTCAAAGAATTTACTAAAAAGCTGTCCTCGAGTCAAATTCGAGGACGTAGCCATAAATATCCGGTTAACAGCAGATTTGTACTTTTTTAGACGATTTGCTTGATTCTAAGAAGGTTGGTGAAAGCTAGGTAGGTAATAGTGTATACCTAGTACTGCCTGTCCATAACATAGTGATATCGAAGGAAATATTTTGGTTAGTTATTTAGTTTAATAGAGAGACAAACTACAAATTGTATATATTTATTAACAGAAAAAGAAAAAGAACGATGAGTTGTAATATCAATATATATAAGAAAGGTTAGAAAAATGAGCGGAAATTTACACTTGCCTATATGATTTTGGTGTTGCATATTCGGTTTTGGTTTTAGTCTTGATCTTGTTCGTTCGGTCTTGGTGTTGGTCTAGATCATGCTAATATAAAGACAGGCTTGATCTTGGTTTTAGGCTTGCATTTTCGCAATGCCAAAACCAATTTGGCTTATCACTAGTACAAAGTGACTTACAACGGAGAAACAAATATAAATTTCGTTATTTCTTCTTTTTTGCCTATTATTTAAACAATAGGTAACAAAGTAGATTAATCAATTTGATATTCTGAAAGGACGAAAGAGGCGAAAACTTTTAAACAAGGCGGCGTTATTTGCAGAGCCGGTGAATAAATTTCGAACCCAATTCATTAATCCAGAACAAGCTAACAAGATGAGCTGTGGATCTTCGGATAAAAGCATGGAAGTTCTTGATAGTGATGTATGGTTTAATTAAACTTGTCTTACTCTGTGTATTCATTTGTTTCAGAAACAAATTGCCAACTTTTGTCAGCGCCAGAATGGATCTCGACAGCAATGCAGCAATTTTAAACAAGGTAATTTTGTTTCTTTCGAATTCCGTTTCTGTATTATTATCATCCTGATTTAATTAACCTAAATCCCCTACTAGAATCTCTTTAATTAAATAGTTAGTATACAGTGGAGACTCCATTAACTAGACCAATTGTTGTCATTACCCTAGGCAAAAATTTTCAGGCTCTCTCCAGTTTCTCAGATTCTTTCAGCGTCTCTCACAGTCTCTCAGTTATTGCCTAGGTGTTTTTATGGATCTCTCACAATCTCTGTATGAGAGACTCGAACGATAAAATTGTTAATTCGGAGATTCGAGTCTCTCACAGAGAGACCGAATTAATAAAACTGAAAAATTGAGAGATTCGAGTCTCTCGTTCAGAGATTCGAGTCTTTAGTTCAGAGATTCGAGTCTCTAGTTCAGAGATTCGAGTCTCTAGTTAAGAGATTCGAGTCTCTAGTTCAGAGATTCGAGTCTCTAGTTAAGAGATTCGAGTCTCTAGTTCAGAGATTCGAGTCTCTAGTTCAGAGATTCGAGTCTGTAGTTCAGAGATTCGAGTCTCTTGTTCAGAGACTGGATACGAAATGAGGATCTCTCTATGAGCGAATTGAGTCTATCGTTCAGAGACCCTAAATAGTTTTTTTGACAGTCTCTTTCAGCGGCACCAGAGAGACTCGATAAGAGACGGAAACTCGAGTCTGGCTTTCAGAGACTCTGAGAGACTGAACATTTTTATCTCGGGTAGTCATTCGGATAATCGAAAGTTCGGATAATTGAATTAATACACATTACAAAAAAATATGCTGCATCCTTTATTATGACTACATTACAACTAGACTACAAAGATATTTTTCTTGTGGTTATCAATCCGGATAATCCCAAGTATGACTGAGGTTCAGATAATCGAGTCTCCAGTGAAAAATCAGCTACTGAAGTAATTGCTTTTAGAGTACCTTCAAAATTAGTAGCTATGTTACATTTTTTGTAATATAAGTGATAAGTAACAAACCTTCTCAAAACCAAGCTAATCGTTATTTACTATTATAAAGAAATGAATTGTAATGTTACCTATACTGTAGAACAGGAAACATCAAACAAATCTCAATACGTTATAGGCGAGCGTCATTTAGGTATAGAAGCAATTAGCTTTGAGTCATCTACCATTAATCAAATAAGTGGTTGTTGCAATACGTATATATTTCATTGAATTTAATATCTGTTTCCTGCGAGAAGAACTGCATAGCATCAGCTCGCTTGCGCATATGCAATAAATGAAGACAAAATAAAAACAAAATTTTGGTAAAGTGAAGTGGTTCAGGTGGACTATTTTACAACTTACACTTGTACATGTATGTATGTATACATGTGTGTAAGAACCAAGAAGCCATTGCTATCAAACAACTTCTGTCGATGTGACGGGATGTCTGCCTTTCGGTTCACGTAATACAAGTTAGAATATAATCTAGTCTCAGTTAAGTAGATTACATCTCGATGTCTTTATGAAAGAACATACACCCTTCTAAAATTTCAAAGGTCGACGTCAATGCATGAGATGTTATCTTTTGATTTTTATAATCTCCCTAAGATTATCTTTCTATCGAGCTTTTAGCGTTTCTTTTTACAGGTGGTTTTTTGTTACAAAAGCTTGTTATACGTATACGATCGAACTGGTCCAAGTTTGTCAGGAATTTAACATTCGACTAATAGCAGAGCTTACCGTTCTTTGATATGCTTACTACTAATTGATTTGACTTTTTTCATTGAAAACCAATGGCGATGAAAATCTGGATCGATATTGGTAACTAAATTTTTACAATGGCTTAAGAACTAAAAACAGACATAATATATCTAGTCATTTTTTTGTTTATTATTAAGGAATTTTACATTATAATATTAGAGTGAGATTGAGCTTCTTTAGGGTTACTTAAAATATTAATCGTCATCAGTTACTTCTCTAAACGTTTAGGTACAAAGTGAAAGGCGAGAATTCGCTTTTCGAAATGCGGATAAATCAATGAATGTGTTTCAATTTAATTTTAACATTTTTTTTAGTTGTTATTTTATTTTATTATATTCGAAAGTTTTTAAAAAGTTTTATGTTAAAGACCTTTCGTTTTGCGATTTTAATTGTGAAAAACTGTTAATGGGGTTTTGAGATAAAACAGTAGGTATCTACGTATTTAAAATTAGGTGACTTTCCTCTGAATTCTTCAGATATAATAAAAAAATTAGGTCACAATAAGAGATGCTGATATTGGTAGTCATTTTAAATAGTTATAGAAAACAACAAAACGATGGAAAAGTGGGAATACCTGGTATCACTTTAGATCCATTATTTCGTTAAGATTAACCAGGGTTGCCACTGTCTGAGCGCCCTCAGCTTTCGGCTTCTCTGGACTAAGGGATTACCATCGCATTTAAATAAATACATAAATATAACATCTCGGAACTGTGTATAATTAAATTCCGGAGTCCCGGAATCCGCTTTTGTAAATGCTAATTTCTTGCTTATTGTGGTGTAAATTTTAATAAAGTAAAGACTTCGAGAAGTAATTTCTTTCGTTTCACAGGCGGCTTGTATTAAAATGAGTTTGTATATTTGACGCAAATTCCTTATTAATTGGCTGGGAAATACGAAAGATTAGAACGTTAATAACAACGCTTTCCCTTATACCTATAGGTAGTGGAAATAAGACAGCTGAATAAGACAAACAGAACAATGCTTAATGCAGTCGTTAATTTTTGAAGAAATATGGGATAAGCTTTTGGAAATTACTGAATGGAAATCATAAGATTGAGGGAAGATTGTTAATATGTAAAATTAATTAGATGGTGGTGGATATGTGGTGGCATTTGGACAATAATAGAACAATGCTATAACAAGAACGTTTATTTTAAGTTCTACCCGCTAGATGACGTTATTCTGTCTATGTTTGACTATTGTAACAACAAATTTTCACTAGTTTAACGTTAGGCCATTGTATTCGAACTCTCTCTCATAAGTAACTGTAACAACACTAATAGTTTTCTGGTCTGTCGACAATATCACAGTGACACTTTATTTTTAATTAATTATTAGTGATAATAAGGAAGTATTCCTTAAACAATTCTTGGAACAATTGTCGTGAATCTCCATGATTAATTCAAAACAGAACTGAAAGAAGTAGAATGTTTTACTAATAACTAATCAAAACAAGTTGAATTCGGTCTCAGAATTTCTATAAAAGTAAAAGGGAGATGTATGTTGTTAATTTTATTAGTTATTAACCAAATTAGTTTTTTTTAATATATACAGCCTTTTTTAATCTCTAGATCCTCTAAAATAAAAAGTTTCATAGATATCCAAAAATTTATGTGCTCACATGTAAGCCTGGTAGTAACGAACTAGAACACTTATCATCTACGCCACTGCATTTTTACTTTAGTTCGTAAATAATATTAATTATCAACTTCTTAACTTTTCCTTCTTAATGGGTATTGTACATGTCGTCGTTTTAAGTGTTGTAGATACACATAATCGTTCTATGTCAATCAGTAGCTTCACTTCATGTTAAAATTGTTTGGCTTTTAAGATGTTTATACTCAACACCCAGTAAAGTCATAGTTCACAAACGACTACAAACGGCGCTAAGTAGTTTACATTAAAGTAATCAGTTGGTGTGAATGCGGCACGAAGTCTTTCTGTATGATTAAGTGGATGGATGATGATGACTTGTCTCTTAATGTGAGATAAAATAAACTCTTCCATTAGCCAATGTCAACTGCCTAATCATCTTAGGTACTTGGAGTGAATTTATTTGTATGTTGTAGAACGATAACAAACTATTTTAGGGGAAAATCTCTTTTGAGTTATCTCCAAATGTTCTGATAAAATTGGTTTCACAGAAATTAACCAAAAAGGTGTTGTTATAGATAGATATTTCTATTGAAAGCAAGTACCTAGACTTAGATTAACAAAAATTTACAACCCTTCTGTTATGATTTAAAAGGTCGCAGCCGTTTAAAAATTCCTATAGATAATTTGAATTACTATTAGGTCCAAATAGACATATGCTTTATTGAAAGCATTAGGTCAAAATGTAATTTATTTACATTGAAATCTTTTATTAATATTCTTTAGAACAAAAAAGAAATAGATTTTAAAATCTCTTGGTAATTCCATTCCCAAAACGCTCAAGAATATCAGGAGATATAAAAATATAGTGAAGTCAAAAGGTGATTAATTCAAAACATTAACAAAAATTGCTTGTAAAATAATTAGTTAATTAGCCACAAGTAACATCTGTATAAATTGTTTGTAGGATTTTTGTGGTTACCGAGATAATAATTTACGAAAATGAATTGTACCTACACCTTTTCCAAAGTTTCGGATAATAAATGGATTGGGACATGTTAATCTACTCCATTTTTCGGCCCATTTGACTGACCTAAATGTGGTTTGAATATTCTGTCATTCATAATAGGCTCATCAATATTTTTTTGCGGATGATTTAATGGCGAGTTAATAATAAATCGCATAGTGATGTTCTCTTGATTTCTGAAAACGTTAAAGAACGGAATTATAAATTATCGATAATTACTATTTATAACCTCCAATAATTGTCAAAATTCGAACATAAATTGCGCCCATAAAATAACTACACATCTGTAAGTTGCGCGAATAATTTCTCGTACTTACGAAAATAAATCAGCTTCTGTTTTGCATAACACTAATTTATTAGTTCATTTAAAATGATAATACCCTAATAGTAGTATTTAAAAGGCGATAATAATGAACGTTGCTCCCATGTCGTAATATTATCAGCGACTTGTGTTAAATTAATTGATACAGGATTAAAAGATGAAAGGAAATTCAAAAGTGAAATTACAGAGATAAGACAGTTCCTGTAAGTGTCGTACTCCATAAAAAGTTGATTTTATTTTACAGAACATTACTTTTTTATTATGCGTAAAGCCGCTTTTAAAGATAACTTAACCGAACTCACAACACATGTCTTTTGATATCGTAATCAAATTTATTGTGTACGACGACTGAACGAAACAAAATTTATTTAATATTGTTAGATAACTGTGTCTACAAATATAAATTCAAAAAACGAGAAACTGTTACTTACTTTAAAGTAAAAATTATGATTTTCCATATTTTCTTTAGTGCGTTATTATGAATGTTGCATGTGGTATTTCTAAGAAAAAATGATTGCTGTTGTACATACTCGCTTTACCTAAAAAACATTTGTGAGAACCAATCGGGCTATACCAATTGATTAATGTTCTTATAGTTGATGTTTGTCTAATCAAACCACTATAATAGGTCAGTGAAATTATTAGTTTTGAAAATTTTCTCAATTGCAATAGGTACTTATTTATTTAAACGGAAATGATAGGAAGAAAGGAATATAACCCAAAACTAATAAGAGAATCAATTTATAAAATAAAAAAGTCTTTTTTGACTCCATAATTAATTTTTTTAGAAAAAGTTAAAGGTACCAGCTGTAATTAATGATGAAACTTACAAAATGAGCTAAATTAAATTAAAATTTAAGTATTTGTTGTGAAGATATTNAAGCAGTTCGGGTCGATTTCATAGGGCTGTTATGAAAACTTTGTCTCACTTGCTCAACGACTTTGTCAGATATGCATGGACACATTGCATTTATGTCACTTATAATTTGTAGGCCTATTAGGCGTACTTGATACGGAAAATTGTTGTCGCCTACTTTGATTATTAAACCAAAGCACGCGACTAGCACGGTTTGGTCCAGTGTAGACAGCCATCTTTAACGCAACTGTCGCTAGCGATCGTTAGGGTTAGGGCTGCCATCACCTAAGTTGCCGACGCCGGATAAACACGTCAATATGGCGAAATATGTTTTTTTTTCCCTAGCACCTCTCCAAACATCGTTATGATTTTTTAATTTTTATTCATTTATACAGCTTGTTATTAAAATCGAATTAAGTACGTATGTAATCCTAACAAAGATTTTTAAAAAAAAATTGGATTTCCCCTGACAATAAGTGTCCGGGTTACACTTTTTAAAAACCCCTGTTGGACGGCCCCCGGACGCTCTTTGAAATTAGGACAAATCCGGGAAATCCCGGACGGATGGCAGCCCTAGGCATGCCCCCTGTAAATTTTAATTCTTTTGAAATTAGAACGATAAAAAAATAAAGGCAACAAGATTTCTATAAATTTTTTCTTTTGAACAAAGCACCTACACCACAATCAAAACCAGATTATTATTCTCTATCGTGCATTTGCATATTTTAGTGAAGTCTTAGGTGCTAATCAACGTTTTTATTAAGTTTACTAGAAAACCTTGGTTATTCTCGTTTAAAGGCCAACCCGGCAACTGAGACTGGCGTTGCGCAGTATTTTTATTCGAAGTAGTATGTTTACGAGTTTTTATCATCGTAAAACAGTAAGTAAGGGAGTGAATTCAAATGCCCGCCATGTAAATCGCCTCATTAGTGCAATATGACGTTCTAAACAACGTTTTAGCTTTCAGGTCGACGCAGTTGTATTAAAATACCCTGTTCCTTCTCTTTAATAACGTCTGAATGTTTTCTACATTCAATATTCCTTAAGTTTATGATATCGTAGGAATGCTATATAAGACTCGCGTCATTTGCATACGTCCTTTTTGATTCCTTGTACCAAACAACTGAAGACAAAGTAAAACGCAAAACCCGATTATTATCCTCATGCTTGTTTCGAAATTTCACTATATATAAGTACAACATAGGTATATCTAATATTGTGCTTTTTCGGACAAAGGAATTAAGCAGTTGATAGAGTCGAAACCCTAGAGTTGTATCATAATATTAATATGGTACGGCCATTATTTCTTTTGGTAGAAGTCTGGAGACCAAATAAAATCAGTGAGCAAGCGCCGCCACTGAGGACTGAGGATGACGATCCATCCATCGGTTGATCTGCATCGTTGAAGCTTCAATTCCACGATAACGAACACAAAGCACGTACAAAATCCGCCACCGTCAACGACGTTGCCGCCGCCGTTCGCTATCTGAAAGATCCTCATCATTGTCGCACCAATTAAAAGAGAAGAAAACGACGCGCAGACGGTCGTGGCGTCAGCAGCCATCTTGGATCCGAAGTCCGTCTTGTTAACAAGTTGATTTTTTTAGAACAGGTTACTACTGATAGTAGTCGCGGGCGTGGCTTTCAGCGGGACCGCCCCTCGCACAGGTAATGTAATCGAACACCTGTACTCACCTGTGTACTCGTTAAGTGATTAACATGCACTTTAAGGTAGCCGCAACATCGCTACAGCTTCACTTTTTAAGCGCTAGCTGATAGTGGCGAGAGTACGAGTGGTGTAGTTTTATCTGTTCACTTGTTGAAACGTACCTTGACACGACATGTTAATAGCCACTTGACGATGTACGTACAACTCTAAAAACTTTTTTTCCACCAATTTATTTGCTAGATATTATTTAGATAAATTTGCACCATTTCCTTAATGAATTTGAATGATGATACTAATCAAGATACCTGAGTGAACTCGATTACATAAGTAATCAATATTAGAGTATTAGTATGAGTAGATGTCAAGTCTTGTAGTGTGACCTTGTTTTTGACCAAGTCGCGGTTGAAGCCGTGATAATATCCTTCGTCTTGTTGGTTTTGAAAATTAATCAGATTTGATGTTGTCAATGTCAATGCGAGTGCTCCGTTGTTTTTCGCTTTTGGGTTGTTGACAATATACCATTTTCCACATTGTTAAAAATATCCTTTGCTGAATATACCATATAGATATAAAAAATATCTTTTAGCGATTTACATTTCAAAAACGATAAGCATTTGATTGTTACTCGTTCCTTGTATCTAGCTTCTCACATAAGTAAATTTTTCTGAATAATTACTGCAACTATTATTAGTTGATGTAGAGCAGGGTGTAACAGAAAGAAGTGCCGAGCTTGTCGGAGGTAATAGAGCACCATAAAACATGAAAATTAAGTAAATGTTTGTATGTCCGAAAGTTAATCCTTTTCGAGGAAAACGTAGTTGAAAGAACACATAAATTCAATTCCGGCCCTGGTAGAGAAATACGACTCGCAACGCTGTACTCACTCAGCTAGTGATTTCAAGCATAAATGTAACTAGTATTTGCTTTGTATTTTTTTGATCGTGTATTTTTTATTTGTTAGATTAGATTAAGTATGATAATCGATGGACAGTTCAATAAACTAATTCAGCAATACAACATCTATCATTAGTGCAGGTCAGTTACTGTAGAACAGTTTAAGGGTTTGAACCATATTCTCGCTGTAGGGACGAAATCCTCGATATCAAAAAGACAATCCCCCAAATATTACACGTGAAATAGCAGAGAACATTAGCTCTTCTCTGACAGTATGGCAAGCAACAGTTGCTGCATCGTTATCATTTGCAACGAGTAAAAATCTTGCCTGAAACAGATTTTCTACCGCGACTGGATATGTATCTGTTTCCTGGTTTCCAACGAAGAGTGCTGTTATAGCCTAATTTTTTCCATAGTAGGGTATTTTTTACAGAGAAATTTGCTTCACACGGGACGGAATTTTGAAATATATTTATACAATACGACGCAAATTCACATGTCGTACGTCCTAATTTAAATCCTCCAAAGCTCGGCACTTATTTCTGTTACACCCTGTATAGATCCTTAGTTAATTGTCTTCTATTTATATCAAGTAGCTATGATAATTATAGCCAAGCGCAAGGATACTCCAGTTTATGCCTGCACATGGCATTATATAGATATATATTTATATTATATATTCAACCTCCCTTTCTGAAAATGTTAACAGGCTACCAAAGCCTGTGCATGCAAAGGGCAAATTTATAGTTCTGCAGTAATTCCGCCGCATTTTCTAGTTATCATAGAACCCATAATTTCTTCACCGTAATCTAACTTTACGATGTCCTTCTATCCTTACATATGAGCCGTTTAACTTGTTAGTACATTTTCTGAGCAATCAACACCAGAACTAATAAATTCATGTAAGAATAAATTAAATTTCAAATTTTAACTACATATGTACACTGTACACACATAAATACGCGAGTATTTGTTCTTTATGGGTAATTTCAATTTCTGTCAAGCTTTAGAAAGAGAAACAAGAAAAGACATATTTTGATCAAATTATTTTAGTTTACCTTTGTATATGTATAGACACTATTATAGTTTGTGAGTAATATACAGACTCAATAGTCACTACTGGAACTGTACTAAAAATAAGCCAAGAAATATATCATGGCTGATAAGTAGAAATGAGCTTATTAGCCGGTTAATATTACGCGATATATTTTGCTTCACATCATGAAGGTTACAAGTTACAAGGATGTCAAACCTAATTTTAAATTTTGTGCCAAAAAACGTCCGAGTAGAAGGCGGGTGCAATACCACGTGAGCAATTCCGCATATATCGAACGAAACCTACCTATTAATTGTCAGGATCCTTGACGACGATAAAGGTCATTCGTAAGGCCCGTCCTCACTGGGGACTCAAAACAGCAGATTTCTAAGCACAGCGAGCATAGACAAGGGTGGATCCCGCTAGTCTAATAGGTATATCCATGGTTAAAGAGAATCAAGGGAGCCTTTTCAACCATAACATAATCTTAAAAAAGCGAAACCACTAAACAAGGACATTTTTCAACAAAATCTTTATTTCGACAAGCTCAACTTTGACATAAAAATGGATTCTTTTAGTTACAAATCTTTTTTTTTAATAGTAGCGCGGATAAAGAAATCAATTTTTGACGTGACAACGTCTTATAATTCAATGGAACCGGCTGCACGCACGAAAAAACATGACTCATGCGGCGTTACCTCGCTCTGAGGCGTTCCATTTAAGGCTTGAAGTGCAAGCGAGAGCGCGCAACGAGCGACAAAGAGGCACAATCGGCCTCCGCGTTCGGCAGCGTTCGACATCTGTCTCTCTCCTACTTGAGTGAGCGATGCGTCCGCGTGGACAGCTCCTATACAATAATACATTTCCATTTACCTCCTTCTCTATATCCATACAAAATATCTATCAAACAAATAAAATTAAAATTTTCTTTTGAAAAATGAAACCATTCCATCAGTATTTTCTTATGACGTTGTCACGTTCAACTATCGTCAGTAAACCGACTTTACAGACAACCGATTTTTTTAATAAAAAATGTTTAGTTAGGTAACACAGTTTTTGAAAAATGGTTCAAATTTATGTATTTTCTGAAACACCGAAAGTATATTCTTCGTTTACATAATTTGAGGAGTAGATAAATATACCTACAGCACATCGAATTTTCAGAATGTTATGTAGCAATCGCTATAGGGGCGAAAAATCGTAAAAGTGAACGTATCAGTTATATGGGACTGAGGGAATGGAGTCGCCACCACCGGTAGCGTTCTCGGGAGATGATGTATGAATATTGCCTACGGGAATGTTAAATTCATGCCAGTGCAATTTTGCAGAACTGCGTCGCTATTTTCCAACGCGCAGTAATCTTAGTTCATTTTACAGTGAGAACACATGTCTCACTAAGTCTACAATTCCACATTTCATTGCAGAAAATTAAACGAGCTCCGCCATGCGCGAAGACGAAATTATTAAACGTACAGCTAGGGGAAAGCACATAATATTCTTTATTTGAAAGCTCGGCAATATAGTGTATTATAGCCATATGAATGCCGAACTAACTCGACGCTGTTGAAGCGCGTCGTCGAGAACGCTTTCACATGACGTTAATAATAGGTGCCAATCATGAATGCCGTATGGCAACCTTTTATTAAAAAGGGATGCTTTTGACTACCACGTTTGTTGCTAAACACAACAAATTACTACTTGTATTCCGTAGATTCGAAAGAGGCTTCCCTAGCTACTGTAAAACAATGGGGAGATTGAATTTACGTCACCAACCTAGACTGTACGAACCAACAGAAAACATAATGGCAATAACAGATTGAACTAAGTTTTAATAAATGTAAAAAATACGATAAAAAATACAGGCCACTTCGAATTATTTTATTCGATTACGGTAACGTGCTTATCACACCTTGTTGGAGCATACGTAATCCTAAAATGTAGCATCGCACTACAGATGGCGTTTTCCGCGCCATTTGTAGTATTTTCTAAAAGGCGCTGTTAAGACAGCAGGTAAAAGTTGGTCTGTGTTCTGTCGGAGTTGCCTAGGACGCGTTGATGAGATCCAAAAAGATCGAAATCGCGATCCGCGTCTGGCAGTTTCGACAGAATACAGACCACTTCGAATTATTTTATACGATAAAACTATATACGCCCAAGAAAGCTGGGACCTAACAATCGTCTGATGTAGTTCTAAAACTTCTATCCCATCATGGTTTACTTATTTCTTTTACATTGGAGGGAAAGCAGGGCATGTTAGGTAGACGATTTTAAATATTATAACAAAAGTGAAAGATAGTTAAAAGACTTGCTTGAAAGTTATCTCTAATCTAAACAGTACAACTGTCAACAGTCGTGGAGGCTGGTGTTTCAAATACATTCAATATCTCCAACATTTCAACGTTAGATCGCGATGTACCGAAATAGCCGGACGTACATATGTATGACCAAGGAAAAAATAGCTGATTCCCTTGTACAGCAAGTGTGGGCAGTGCGCTGGCAATATGCAAACGAATCGAGTCGTAACCTGCTAGATATATATGGAAGATAACATGCAGCATCAAAATCCGGTTCGTCTTATTTTCTGTTATTTCCGTTGTCAACGATGCCCATCGAAGTCATTTAGTTGTTAAAGGTGTTATAATTGGTCTAAACATAGTACGTGGCGTCAGCGAGGCCAGACAAGCGCCTCGCCTGGCCAACCGAGATCCAATCTGTAGTTGTGTTTTGCGCCAAGACACGGACCGATCCTTGGCAAGGACATGTCCGGAGTAACAGATAACAGGCGCCCACACTTGCCCAGGACCGCTGACTGTTTACAACAACCGAAACTGGACGGGTACCACTGTTGTTTGGGCGTAAAAATGGACCAGGAAAAGGCATACCAAAGACATCACACATCTGTACTACATCTTAAAAATTAATGCGGTGTCGAGTCACATTTTTCCCTTGTTTTCCTTGAGAGAACTCATTTAATTTCGAAAATAATGTTTGATTACGTCAATAAAAAAGTTAATGAGTTGTCTCAAAGTAAGGTACTGTTAGGTAGTGTTGCCCAAATTCAGTCTTGGTCTTGTTCTTGCGTTTTTGCAAGACCAAGACCAAGAACAAGACCGCGTATTTTTAGCAAGACCAAGACCAAGACTGACCGTGCAAGACTTGAGCAAGAACAAGACATAGCCTGCAAGACTCTTGCGTCTTGCAGCTAGGACTTAGCGCTATTTCACTGAGTAGTTAGGTGTAACAGTTCGGTGTATAGGTAGGTACGCTTAGGAATTCTATGAGACGCAAAAAACTGTATCAAAGAATATGAAAAACTGGACCTATGCGCATTACGACTAATACCATAAACATAGCGAATAAAAAAATTATTAAAATCAAAATGAGTGCATGCATAGTTATGTTTTAACCATCGGCACTTTGATAATGCGGCATCAAAGGTTTTGTACTTACTTCTCAAAGAAATTTGCCGCTTTTCGGAAGTACATGGTTATGATACACGCGCCGGCGGCTTCTTTTGAAATCTAAAACAATCGTTGCCGCCACGCCGAAATCATAACATTTGACACTATTTGATTGCCGCCATAGGGTGTAGGTATACTCATTTTATCGAAAATGGCCCGTGATTTTCTCTCAATACCTGGAACTTCAGTACCTGCTGAGAGGTTATTTTCTAAAGCATCATTAGTAATTAGAAAACATAGAAATAGGTTAAGTGATGAGTCAGCCAGATGGTTACTTTGTATTAATTCTTGGTCAAAAAAATTGATATAAAGTATCATAACCTAATGATAAAGCTGTTGATTTGTGTTGTATTTTATTTTTTATTCAAATAAATGATAAATCGTAAAACTCTTTTATTAAATTTCTTATAAGTTGAGGGTTCAATCTCTTTTTAGACAGATAAGTATTGTTCTTTAAAATACAGTCAAGTTATTGTAATTAATTTGTTTTTTTACATGTTTTAGCAAATGTAAGCTTATAAATCATAAATGTTTATTAAGAAACAGTTACTTCCATGGAAAACGACATATAGGTCAGTTGATTTTTCGAATTTCTTATCAAATCTTCAGTTATTTATTAATCTGCTTGATCTTTACTATGGCTATATTCATTCAAGCTCACAATGTTCCAATTCTAATACGTTTTTCTAGGATTTAAAGTAAACTTTAATAAATAGTAATAGACTAATAGGTAATTGCAAGACTTGCAAGACTCTTGCTGCAAGACCAAGACCAAGACCAAGACTGGGAGCGCAAGACCAAGACCAAGACCAAGACCAGGTGTATTGGCGCAAGACCAAGACCAAGACTGGCTAAGTCTCGTCTTGTTCTTGCGTTTGGGCAACACTACTGTTAGGAGACATGTTAAGGATTCATCATCATCATCATCATCATCATAAGGTCGTCAGTCCTAAGACTTGTTGGACACGCACCTCCACTCTTTCCTATCCTGAGCTAAACTAAAGGATTCAATATATAGAAAAGGAGACTGTGGCATGGATATAATGAAATAACTAAAAGGACTTACCCCAATAACCACAACTATTTAAGAAACTGCCGCAAGATAGTTTCGCGCTGAAGATGTTCATAATGTGAATGAGCAAAATACGTGTCCGCAGTTTTTTAAATAGTTGTAGATATTAGGGTAAGTCCTTTTGGATATTTTATGTTAAGGATTGTTAAAAAAAAAGTGATGGAGACATATTACCTTATTTATTATTCGCAATCACATTTGATGAATTCTGAAATACAGTTAACTATAAAAAGTCACTGGCTAAGGAGAGGTTACGTTATGTTAGATGATGTTTAATTCTTCGCAGCAATTAAAAAAAAATCAAAAGTTCAAATACAAGGCAAAAAGGAAGGTAATGATTAAGACCAAAATTAAGACAATGATCTCCCAGCCTATTGTAGTCTTGAAGATTCAGTTTTAATCTTGGTTTTATGAATCAAATTCTTCCGTTGTAGCCTATCTTTTCAAATTGTACAAGGTGTTACATTTTGATGTTTCCTGATTCGATTCTAAAGACCGTCGCCAGTTGGAGTTGCTTCCTAACGTTTCGCTAGTACGAGTGGAGAACTTCTTCAGAAGTCATTCTATTCCACATCTAGCATCGGAGACCTCTGAAAAAGCATACCTCTCGTGATAGCGAAACTTTAGGAAGCAACGCCAACCGACGACGACCTTTAAACCTGAATTAGGATATCAGATCATTTACTGGCCGCGAAATCCTTTACCAATTTGTCATGTTATGTTTCCATAAAAACGTTCGTAAATAATGACAATTACTACTTGATCTTGATGGTTTTGCCAATTCAAGTACAGTCTTAGTCCTACTGTTGCTACTTCATTTTTGGCAACACTGCAGAATAGAGATTAGGTTGTCTCATCTCTGATTATAATTTGTTGGATTATATTTCATTTAAATCGTTTTATTGTGGTAAATCTTTTTTCCTCCACAAATGGCGGTGGTTTTACTTTGGTTTTACACGCTGCACGGATGATGCCTTGACTAGTGTTTATTTCAACTGAATTTCAAATTTTACCCAATGGTCTTATGTCTAAATGACATTAGCTCACCCCGGTAAATTTACCTATATAACCCTCTTACCTGTGAGTGATGATTCATCACGAAGATTAGCCGTCCAGTTTCTCTCTCACATACATAATTAAGTATTTATTTAAAGATGTAACAACCCTATCGGTTTGGTTCACGTTGAAAGCGATAATGATGCGTTCGATGCACCATTGAAAACAAGTTTTAATCAATGAATTAAATGACGGTTGTATTCGTTCGTACAATAGATAGGTAGGTATATGTATGTAAATGCACGGACAGACAATGTGTCCGGGTTATTATAGTGGCTTACCTGGACCAAGAGAAGAGAACGTCAGAAGACAGACAAGACTTTTCTATATATGTATGTAAGTATTCGTTTGCATGTATATGTATCTGAACACCATCTCGTCAGTGATATATTACCATCACCCGAAAAACAACAAAGACGCCCAAATTGTATGGGTGCAGTTAAAAGGCTGTTATACGAAGCGGTTGTTCAGATAGTGCTTAAATTAAAATCGTTGTGTTTTATAGATTTGATAAGGACTGAACGCAGGTAAATAACTTTTTAATGGGCTGTTAGCTTACATATTCATGTTTTGTTTATTATATTCTGTGGTCAGGATCGTTTATTGCGTCGTACGATTTATAACGCCGTCGTCGTCGTCGTCAAAACGAGCTTGTAAAGGAAGACGTGTGATAAAGGCGGCGGCGAGGATGCACAAAATGTGCGCTTAAAAGTGCACAATTTTGGTGCATATAAAAGAATTTATCAACGGACACTTATAAAAGACCGCTGCGTTGCTTTATAATTGTTATTGCGGATATTATAGGCACTTATACTTTACGATCTTATCGCTTATGGACTGTGAAATCAATAAAATTGATGACAACTGATCCTTCAGATCTTGAGAACGCAAACGGAACGAGAGCCACGTCTACTAAAATATTATGCACGATAATGGGACATGTACAATGTAAGCAAATTGTACAGCCCATCTGGTATCTTGGTAGACAGAAATGTGAAAAATGACGGCCAGAAAAGGGTTAAGGGTACCCAAGTCTAGATTTATAATTTTCAACAGTCACAATATTTTTTATTCGACAATTTCTGAACAAAATTTTAGCAACACTGTCCAACATTCCCTTTTTAGGTAGATATAAAAAAACAAGATCAGGGAAGTAGTTTCATAAATAAATCAAATTTTAATACAGATTGTCATGGCACTGCCCAGTCCCATGATAGCTACGCGCCTGATAAGGATGTCCAATAAACTTCATAAAGAAAGTAAGGATTATATTTATGATTCGTAACCGATTTGAAAACCTGAAAGAATTGGGATAAATCATATCCCTATGGTTACTATTTAAATAGCTACCTATTATTTATTCCTTCTTAATTACATGCTCACTGATGGATATTTTTTATTGTAAAATGAAGAAAAAAAATCATAAACTATTTGGCTACCGCAAACGATGATATGCAAGGGAAGAAAAAGTAGTGAAAGAGTGAATATAAAGATAGGAGACAAAACTTTGAAGGAGTGGATGATTTTCAGTATCTTCGAAACCAGAGTGGAAGGATCAGTAGAAATATAAAAGAGAAGAAGGGATGACTTGCCTTTAACAAAAAGAAATTACTTCTATGCTCACGAACGGTTAAAAAGAAATTCGGAACATTATTACAGGTGTAGGTATGTCTAGAACGCGGCGCTGTGCGAAACATGTACGCTGGACGTGGCGGAAAAGAAACAGTTAGAAGTGTTGGAAATGTGATGTTACCGGCGAATGATGAAGGTACCGTGGATGGAGAAGGTTAGAAATCAGGAGGTATTAAAAAGAATAGAAGAACAGAGGACTCTATGGAAGTCAATAAGATAGGTTGTTAGGACACCTTCTGAAGAGGTGTATTTTAGAAGTAGGAACAAGAGTTAAAAGGGGTAGAGGAAGATCTAGATTAGATTACTGTTCACAAATAGTTAAGGATGTGGGATGTTCTAGCGTTAGGAAAATGCGAAGGTTAGCTAAGGATAGGAAAGAGTGGAGGTGCGTGTCCAGCCATTCTTACGATTGATGACCTTATGAAGATGATGATGAATTATTTAATTTTATTTTCTGTACTTGAAATTCAAAAGAATCACAATCAAAGATTGTGCTTTTGTGCTTAGTAAATTCTCAGTGGGACAAAGGGTTGTATCAAAGTGTGTGATGATAGGAAAATATAATGAATTTTGTAGTAGGTAAGAGTGGTCGATACACGTTTGATATATTATTTTTATTATTATTATATTTATTTAGCACTGCGTATTTTGAAAATTTTCGAATTAATGATGAGCCAAAAGGACAGTATAAACGGTTTGTCTTGTTTTTATTATTTAATGTCAAGTCAGTTTCTTGTTTCTAATGTGAAAACCGATTCAGTCAAGATTTTAACATTTGAAGACTTGATAGTGATATCAAGGGGTAATTAATGCGTAATGTATTAGACATATACCGTCCAGTTCGTGTTTGAATTATTCCCTTTCCTGTGCTGTAGCCGGGATACAGACGATATTAATTTTGTCGCAGTCTGGGAACGGTCAGTCTGGTCTTTATGAATAATAATTAGTGTTGCAAACAAGGAACTAGTTCGTACTCCTGAGTGGTTTGCGGTTTACCATCGGCCCACACTGACCTTCTTCTCTTTCTCTCTCTCTCTCTCTCTTTCTCTATAACACAAGCAGTGAACGCTGTATTAATAATACGGATATGCATTTGGGGGAAACAGGATTCAGTTAATATTGCACTACACTGGCTGACACTTTCATTATATTAGTCGAGTTTCGGGCCACCTGGGGAAACCTATTATACTTACAGAACTTTACCTACGTTAAATTAAAATGTTACCGAAGTTCGTCGAGAACGATATCATCTCAAGATGTATTGCTGCTCTAGTCTGATTTTTGTGATAAGACAAAAAACATTACATGTTATGCAGAGATGTGATTTATTTGAAATAAAAAATACCTATTTTTATCTTGCACGTATTTTCTATTTGTATAATGCAAAATTTTACTTTTGCCTTTAATAATTTAGCTAGTATCATCAATCAAACTAAATAAAATAATGAATCAAAGTTGCTCACATTGGTCATTGGAGGTATTAGAAACTAAAAAGAGGACAAAGAGACGTTCCTTGAATGTCTTCTAATTCTTTAACTGAAGGGAACCCAAAAAAAAAACTCCTTGAAAATGGATAATCTAAAATATTGGATCGATATTGTTTTCCGGGTTCAATGTCATGGTCCATGGAATTCTGAAGTTCCAAATTGATATCAGTACTTGCCAAATTACCACTTATCCTACTTTTAGCAAGGAACTACGAAATTTTATTAATTACAACAAAACAGCCCGCAAATCAATATCGAACTGATATACGCCAGCTGTATAAAACTGGAAACTACAAGATATTATGGTTGGATAATAAATGCGTATAATCCAAAATGGAAATTGGATTGGAATAATTTCACTTAATATATGAACCCAAAGTTAAAACTTTGCATTTATTTATCTTATTACAATATGGAAAAGATCAGAAACAAAGTGGGGTTGTAAGTATTTTGATATAAAATGATTAATGTTGATTTTGCATCAATAAAATTATTTGCAACCCTACTTTAGCTTTGATCTTTCACGCTAAACAAACCATTTTGGCATCTTACTTGGGAGCGGTGCCCAATTTGTTTTTAAATAACTAAATCGAATAATTTTAATTGAGTAGGAAAATATATTATGCTGGTGTGGATAGGATGACTGTCAATCAATACCTACCTGAATTTGTGAAAATTTTACTTGTTACCGTCTTGTCTCAATTTCTGTCTTTAATTGATTCTTCAAGTGAACCAGAGCTTTTTTGAGTGTACAGTTATACATATTTAGACACATGAATTTGTCGTTTGTCCGTTTCTATTTCGACGCCTGTTTTGTGTATGAATTGTATCAACAAGCAAATACTTTATGAAAATAAAAAGAAAAGGTTGCATTCTACGCGATCCGCGAATGCAGTGCGATTTTTCTTGCGACAAATTTAGAAGAACATATTTCCGCCGCATTTATATTCGTGTAGACAATTTAACGCCTGTAAGTAATTACGTGAGGCTATAACACATGTCTTGGCCGCATTAAACATACAATCTTTATTCGAACTTCGTCTAGTAAGTTTGCACAAAATAAACCCGGACTGAAAGCCGGTACCGAGAGAGAGAGACAGACACTCTACTGACTCTTCTTCGTCTTCTTCTTGTTTCCTTGCTTCTAAATTAATTGTTTTGGTAACAAATGTTTCCAGCTTCATTTATACGCTACATAAATTCGTTTCGCTCGACGCAAATTTCAACATTAATTTCAGAGAGGAAAATATTGAAATTTCGTGCTAGGTTTGTAAAGCGTTGATAATTTATTTAATGACTACGGTTTTTTCTTCTTCCTTTTACGGACCGTGCTTACATATTCTATTGATGCATTTTAAGTTTGTCACTTGTAATATTCCTTTGTTTTATTTCAATTAAGTTTGTTTCAAGCATATCATCATCATCATAAGGTCGTCAGTCCTAAGACTGGCTGGACACGCACCTCCACTCTTTCCTATCCTGAGCTAATCATCGCATTTTCCTAAAACTCGAACAATCCACATCCTTAACTATTTGCGAACAGTAACCCGACTGGAAATTAGTAAGTGGATTGGATCCGATGCGGATCACAATTGCATGAAGATTGATCAGAAATAAATCAGGCCTTCTGATCTGGGTATGATGGAAAATCGTCACCCCATATATGATCAACATAGGATACATTTCAAAAATCCATGTCGGATCTGTTTCTAAGATCCATGACGGATCCGTTTGTTTGATGAACAATATTGCATACAGAATAAATAAGGTAAAAAATAAAGTTCTGTATTATGATCCAGTTCAGAACATCGGATTCAATCTTGATTGCACCGAAACCGTAATAGAATTTGTAGCATTAGATTCTGATAAGAAATTGGTCATATGACTGGATTAAGGGATAGGATACTCTACTATGATCAATTTCTGATCAGATGGTTGGATCAACTGATAGAGTAGGTACTGTGCGCTGATCAATTTCTGATCGGATGACCAGATCAAAGAATGGAGTACTGTACTCTGATCAGAAACTGATCAGATCGGTGGATGAACGGATAGATTACTGTACTCTGATCAGAAACTGATCAGATCGGTGGATGAACGGATAGATTACTGTACTCTGATCAGAAACTGATCAGTTGGGTGGATCAACGGTACTGTACTCTGATCAGAAAATGATCAGATGCCCGTATTACGGAAAATATGATCCGCATCTGATCATAATCCGGGTTCTCTGAACTAATTTCCAGTCGGGAATCTAATCTAGGTCTACCTCTATCCCTTCTAACTCCCGTTTCTGCCTCTAATATGTCTCTGACTAGACCTTCATACCTGAGAAGGTGTCCGCCCTTTTAACCTATCTCGCCTAGTTCTTATTGACTTCCATGGAATCCTCCGTTCTCCTACTTTTTCTAATATCTCTTCATTTCTTACCTTTTCTATTCACTAAGGTCGCAAATAGAAGAATTGGATCCCTAGAACTTAGATTCCTCATGAAAACCTTATCTGTAGTTTGGTTGTTATAAATTAAGAAGTCACACTGCACTCCACTCTCCAAGACGATAGTTGCATGTGGAACTGTTAATTAATATTTAAATTTTGCAACGTATCGACCAATTAGCCCGTAACTATCTCTATAGAATTTACCAAGATTCGTTCTACCTAATAAATTTATGTTATCTACAACTTAATAAAATCAAGATATAACATATACCAACAAGCGACAAAAATTGTATCAGTTTGGCTATGCAAGCAAAAGTAAGCACAAGAATTATATCGAAGTAGTAAATAATTTAGTATAGTAATCAGTAAATAATACAAAGTAGGAAAAACGACCTATCCCAATACAATCTTAATTACCAATTTTTGTTAGGTAGGTTTCTTGTTACACTTGTTGCATTATTATTGCGTTGTTTTCTCTGGTAGAATTACTCGACATGTCAAATACATACTCAACTTCATTATCTGGTACCCGGCCTGATACTAAAAAAGGTGCCGGATCCTTAGCTTAGCGTAGCGTAATATTTAAACCATATATGCTGCTCATCAAAGGTAATAATCATTGCGGTAACTCTCTTTAGTTTGTATATATGGTAAATGAAAATTCATGATATAGATTTCATCTGTTGAAAAGCTAGGAAATGAATATGTATATATTTATCGATGTACACGAATGACCAAAGTAAACACACGTGTTGTAAGTATTTGACGCTCTAGATTAGAGCTGGAGCGCAAATAAAATATCTCTGTACCAACAAATCACTCAATGCCTCATTAGATCGGGCAAGTTGAATATTTACGATACCGTACACGGATCAACAAAGTGTCGTCAATCAGTGTTGTGACTAAATTTAAATTTCTCCGTACAGCGAACGACAAGACGTGACTAAGAAATTCGCCAGCAACGGAATCTTCCAAAAGATATTTTAAATTCCTATTTAAATTGTCCATCGTAAGTGGAATTTTCTCTTTCACAATCTGGTGATATTTGTTTAACCGCAATATCGAAAATAAATTTCGAAAATATAATAACGTCTGAAGGGGTGGATACACCTAATAATAACTGTGACTAATTGGAATTCAATTAGGAAATTAAATGAAGATTATTTCTTATAAATGCTGAAGATAGTAAAGGTGGTTCTTCAGAAGTATTGATTAACAATAATTTTTATTGTGGAGCGTCTCGAGCTAGACTCCAAACAATTAAAATCAAATGAACAAACAGACTCAGGAAGAAAGAAATCTAATTACGTGACTTGTTGGTTTGAGATTGTGAATGACTAGAAGACTCCGGAAGAAAGAAATATAATTGTGTGTCTTGTTGGTTTGAGATTGTGAATGACTAGAAGACTTATTTCGAGTAACAAAAAGAGAACAAACTGTAAAAAAATTTATTAATCTTTAGCCGTTCTTAAAATTTTGACACTTTTGAGTGGATCTCATTCCAAACATTTCTGGTTAGTTGCTAAACTTCATACCCAATGGTTTCAACTATTAACTGATGGATGTTTTTACCATTATACTTATAATAGTAGTTAGAAGTTGTTGCTTGTGTGTTACTTCTTTGCCAAGAGTTGTAGCTGTGGAACTGATGAATAAAGAAAACAGTTCGTCAAATCGTAACTGTATTCTTATAGACTGTCAGAATTCGCGACAGTAAAGATGAGGTCAGAATGTGTTCGTGCTCGTTTTCCAGACTATTTCAGTTCAAAACGCTCGGAACTGATATAACGACTGTGTGCGGTACTTCAAAGCAATAAATTCCAGAAACATCACTATAACAAAAGTATTCTTGCTTTATTCGTGGTAGTTACTCGCAGAAACGTAATTTATAGTGCTCGACGTATAATATCTTTATAATTTAAAGCACGGCAGTTATAAGCAGAAATGAAATTTCTGTGATCTTTGCAATCGTAAATAACGCCAACTCTACAAAGCAGGTACCGATTATTGCGCGCATATTTCATGCTTTAATTAATCATAAACGTTCTGCGACCGGTGCCGAATGAATTTCGCTATGTTCGGCTAAACTCCTTCTACCCTCGCCGTTCCTTTAGTACATACACCGTTTTATCAACCGATAAAAATATCCTGACGCCACACCTGTTCCCAATTCAGCGGTCTATGAAATCATTTTGCTGTGCTAACACTTTTATTGTTTCGTAAGTACATTAATTTAATTTTAAAGTTCATCAGCAGGACGCAAGGCACAGATGAAAGAGACCAATGGACATTCCTTTAATTTTACTCTGATGATGTCTCATAACAATTTTAAAGAAATGCAGCATCCTTAGGTGTTTTTCTTTAAGGACAATTGAGATTTAACTAACAAAGGTTTTTCCGATTTTCTTTGTTAACTAGTGATTAAAAATTAAAAGGAATACTCACCCCTTATCACAAATAATTTTATTTGAGCGGACACGTGTTTCGTCCACTTCATACGTGGGCATTATCATAAGGGGTGAGTATTCCTTTTAATTTTTAATGAATATTTACCACAGTCTCCTCTTTCTAATTTCATTTTAACTAGTGATAATCAATTCTATGGTAAAAAGTAAACTAGAGGTGGGCCGAGTACCCCGTTTGGATTCGGATCCACAACTTTCCTCCAGAACGAAGACATGAACCATCAACCATAGTGGTTTCGCCAGGTACCCGGTTATCCGATGCCTGACCAGATCACTATCCGGTGCATCCCTAATCTAAACTAAGTACACATCCCATCTCTACCTTTATGTTTTTTTTATCTTTAGGTGTTTTCCTTTGAAAGCGAATGAGATTTAAATCACAAAGGTTTTTTCGATTTTCTTTGTTAACTACTGATAATCAATTCTATGTTAAAAAATTAACTAGAGATGGGCCGAGTACTCGGTTTGGGTTCGGTACCCAGCGGATCCACAACTTGCCTTAGGATCCTGTCGGCTACCGGATAATAATGTTGAGTACTCGACATGCCGGTGGTGAAGATGGTATTTAATGGAAAAACCTCCAGAACGAAGACATGAGCCATCAACCATAGTGGTTTCGCCAGGCATCCCTAATCTAAACTAAGTACACATCCCATCTCTACCTTTATGTTTTTTTTATCTTTAGGTGTTTTCCTTTGAAAGCGAATGAGATTTAAATCACAAAGGTTTTTTCGATTTTCTTTGTTAACTACTGATAATCAATTCTATGTTAAAAAATTAACTAGAGATGGGCCGAGTACTCGGTTTGGGTTCGGTACCCAGCGGATCCACAACTTGCCTTAGGATCCTGTCGGCTACCGGATAATAATGTTGAGTACTCGACATGCCGGTGGTGAAGATGGTATTTAATGGAAAAACCTCCAGAACGAAGACATGAGCCATCAACCATAGTGGTTTCGCCAGGCATCCCTAATCTAAACTAAGTACACATCCCATCTCTACCTTTATGTTTTTTTTATCTTTAGGTGTTTTCCTTTGAAAGCGAATGAGATTTAAATCACAAAGGTTTTTTCGATTTTCTTTGTTAACTACTGATAATCAATTCTATGTTAAAAAATTAACTAGAGATGGGCCGAGTACTCGGTTTGGGTTCGGTACCCAGCGGATCCACAACTTGCCTTAGGATCCTGTCGGCTACCGGATAATAATGTTGAGTACTCGACATGCCGGTGGTGAAGATGGTATTTAATGGAAAAACCTCCAGAACGAAGACATGAGCCATCAACCATAGTGGTTTCGCCAGGCATCCCTAATCTAAACTAAGTATCCATCCCATCTCTATATTTCATGTTTTTTTGTGGTATTTAACAGTTAGACATAAAAGAATTGTGTAATACGTGATTTCGTTCAAATTGTTATTTTGTATTTGTACTTGTTCAAGTGTGATATATGGTTTGTCAACGAGTAAAAGTACTACTGTTACTTTCGTTGCAAAAAAATTGAATGAATTGCGAAACAATTGCTTCGGTCGTAGTCGCCGCCCTCTTGGTACCTAAACGGTTGTGCCACCGCCGCCACCTCACCACAGCCTGGCTGAACAATAGCTCGACGAGGCGACTTCTTCGGCTTATTCGAAGCCACGAACACCGCGGTTGCAGACAAATAATTTAAAGCTTGTTTAGTTTATTTGGAATAATGGCTCCTTAGTTTATTTGGGCGAAAAACGAAGAAAACCTCATGAATGGTACATACGTAGACGGGCGCATCGTTATAATACAGGGCTCGCGGCTCGCGGCTCGCGGCAGCATCAGCAGCCCGGGACCGTGTTTTGCTTCGGCAAAAATGCATGGTGTTTCTTTTATTTATACGGCCTTTTGAATGTTCCGCCAAGGTGGTGATGTAATTAACTAAGGCCCGCCACCCATTAGAAAGCGCGGACCGTCGTAAATCTCCGCTTTTGTGTCTCGGGGCCGTATTTTTTTTGGCCCGTCGAGACACCTTATACCTCGGCTTGTTCGATGTGCTTTCCGTGTTCGAATTTTATCGCGCGAGAGATCTGGATCTCGGCATATCGACGATATCTTTGAGAGCGCCGACCGTGGCGCCATCTACCCTCATTAACGTACTTGGATCTCTCGCGTGTCAAGCGGACATACTCCCGGACGGACGGATGGATGGACGGGATGGGACAAGTCGACTCGACTCGATTCGATTCGACTCGATCAGCCAACGACGGACGGCGACGTACCGAATTAATGACGAGTTGTTGAGTGACTTGACTCAATGAGTGGCATTCTGGTCGTTCCTTGCTTCTTTGTTCGGGTGGAAAGTGATGAGCTTCGGCGATAGGTTTCTTGAGATTATCCGCATGACTGGGGCTATTATGGACCTGCGACATTTTTGTTCTGTTGATTACTTGAGTGGTTTTGTCAACAACGGAAACTATTTTAAAAACAAAACTAAATGAAATTGACCGTTACTCAGATCAAAGGATTGCGGCCTGGCGCTCGAAGCTCTCAAACTCCCGAGCTGGTTAAATCGATCCAACACTCTGTACTCCGCGTCTCACAATAATGCAAAGTAAGGGAAGGATAGTGTTCAATGTCTTTGATACGGATTTACAAAAGAAATATGTATTCACTCTGAAAAATTAACCTACTTATGTTGTAGACCATGTATTTCTTGCTACAAAAAGATTTTGTCCATGTCTCCTAACAATTTTAAAGAAATGCAGCATCTTTAGGTGTTTTTCTTTAAAGACAATTGAGATTTAACTAACAAAAGTTTTTCCGATTTTCTTTGATAGTGGTAATCAATTCTATGCTAAAAACTAAACTAGAGATAGGCCGAGTACCCGGTTTGGATTCGGTACCCAGAGGATCCGCCACTTTCTTTAGGATCCTGTGCTTAGTGCTATATGCCACTGAATAAAATTGTTTTGGACATTTGTATGCCTGGGTACATCTTTCACGGAATTTTTAACAATCGTTTTTATTTTGCGTCAAAAAAATCGAAATACGTATTTTACAATTTATGCGATGAAAGTGCGTATTTTCCTTTCAATTCCTTATGAAACTCCCTTGATAAATTAGTCAGTTCTTGATAATGTGACATGTTTTATTTTTCTTTTCTTTACGAACTCGTTTGATAAATTTTCTGTTCTTTTGACTTGGTGCGTCGTCGAGTAGTACACGACGCTTCGGGGATGATTCATTGTGACTAACTTCCTTCTATATTTCGTCCGATGCTATGTCCTAAATAATAACGTTTCGTCCTTCCTTCCTCCTTCGACCGGATCTTCGTACGCCTCCTCATCGTACAACAACAACAGGAGAAAAGTTGCTCGCAACAAAAAAGTGACAAATGCTATCACTTCATTGTATAAATGCAGAAAAATAGCGAGTGCTTTTGATACTTCGGGTGTGTAAACCGGGCATAAATCTTGTATTGTGTACGGTTATGCGTCTGACAGGAGTCTGAGATGATGTTCCGTAAAAACAACCCCCGCAAACCATCTCCATAGCGATGCAAACGCCAATGTCGATCCGCGCTTCGCACCCTCTTGTGATGGTGGTTGGCGGTGACGGTGGTGGTGGTGGTGGCGGTTCGAAATTACTTGCCTTGTAAAACCACGCGGCGGACTCGTTTGCATAAGTTTTACTTTCCAGGATTAGCAGCACGGAAAGTATAATGGAAACGCCTTTGTCGGAAAACAGCGTTGCCATACCGATAATCTTGAAACTTCTCGTAGAAACTTTTATAGTGACATTGTCAAATTTATACACGCGTACACGGCACCTTGCGTGTCTACGAAGGATTGTGGCTTTATCAAACAAACAAAGTGCCTGTTACAGATTTTTAACTTTATAGGTACATACTTTACTACTTATTTTTAATTTGCACGGTTGACATGTACTATCTTATCTTTATAGAATTTTTCTTATGAGTAATGAGTATATTATGGATTTACTCAAAGAAAGGCAGCGAATGACTCTTATTTTCTGTCCACATGAACATATGTTCAAATATGTGATGAAGTGTTTTTTTTTTTATTTTATTCAATAGAAGAATAGTAAATTGGTTGAAGAAACCTAATGATTATTCCATTCAATAACAAATATATTTGAAGAACAAGGACGTTTCGATCCGAAAAATTTTTGTGTTATGTTAATATTAATGTTAATAGAATATTATTATACAATGCTGTCAGGTATTTTAATAAGTTTAGATGAGATTGTTAATTAAATTAAGTGTCTCTCTTTAATTTCATTATGATACCTTATTAATAGTTTTACATTTATGATGCAGGGGCGACTGGTATATATATATCTAGGTGCTGCAGAGCTGCAGCACTGCCAAAAAATTAGACATTTGTTTATATTTTCGCGAATTGATTACTACAACTTATTACTACAATAAATTAGTTGGCGTGCTTGTGCAAAATTGTATTTCACCGCCCGTCGCCTATTGAGTGGCAGACCAAATAAATTTTCTAGAAGCGAGGGCAAGTGGGAAGACAAGCCTATTGGAAATGCATTGTCTCAATCATCATCATTGTAGGGTCGTCAGTCTTAAGACTGGTTGGGCATGATCCTCCACACTTTCCTATCCTGAGGTAATCTTTACATTTCCCTAAAACTAAAAAAAAAACCGCAACTTTAACTATTTGTTAATAGTAATCTAAACCTGGTCAAACTTCAAGCCTCCAACTAGCTATATATGTCTTAAAAGATGTGACAAAATTTACAATTTTCGATTGTAAATTACTGAATCTGTCGTAGAGATATTAGAATTTATTAGGTAACTTATAATAATCTCAATTTTGACATGTTTCTTTAAAAATTATTTCAATTTTCTTAATCATAACATTAAATTTGTAATATTAACTAAAATACTTAGTAAATTTATTTCTTCTGGAATTTTATTTTTAGAAATTTGGGTCCAAATTGTAAATTTTATAATTTTCCTTTACGAAGCAACGGACTAGTTGGACAAGACAACGGGTAAATTGTAGGTAAATATTACTTTAGTATTTAGATAAATTTTCGTTTTCCAAAGAAGATGAAGAAGATATCTCCCTATGCCATTTCCAAAGATAGTTAAGAAACTACTTTGATAAAGTTCTTGGGTGGCAATTTACATGAACTATTACCAGGCGTGGATTCCAAAAAGCACAGTTTCCATAAACCATGAACCAAACCTTTGGTTGCTCCACGAAAGCAAGTTTGCAAGTTGAGCAATTTATTGATACATTTTATGTAGTTTTTAATTTTTCCTTCAGAACCTTTTCGAGTGCGGTGTGCGCGTTCTTTATATAATTGTGTAATCAACCTTTACAAAAATTTATACAGCAGTTGATTCTAAAGTCAATGGAACGAAAACATTTGGCAACATTGCTAAGAAAACGTCGGATTTTTATGGTTATGTGGCGCAGTTATATGAGTCCCTTCGCCTAACAGTGCGAAGTTTAATTTTTATATCAACTGCTCCTTCGGATCCGGAGGCAACTTTTATAAAGTTAAGCTCACTTTTTAAAGGATTTCAGGATTCGTTAACAATTTTAACAAACGGGCTACATCCCATCGCATCGCATCGCATCGCGCCCTCTTCTTTCCGCCAGCGCCTCGTCGCTCTCACCACTACCATTCTTCTACCACCGAATGACGCAGCGATTACTTTCTCAACTTTTTTAATATCTTCTCCGAAGACGTTAAACATGACACGTAATTTCCTTGATTTTATTTAATGTAGCAATTTGATTATGCGGAATATATTTCTGGATTTCTTCGTATCGTTTTCTCAGCGAATTTTATGTAAATTTCTGAATTACATTTCAACTTTGCAAACTTCGTTGTATTGATCCAATTGATGGGACAAAAAAGCGAACGATTTAAACTTTGGTCTTTATTTGCCCGATTCACGGAATCGAATCGAATTTTGTTTATATGTCATTAACTAAAACTAAATTCGAATAATCTCTATGCCAAAAGCTTTAACAAACCATCAACCCTAACTGTATATCGTTTTATAAGAAGTAGATTAATTTTTGATATTTTTATTTTATAATATGACGAAGTGAATGACAAGCTGAATAGTAAAAGGCAACACTGTTAAAAAAATTTTACAAAAAGATTAAGAAGTTGTAACGCAAAACCGTTTTGTAATAATACATCAGGACTGTAATTTTACTATAACTTTTTCCAAAGCAGTTAATGAATATCACAACACATTCTTAAATATTACTAAACAATTTTTAGTGATATTACTAAATAGTTGTTAGTAGTACTTAATACTAAACAACTTTTAATTCATTTTTACCAGTGTTCGGTACCAAAGACTTTCTTTTTTACTGTGTAGTTAATTGTATATATAGTATAAATGTTATTTCTTTCTAGTTTGTAATATTTGGGTATCTGTTAGTACGTAAACTTTAATTTGACCTAGTCCGGCATTTTCATACCCTACCATAAAGTTTGGTAAAGGCATTCTTTTGTGATATGTCACGTAGGGTCAATACTGAAATTTCCAAATTGGTTGTTATTGGAAATATGCTGTACATTTTATTAGTATACCTGCTTGAACCCTTGAACCATTTACTTTGTATTGTATCCCATCAGGCTAAAAACAAGTTTGACAGAATTTTCAACATAAATGTACATTTTGGGCAGTCAATAACCGAGCGGCATGGCCTAGAGGTCTAGACCATTGCTTAGCATTCGGGAGGATGCCGG
>NW_020442448.1:467425-474681 GCF_000699045.2 Agrilus planipennis | reverse complement strand
AGGCCTTTGATGAAGTCAGTTCTCGATATAGGCTCGCTGGATAAACATTATCCATTTCACAATCAATATATTTTATAAAAGAGTTCTTTTATAGGCTCGCTGGATAAGCATTATCCACTCAATTTATATTATAAGAATAGTGTAATTAAAAATAAATAGTAAGGATTACACGAGTTCTTATTGGTCCTTCGAACAATAAATCATTAATTGTGGTACGTCAGTACAACCGTTCGAGATAAGTGATAAAACACTACGACGGTAAAAACAACCAGTATTCACAGGTTTTCAAAAACTACATGACATTTAGATATCCCATTTAGGAAATCCTTTTTCTCAGTCTCATATTATAAGGGTTAATACTTCCGCCTGTTATGTTGACGTCTGGTTAAAAATGGCGTCCATTTCGCGATGAATTCATTGCCTTGTTGAAGGCATCCACCATGTCGGCAAAAAGTATTATATATATCTAAGGCTTCCGTGTTTTTTCCCTCGTGAATCCCACTCGAAATACGGGTGGACATGTTCTCTAGCATCCCTGAGCAGGGTTCCTTCTGAATATTGAATGCTCAAGTGACCTATGTCCACTAGTGTGTCGTCTTCACAACCATCCATTATTCAACGGCGATGCCAAGGAGCTGCCATCATTCAACACCGTACGTATAGGGTATCATTTCTTTGCCGCCCACGCCGTCCTCGATCGAAGATCCCTCGAGCACCTACAAATGTTACTCGCGTCCAGTTTGACCCAGGGGACTGCCGGCGAGGACGGTCACGCTAATTCCATCAGCAACGCAGATAGCATTGAGTCCATTGTTATCCTCGAACCCTTTGTCTCATGGGGATACCTAAGGAAGTTCACTTACGTGTTAGAACCGGACTGTACTCAACTTTTAAATTTTGATGAGAGCCTTGGACAACGGTATAAAGAAATACAAATATACTTCTAAGAATCAATAATCGATAAGAGTAAATGTTTTCTTTTTCTGTAATAAAAAATGAGTTGCACGAGGTGGTTTGAAAATGTCTAAATTTTTTGCTAAAATTATTGATGATATAGCATGACCTTCTGAAATATAATTTTCCTAGTTTGAAATATACCTTCAAATGGTCCGGTTTTGTGTTTCAAAATTTATAACCTACTTTTGTTTCCCAGAGATAAAAATGTTCAGTCTCTCAGAGTCTTTGAAAGCGAGACTCGAGTCTCCGTCTCTCATCGAGTCTCTCTGGTGTCACTGAGAGAGACTGTCGAGAGACTGTCAAAAAAACTGTTTAGCGTCTCTGAACGAGAGACTCGAGTCTCTCAATTTTTCATTTTTATTCATTCAGTCTCTGAACTAAAAATTCGTTCGAGTCTCTCATACAGAGACTGTGAGAGATCCATACAAACATCTAGGCAATAACTGAGAGACTGTGAGAGACTAGAGAGAGACTGAAAATTTTTGTCTAGGGTCCTTTATAAAAGAGGAATTGCGGCGGTATGTAATATATTTATAACATTGCCAATTCGTGAAAAAATATCAAAAGGGGCATTTTGAAACCAAAAATACAAATCAAGGGTAGTTGAGCGTTTCTTAATTTACATTTAAACCATTCTAAAATCAATTCCAAAAACGCTATGTAAGGATCTTTGTATAATACCTAGTATAAATGGTGGTAAAAATTGAAATAGTAAAATTTTAAAAATACTTCCATTAAAATGAATATTTTTAAATGAAGAAATCGTATGTTCAAACTTTTATTTCGGAAAATTAGTGACTCTTTTATTAAATTTTAAAATTCACCAATTCAAAAATTTTGAAATTTTATCCAGTTATAAAATGATGGTTTAGAAATGTTTTTACGTTAGGTACTAAGATTTTGGTCAATCAGGCATTAGACATTACGGAAAATAAATACTAGGCTAGGAAAAAAGGGTTAAATTGAGAAGGCAGCAATTTTTGTTTGAATATAGGGGATTTAGTGAACATAAAACTCGGTTATTTAACTGTTTTAATACTGTTCACATCTAAATATTTCTGTTTCAAAATTCAAAGCATGCATGACGTGATAGTACATATATATCTAGCATTATCGGCTGACTTTTTCGAACAAGGAGATTCTATTATCTTCTAACATGTCACTGCAATTTACAACAAACTAAAGACCGGTTTTCTTGCAATATCATGAAGCGTACGACGCGATCTAATCTGCACTTTCACTATAGCTTACGCTTTATGAAACTAATCAGTATATGTTCATTAAATCAGTAGAACGTGAACGAATGTTCCATTTAAGCGACAACCGGTGGTATCGAAAAGCAAGGGACTTGACATATGTTTAGTGGGATTCAATACTCCATTAAAACAGGTTTTATATGTTTTAAAAGCGTCTACGTTTCATCGTTTTAATTAAATCAATCGATGGTAAAATCAACTTTATCTTTTTCAAATGCGAACGTGATACTTCGAGAAGCTACAAGACTGTAGTCTCTGTTCATGTCACTATCAAGCGGATTATCACCATTATACATAAGAATAATACTCAGAGATCGAACATGAAAAGTGTAATTACACACTAGAGGAGTGAAGATTATCGGTAAAGGGGTGGTGCTCGTACAATTGTTCCTGAATCTTATAATGGTGATAATGATTATGATGTCTATGGCAATGGAACCATAAAGTCCAACTGATGGACCATTTTACACGATGAATATGATGGTGTAACTGGTAAAATGTCTAATAAAAGAACAGAATTTTATCGACTGAACTATTAGGTATCCATTGAACAACATACTTATCTATCAACTGATGCTACCCGAAATCATGAGGCGTACAAAAAGTTTTATAAAACAATGTGCCGCTCCATATGTATGTTAGGTGGATGTCCGTCCAGGGCGCTCCTTGTCGTCCAACCGCGTTCTCCGACACAATTAGGGCCTGAGCGCGGGACTAAGTACAAAAGCATGTAGTGGCTTGGCGAGCGTGAGTGATGGTTGACAGCTGACCGCGGTCCGTGAAGATCCACCGACGAACGGCATGGCATCGACAGGGTGATGGCGATGCGGCGGCAACCAACGAACGGACAAACGACGACGAAGGTGGCAGCGACCGGGGTAGAAAATCGTCGAAGCCGCCACCACCACTTCGCGTACACTCACTGACCCCGGCCATCCGGCCTTTGTCATTGTCGTTGTGACAAACATAGGAGAAGCTCGTGTTTGACTTTTCTTACAGGCTTGACCGTCGCACTTGAATTTTACTTATTATTACTTAGTTACTTATGTAAGAAAAGTTATTTATAGTTGTTTTGACTAGAACTATAATGCTTGTAGATATCTACTCATGGTGGTCAGGTATTGTCTCCTATGTTTTCACCAACAATCATCCATGTATGTTAATTGTGCCTGTTGTAATTTTAAGAGTGCACTCACCAACGCGAATTAAATAATGTCAATATATATGACGAATAGGTCAATTACCCGACTAGAATTGTGAGGGGGGTGCAGGTAAGGTCCCTAATCGTGGGCTCCATGAGGTTGCCCCCTAGGGCAAGCAAGGAGCATATAACGCCTTGCCGCATTTGCGCATCACCAGGAATGTCAATGTGGCTCCCGCGGGGAAAAATTGTTGCTACCCCATTAAAAATTTTTGGAAAAATGAACTTTATTATTTTAGTGTCTTTTGGTGTTAATACATTTTTCCGCCACATTATTAATGAAGAAATACAAAACTGAATGAGAAATATATTTTACTAATGAGAAACTGTTCACTTTTACATATGTAGCAACGGTACATGCCTCTCATTAGCCACATGAGGCCCGCATGCTACATGGTGCATGCCCCTTATAAATTCTATCTAATAACAATGTAAAATTTCTAATGTGTTTTTTGTTACTCGTTTAGACAAATTTTGTGAAATGCGTTTTTATAATATTGTGAAAAATCCACGTCTAATTTTTTTTCCATAGTATACATTTTATAAGCAATATTTGTTTCGTATGAATGTTCCGGCAGAGTCTGTCGGAAAGCGATTTTTCGATTTCGTTTCGCGACACTACTGGCTCATCCACTTAAAACGTCGGATGAGAGTATCACCCTGCTAAAACACATCTAATATTGACTTGCAAAATCGCTGTCGGTTGCAGAGCATCACGTCCCTGGGCGTGCTGTTGCCAGCCGATCCCAGACTTACCGTGATTGATTGGCCACGCTGATACCTAGCCTTAATTGCATTCCAAATGTGTTTACACACACTTCATATTCCGCGCTGCCGAAAGTGAAGCGGAAGGAAGTGTCATCCTACTCGTTACTGTCGCTTTGTGTGCGATTTCGGGTGGCTCGATGAATCGCAACTACGTTAAAAACCGTCATGAACCCCGTGGGAGAAAGGAGAAGTGGAAGAAAAGTGCGAGATTGGTATTGAAGGATCGAATTCTATAGGGCTCGTCTGTAATGATGTTTGCTTTTCTTTGCTTTTATTTAAAACACTCAATTCCCAATTATTAGATAGATATAATATATTTATGTATCAATGACGTCCATCATTTTAAGCCAATCTAATACCTTTGAATGGTTACATTTTTTATTTTCATGTGTTTTGCACTATATTTAGGTTAATTTTAATACCAAATCGAGTAAAAATATTTCATCCAAAATACTCCTTGAGGTCTGTCCTAACTGATCGGCATGGCTTAGAAGTTTAGATCATTGCTTACTATTCGGAAGGACGTCGATTCGATTCTGGGTCCGTCTGCCTTGGTCCATGTTCTTTTGTGGGTACCTTGGATCACTTAGACAAATACTGGGGCAGTAATATTCCACAGATAATCTTTCATTCTCTTCTGCCTTCATTTCGTTCGTTTCATCTTTCTCACCCAAACCATCACCCACCCATTCCCACAATTCCTGAAAGGAGGCTGAAGAGGGCCTTCCGTCGTAGTCCGGAGAGACTGCCCGCCCACCAGCATTAGTGACTGGTGGGAATGAAACACTCAAAGGCTTTTATTAGTCTGTCCTTAGGATTGTTATTGCCATACGTAAATTCCATCCCTGACTTAGTTTGTGTTGTTTTTTCCTGTCGTAACCTTATGATCAAGCAATCAAACAAAATCAAATTAGTAAAGGCCTTTGTGGCCAGTTGGTGAACTAGTCCCGTCTTGATTCGGGTTTAGAGGTCATCGTCGGTTGGAGTTGCTTCCTAACGTTTCCAGACTATATTCAGTATTAGAGATGAAAGGATCTCTGAAGAAGTTCACTACTAGTGTTAGTGAAACATTAGGAAGTAACTGCATTTGACCACGGTCCTAATCGAGATAGCACCAGTTCAAAAAATAGCACTTTTCGGATTCTGAAATATTACTTATTTGTCAATTTTCGCTCTAATACAGACTTCATATTAGGATTTGCAACATTCTGATACTGATTGCCTGTTAACCAGACAAGTGAAGGCCTGCGCAAAGTACTACTGAATATTATTGATCATCGGTGAGTGAATTACTTTTGAACATCGAATTTTGCACACGTTAATATCATCAAGTGCAAGAGAAGCAAAACAGTGGGTTGTGAATCCAAAGATTGCATTGTATTACACGCATCTCCATACGCTCCATTCCTTCTATCCTGAGCCCGTTTTCGGATTGCCTTAAAACCGGAACATTCCACATCCTTAACTATTTTCAAACAATAATCTAATCTAAAGTTGCTTATCCTTTTTGCTACTCTTTCCGCATATATCACCCACCCTACGTGGTCTTAAAAAGTTTCCTACCATCATTCATATACGTATCTCCTTTTTTGTTATCATCTAATGATTTCCATAGTGTTCTTTGTTCTTCTAGTTTTGTGTATTTATTTACTATACTCTTTTAAATATGTTATTTATTCTGAGATGTGCTATCAATTTGGAACTGCAAAATTCCATGGATCGTGACATTGAACTCGGAAAACAATATTGACCCAATATTTTAGATTATACATTTCCAAGGAGTTTAGAATTTTTTGGGATGTCTTCAGTTAAAGAATTAGAAGGCATTAATGGAATGTCTCTTTGTCCTCTTTTTAAGCTTCTAATACCTTCAATAGCCAATGTCAGCAACTTTCATTCATCATTTTATATAATGTTTAGTTAGGTGATACTATCAAAACTTTCAACGACAAAAATGTATTCTACATTTTACAAATAGAAAATACATTTAGAAAAGTATTTTAAATAAAATACAAAAAGCTTTTCTAAAAAGAGTATTTAAATGCAAGGTAAAAATAAGTATTTTTCATTTTGTATTTGCATTTTAAATGCAAGTATTTCAAATAAATCACATCTCTGCACACAACAAAGATTTTATCTTAAAAAAGTGTCTGTTTACGTAAACATTTTACACTTCGTGTTTGTCGTACAGTCGTGTTGTAAAATGTATTTTACAAACTTTACACACATTACTCGTAGCTGCTTTTTCTGTCCCTCATGAAACACAACATCATCTTACAGTTTTAGCAGAGAGTGCACGCAGTGAAGTGTCAAGAGTAACAGTAAACGTTAATTTTCCCTCGTAGCGTCGGAGAATTGGCATCTTTATATACCGAGCATTCGAGGGGGCACGATAATGGGTGCGCTCCCTCGAGTATGACACGGTTCCCGAAAAGACGCTCCTACTAATACATGAGCACGTTTAGTTAGAAATTTAACTGCATTTATTATTCAACGACCCTTTTACGTTTTGTTTTCACTTTTTCGCGACGTACGCGAGACACGTGTCTCTGCTCCGCTACACTCATTTTCATTTACTCGCTGCTGCCGTTTGCACTTTAATATGTTTTCATTTCAACTTTTTCCTCTCAATTGTATGTTCTTTTTAGATTTCCGTATTATTATTCCAAAATGACAAATGGAGCCCTTGTCTGCTTGGCTGTCTTCTTATCTTCTTACTTGTTTTCGTTAATATTTTTAAGGTTTCATATCAAATGTGTAGCAACAAGTAATTTATTTTAAACCGTTTTGGGGTATCAGGTGGGAGCAGAGAGGTGGGATGCATGAGGCCTTTGATGAATTGTTTGTTTAAATTTAAACACTCTTAAATCACTAAAGTAGTTTAAAATACAAATCATGATTCGTACAATCCTAACAAAACTGATAACACAGGTCTGCGATAAAAAAGTTTTTTGTATAAATTTATCTTAAGCATGTAAATGTTGGTCTATAATTTGCAAATATAAACTTTGTTTTAACGTATCACGTCACATTTTTTTTGTATGTAGATTAATATATGTATATATGTATATATA
>NW_020442448.1:460848-466037 GCF_000699045.2 Agrilus planipennis | reverse complement strand
GTCGGAGTGAAAAATGTCATCAATACGAGTTTGAAAGAAGAAAGTATTGCTTCCACCACTTTACATTAAACTTGGTTTGATCAAACAGTTTGTAAAGGCATTTCGACTTGACCAACGGTGATTATTTCATGTTTAGATATCGAGGTCATGATTTATATAGGTTTTAAGCATATAAAAAATCGTAAGGACACAAAAAAATACTTTTTAAGAAAAAAGTCAATTCAAAAATCACTTTTTTTTGTTTATTTTCGATTTTTCCATGCTTTAATATTGTCGGAGGTATTTTTAACCAACACCATCGAAAAGAGCATCGTTAAAAACATAGAAACACTGGTTATTGAATATTTTTTCGTCGCACTCAATACGTGGCAAGGGTTCAAATCAAAATGTGTTCTCTGAGCATTTATGGGTTAACGTGACATGGTATAAACCATATGAATATCGTTTTCTATTACTTTTAAGACAATTACGACAAATATTAACAATTTAAGAAAAAAACTTTAAAAAAAAAAATTTCGCAGACCTGTGTAATTAATGAAATCCTAAATATAGGTATCAATATTATTAAATAGTTGACAACATCTAAACATTATTGCAAATATTGAACATTTTTATGGAAATAAGTACCTACTGAGCACATATCTGTGCGTAAGTAGGTACTAAACTACGCTCGCTGTACGTACGTACGTACGTGCGGAATCGTGAGAGGTTGCGAAAGCTCGACGGGTCCTTAAAGCACGTAACGCGCGCTCGCCAACTATGACGCTGCTGGGTGGGGAGCGAAAAGCGGTGGAAAAAGAAGAAGAACAAGCATCGTCAGCAACATAAGTTAGAACAAGAAAAACTCAATTTTGACAAAAGAAAAACCACGGACACCTCATACGGATGCGGAACAGGGCCAATGTTTAGCAGACTTGACATATCCCAGCAAGTTGCACTGTAATCCTAACATGGAGGTCGCCGATGTTGAGGGGCGTGGATGAGAACCGCCCCCGTGTCCGCCTCTGAAAGCTTCAACGAACACGCTGGAGCGATCTGTTGGCAGCTGAAAGAAACACTGACCCTCGCCTTGTTTTATTACTCTTTAAAGCTGTTTCATTATTTTGTCGAGTTGTTGGGGAAATAAAATTCTAACACAAAATCTAAAACGAACGAACAAAGGAAAAACATACTTTATATTTGTCGGTTTCCATTTTCTTTTCGGGAAATTTTTGTTCTCACTTTTCTTAAAATTTAATTGAAGCTTGCGTACATATAGTGAGACTAAAATTAAAAAGCTCTTAGATTTTCTATCTAATAATTACATATGTTTTCATGATTCCTGATTGTATACGTATCTACCAAGAGAGAGTTTCAATATTAGAGGTCTATCAGAATTTCATTTGGGACACTTCAAAAACATTAGCTGGACGTACGAACCTTTAACGTCTTTAGTGAAAAATACAAAAAGTGGAAATCCGCAAACAGCAGTTGTATCACTGCGCAACCCAGGTCATGACCCATGAGATTTTAAACTACCTCTAGCATCTTCTTTCTATACAGATATGGTAAAATATTTGCCGAACATAGAAATTACACATTTCTTTGTCGGTGTTTTTTCTTTTAATGTTCCACGAGTGAAAATGTGGTGAATGTGTCGAAAATATTTTTTCAATCACCTGCATCCTTGAAAGCTTTTACTTATTGGAATTACACCACTTCGATATTAATGTGTATGAAAAGATAGCTGAAGGCATTTGCATGAATTTTCCGCATTTTTCAAAAGATCCTCCTGATAAAAAACGGTTGGATCCAATGATATATGACTGAATCTCGTTATATCTGTTTATACCCAAATATATCCAAATTTAGGATTTCATGATTTCACGCAAGGGATATCCCTATGTTCGCCTCTGCTATTTATAGACCTCTTTAAGGTTCTGAAACCCATGATTAAATTATTAATCATACCTAATATGAATTTATGAAAAGTCAAATAGTAAAACGTTTTCTATTTCTTAAATTGTTGTCAATAGTAAATGAAATAAGTACCATGTACATTATATCTGTTAGATACTATATAAGATAAAATATATATGGGTTGAGCGTTTTGTTTTTAAAATAAGTAGGGTACTACCTAAAACAAGTACTTGACAATAATTAATACCGTCATTGTTTAAGTTTTAAATCAGGAAATCGAGTAATAAGTTACCCTTAGCTTTTCCGTCGGGAGGCGACAATGAAAGGACTCAGCCTTGACGTTGAACTCAACCGACGCGAAGCGTCAGTTGGCGGCTTTCAAGAAAGAATCGACACAAAAAGTAATAGAATTGTTAGGTCTACAAAATATTGTCCTAGTTTACGGTACTCTTCTTGTAAGTTTATGCTAACCAGAGACTAAAACGTTTTGGGCATTTTATAAAAGTTATAGTTTCAAAGTTCGTTGAAATGGGATAGCTTAATTAATGGATTAATATAAAGTTACGATATTTACGAAAATAGAACAATGTTATAAAACGAAATTTAGAAAAAATGAGTTATCCTTTTCCAATGTTTTGTAGACCTGCAGTTGGTTAAATGATGGTTGCAAAGTACAAATTGTAATTGTGATCTGTACAAAATTATTTACTTAATTAATGTAAAATGAAGTAGGTGATACATGATTAGTTAAATCGTAAAATTAGAATGCGTACGCTGTCGATAAGCTGGTTTAGGAATCCTAATTTAAAGTATGTATTGTTAGTAGGTATTAGAGGTGTTTTAGAATTTCATGAGCCTTCAGATGTGCGGGAGGCGGACCTTATTGTATAGTATTATATATTGTACATTACGAAAATATTGGCAAGTCAATTAAAGGCACCTGCCTTGCTGTATAACCAGAGACAGGACTGTAAAAAATAACAGCTTATGCTTTTAAAAAATGCACAAGGGCGGATTTTCGTAACTGCGCAACCCAAGGCTAAGGTTAATTCATGAGATTCTCAACTACCTCTATTTTTGCTGTTTAAGAGCACGGAACATCTACAAAAAAATAGACCTGTGACAATTAACAATATCCTAAAAAGGGCTGACCCGATGATATCTTTGACGAAAAAAAATTAAAGACGTATTTAAAGTCCACTCAAAAGCCTCTATATAACTATATCCCACAAGTCTATATTTAACAAATAATTTTGTTTTTCCCTCCATCTCAGATAAAGGTGAAAAGGTAAATGTTTAGAACACATTATCCAGTTCAGGGATAAAAGTAGATGTATCAAAATTGATTCCTGCACTATCGCATTCTATAATTATTTTACTTTGTTTTCTTGGTTAAGCAATTAACAATAAATATAGTTATAATCTACATACATTTCAAAGAAAATTGATTAAGTTGACCTCAAAAGAATAAATAAATACTTTTACAGACATTTTATTAAGACACCATCTATACTTAGCAACTGTATCGCGCCTTTTCAAGACATTTTCAGAAACTAAAGGGTGTAATATTAATGTGAAAATTCATTTTCGATTTTCCATCCTCCGGTGAGGAAAACCATTTTTGTTTTTGTTGCTGTTGCAGTGGATGGAAAATCGAAAATGAATTTTCACATTGATATTGCATATTAACCACTATTAGTAACTAAAATTATTATAACTAAAGGGTGAATAAATAGGTACCTACACATCTTATTGCTTCGGGTTGTTCAAGTATGGAACGTTAAATACAACTGTAGGTACTCATTGGTAATTCTTCCTAAAAGTATTTCAGTATTATTTTTTATCACTTTTTACGAGTATGATATAAATACTCGTTAAATTTTCCGGGTACGATTTAATAAACTTCATCGAGCGACAAATTATATTTGGAGCCAATATTATTTTTCGCACTTGTTTTATGAGAACTGTCGACAGCATCTTCACACGCTCTCGGAAGCCCAGAGATGAACACCGACAAACTTAAGATATACCTCCTTTGATCGGTTCTGATAGGAGATCAAAGCGACCGCCATGTTTATGAAGACCGCCGCGTCAGTAACTAGGAGACCTAGATAAACACACCTGGGACAGTTTAAATCAGTCATTGACAAGGCGTTATAGTGATCTTTCGGGACGATATTAGCTGGCTCTTGCCATGACTTGCAATAACAGTTATATTTAATCTGTTCATCAGGGGTGCATTCAGGTAAAAGTTGGCAATTAGAGACTGTAGGGCTCGAATTTCTTTTTCTTTCTTTCAGTTCGTGGCTAACATGTATTTATTATGTTCATATATTAAGATTTAGATGCGGAACACCCAGAAAGAGAATTTGACACAGATTGAAAATAACGGCAACCCTTGTGAAACAATGAAATACATGACGGTATGCCTATTGTCGCTTCCTTTTGATATTATGTCAACTTGCTTTTGCTTCATTTTGGTCGCCGATTTATCGGAACTGCATGTGGCGTGCTGGTGAGAACTAATAAGTTCGAATTCGTGATGCATGTCTGGTACAGGTTGTTTAGAATCTCATGAATCTTGGTTTGCGAAGTGACTAATGTCTACATCTTAAAAACATTACCTGTCACAGTCTATGATTACGTGATGTACAATAATATGAATGATAAATTGCTATCCAAACACTTTAAGAAGAGGATTTCTTTATAGCATACCAGAGGGTACAACTTAAAATATTAGATATGTTCTGAAAAGCACATAGCTACTAAATGAAATTGGTAATTACAGTCTCGTCAGTAATCGATTTATACATAAAAGGCCAATAAAACGTGGAATCTACATTTTGTCCTAGATAAAACTATGATGGATTTAATATTCTAGTTCTACACACAGAGAAACTAAGCTTTTATGACAATGCAAAAATTACAATTTTCGAATGTAAATGACTGAGTTTGCCGTAGAAATAGTAGAATTTATTAGGTAACTTGTAATCATCTCAATTTTGACATGTTAATCAATTTATTTTGTAATATCAACTAAAATAGTTTATAAATTTATTTCTACTGGGATTTTATTTTTGCAAATTCGGGTCCAAATTGTAATTTTTATTATTTTCGCTTACGAAGCAACGGGCTAGTGGATAAATTGTAAATATCGCTTTAATATTTAGGTAAATTTTCTTTTTTCATTGTACATATTCTAAATGCTGTAAAATACGTATAACTAACTCTACCCATTTAAGGCAATATGTTACAAATAAAAGTACTGTCAAACAACATATTTTTTTTTT
>NW_020442448.1:439949-460820 GCF_000699045.2 Agrilus planipennis | reverse complement strand
TTTGTTAAAAATTATATTAAACATAAGGAGGTTGGAAATAAATAGTCTAATTTTTAAAATTACATACGAACCAAAGCTTTTTGAGAAAAAGGTCATCATTATTTAAATCAAGTAAAGGAAAAGTATCAAACGAAGCAACATAAGATTTTCATAATTTCGTAAGTTGATATTAAATTTTAATTGAATAATACTATAGAACAGTTGTTCCGAATTGTTAACTTATAAACAGTATCATGACTGAGATATTTCGTGTATAATTTAGAAACTTTTAAAATTGGAAATGTGATATGAGCCAAAATTTGAATAGGATTTAATTATGGAATTTATTACAAGAAAATTTGCTGTTGATTTTACAAAAAATCATTAAAACTGCTCATAGACAAACAGTAGAAAATGACAAAATCGGTTTTTCTTTTCGGAAATTTCAAGTCAAACAAAATATTTTCCATTAAATATTTATGGAAACCGTTTCTTTCAAACTGTGTGGCAATATTTTAGAAGAGCCCCTACTGATGTCTATTACAACTGTAATGTCGGCTTTTATATTAGGGATTATGAATATTGATCGAAACGACGGAGAGCGTCGAACAGATGTATCGACGTACACGATGGCTAGGTAAGGAACGTTGTTTCTCCTGAATCCGTCCCTTGGCCCTTTCAATAGTTATCCTTTGTTTAGGACACCTTATAGTGGGTCCTGAGTGTTAGCAAACAGTCAGCTTAGCTGGCGGTAAATGGGCAAACAATGCCTCAGAGTCCCGTGTGTCGTTAATCTGTTGTCTACAACCCCAACTTTGTTAGGTTAGGCGCTACAATATTTATACATGGATTGTGAGGTTTTAAACATTGTCGGCCGATCAACAATTGCACCTTTGGATCCGGTCATGGCTGCCTCGATTTATCATACGTGTTCCCGAGTCCTGTACACTGTCGTTTTACATTTTATTGGGCATTGTTATGCAAGTTGCTGTTTGCACAGGGTGTGTGATTGGATTCGGGAGCTCGAGGGGTTGGCTCCTCGTTCGAAAAAAGAACGGCTCTTTCCTGCTTTTGTGTCTGCCACTGCTCTACTTGAACAATATTGTACCTATGCACATTACATACATATATACGTACGTGTATGGTCATATACAGAACGGAAAGATGCTCCTTTGTTAGGGGTCTCGTTGTGCTTTGTGCACTCGAAGCTTTATTACTGTTTAACAAAATGCACGAGTGTTAAAAGGACGTGAACAAATACAAACCTGAATGAAAAACTTTATACATATTACGGCTATGCATCACGTCAGTAAGTTACAGATATAGTTGGAACGTTCAAAATTGGCATAATCCGCAATAAAACTGTCGCATTTATACTCTCTTGTCTCAACTTGCTAACTAAACTAGAGCGGTTGCTGGCAGGACGCCTACTTTTACTCACGGCAGACATTTTAGGCAATATTGTAAACATAGAAAAGAGATGTTAGGTAGGAATTGCAGCGGGCACTAATAAACAAAAAAGAAAAGTATTACACCAATAGAGATATAATTCAAGCCAAGCGGTTATAAAAGTCGACCCTGATCTTTTGCGTATCTAACTGCTGCACCGCTTATTATTATATATTCGGTTATATCTTTTCACATTGTTTATATTACTCATGAGGCATTTTCTATCTTTCATCATCATCATAAGGTCGTCAGTCCTAAGACTGCTTCGACACGCACCTTCATGCGCTCTTTCTTATCCTGAGCTAATCTTCGCATATCCCTGAAACTAGAACAACCCATATCCTTAAGTATTTGCGAACAGTAATCTAATCTTGGTCTACCTCTACCCCTCTTAACTTCAGTTTCTTCCTCTACTATGTCTCTGACTAGACCTTCATGCCTGAGAAGGTGTCCCACCAACCTATCTCGCCTATTTCTTATTGACTTCCATAGAGTCCTGTTTTCCTATTCTTTCTAATACCTCTTCATTTCTAACCTTCTCTATCCACGGTATCCTCATGATTCGCAGGTAACACTACATTTCGAACGCTTCTAAAATTTTTTTTCTTCTGCGCCCACTGTCCAGGTTTCGCACTCGTTTATATCTATAATAAGGTCATGCAAATGAGTACAGTTTCAAGTGGAAACAAGAGGGAGGATATGTCCATTCTCACAGATAATTTATTAGGGACTATGCCAATTTTGATTGCCTCAGCTATACTTAACTGCACTACTATACTGAGCGCGTACTTTCCTTCATAGTACATCCAAAAATCTGCGTCAGTTCTTAGGGTGTGTATAGATCTTCACGAATAAAGTAGTATAGGCATTCACATATTGGATATTCGACTGCCATTTTCTTGCATTTTAAATGAAGTGGTCACCTTTTAAAAATGCGAGGAATAGCACACACTCAAATTTACTCGCAACACCCTAAATTCTATCCGCTATTGGATTAAGAAATAGATTTTAATTTTGTGTTATTTTTTACAGGAGGAAATTAATAATAGCGGCCATGACAATTATATGATAGTGGGTAAGTCAAAACTTGTACACTTGTAATAAGATACTGAATGATACTTTGATAGTAATTTTAATCATCCCAACTATACCTAATACTACATTTACGAGAAAGCCGCTTGACATTATAAATGTGCTACAGAGTTTTCCTTTCTTTTTTGTAGAATCTACAGTTAACTTTTTGTATTGAGAATTGGTAGATATATTAGGGACAACTGTTGTACTGAATACTGTTCCTCTGTTTGTTTAGTCAATACTCGAGATTGACTATAGTTACCAGCAGCCATGGAAATGGCGAGCCTTTTTTTTAAGTCAGCAGCAGCAATATTGTAGTGACTTTTCAGTTTTGGTGATTATTGTTCTACTAAATTTTCAATATAACTTCGCTTTAGATCTTCAATGGTCTAAAATTCCAAAGTTATCTCACATTTTCACATTTACTATATCCTGACTATAGGTTAAAATCTTGAATAGTTATTACTGAATTTCATCTAAATGGAACATCAAGTTTAAGGAACAAATGGGTGAAAATTTTAAAGAAAACAAATATTCCTTAGGAAACTTTTAAATGATGCAATTAATATTTGGTATAAATTGAACTTATACGAATAGGATTAAAAGGGTGTATTACTTTTTATTTCATTTAATCATCAATTCTTTGTGAAGCAATTGTACAAATGAAGAATTTCAGTTTGTTCACCAACCGTGTGTTTGGATTGGTTATTATCTTCTGTTTAGCTTCCATAGTTTCTTATTTTATTTTTCACTAATATGTTTCCATTAATGTGACTTCTCTTACCTGAAAAAGAAAAAAAGTTTTGCATAAATGCTTAATAGTTACTCAATTAGGAATTAGTCTAGACTTAAAAGATATTTTCCTTTCTGTGAGAGTTATCTCTTGCTAAATAAAGGACCCTTAGTTTTCCCATTATTAGTCATCCCTCTATTTATTTTTAATACCTACCTGATGAAGAGTTTTTTCAAAGATGGTTCGTCCATATTGATTTTCAAATTTTGCATATAAAGAGTGGGTTGAATTCTCATGTAGGTAATGAGTGGCATATTTGTAGTTCTTAGGTATGTGTGATGTATTCCGGAAAAATCCACATTCACCCTCCGCTGGTAGGAGTTTGCCACTAATCGTCCTAGTGATACCACATTTTTGTTAAAAATTATATTAAAATTATTATTATTGTTATTATTATTTTATATTGTACATACGTATAATTTATAAATTCTGGTGGAGGTACCTGCCACTGTTGAATATTTCCATTTCATTCTTTTCACATCATAATTAGGCAAGTGAACGTTTCTTATTTTGACCGTTAAAAATGTAAACCACTTTGCCAAATGCGCCACTGGCAATTGATTGACTGGAAATAAACTATGGATATGGCCTCGATAAAAAGATTTTAAAGCCTATAAGTCGAAGACCGAAAAGAAATATCGCCGACATTTGTTTCAATCGCTTTAAAATGAAAATGTCCATCGACATAAAAGGGTCACATCGGAGATATTCGAGGAAGAATGGCAATATATCTCGAAACAAGTGTCTCAAGTGTCGGGAATATCCTACATATTTCACGGCCGTTGCAATATTAAAAATGCCCCCCGCCCGATTTTACAATTTTACACATTTCACTGGCCCTAATAAAAAGTATAAATTTTGAAGCATAGCGTAGCGCGCGGAACGTCATGACAAATGGGGGGTGCGAGCGGCACGGGCCGGGGGGCGAGGAGGGGGTTGTAACAGAGTAACGTGTCACATCTGATGCTGACGGCTGGACGCGAGAAGGGTTTTATAATTGCCATCGCATTGACATTTGATTCGTTTTAAACCTCTATTTAGCATACATATTGTAGATGCATGTTCGCGCTTTTTAATATGACGCGCAACGCTGATGTTGTGTGATGTGCGTCGCGACGTCAGCGGCAATGCGATGCGCGCATACAATACCTCCACCATTAAATATATTCAAGTGTTTTTATCCGATGACATGTAAAAAGTGGACGACCATATAAATCGATGATTCATTATTGTGCGCTCGCGTGAAATGTACAGAGACCGAATTTTATTCATTAGAGTCGAATTTTCCATGAATTTTATTTTTGTTTCCGCACTGATGAGTGGCTCATTAAAAAGACCTTCCAACGGCACAGTTTCGCTTGTTCCACGTTGATGAAATATTTAGTATTTAATAGCCGACGCGTTACCCGATAACTCGTGATATCGGTCAAAAATTAACAAAGAGCAATATCGACCACTTCAATCTAAACATGAATTTGCGATGTCCCATTTATAATGGACCACGGAAATGCCTTTCAATTTAAAATTTATATATATATATGTTGCTTATGTTATGTAAGACAAATGGTCTCTTTGGCTAAGGCGATTTCAACAGGCATGAAGACGGGGTTATCCTTTTATTTGATTATCAGTCATTACAATTGTATTTATTATAAACAATTGCAATTCCCTAGACAAAAATTTTCAGTTTCTCTCCAGTCTCTCAGAGTCTCTCAGAGTCTCTCACAGTCTTTCACAGTCTCTCAGTTATTATCTAGGTGTTTTTATGGATCTCTCACAGCCTCTGTATGAGAGACTCGAACGATAAAGTTGTTAGTTCAGAGATTCGAGTCTCTCATAGAGAGACTGAATGAATAAAACCGAAAACTTGAAAGACTCGAGTCTCTCGTAGAAAGACTGAGATCTCTGAAGTATGTTGAACTTTCAACCATGTCTAACCAGACACCTTTTATTGAGAGACTCGAGTCATTCATAGAGAGATTGGAGTCTCTGAAATGTTTGTGGACTTTAAATAAATGATTAGTTTTCATAGAATATTCTGATGATTTTTTAAATTAAAAGTAAAAACTCGTCATAATTTTATTAAATATTTACTTACAGACTGGACAAAAAAATCAGGATCTCTCTGAAAGACTCGAGTCTCTCGTTCAGAGCCTGGTCGCAGAAATGAGATTCGAGTCTCTCTCTGTGAGCTACTCGAGTCTTCCGTTCAGAGACGCTAAACAGTTTTTTTGACAGTCTCTCGGAGACGGAGACTCGAGTCTCGCTTTCAGAGACTCTGAGAGACTGAACATATTTTTTTTCGGGTTATCATTACCAAAAACTTAATTGGTGTGTGTATGTGTGGGGTCATTTTTTTCATGATCGATATCGTGCTAACAAAAATTGATATCGATTTCGTTGAGGAGCCGATCGAAGCGTATTAACGACAATATGATCCGAAAAGAATTACATAATTACACAATGACATGTAGGTTAGGTTAGGTTAGGTTAGGTTAGGTTAGGTTAGGTTAGGTTAGATTAGGTTGGGTTACGTAGTATATGTAATTACATATTTTTATCCAGTACTAGATATTATATATCTGCAATAGCAGTTAGGGGTCAGTTGCCTCCTGTACTGGGACCTTAAGGGTCGTACACAGAGTCCAGATCCACCACCACGGCTTGTTTTATTAAGTGATATATGCGATTAGTTTGAGTCATCTATTGATTTATTTTGCGTGAAGCAAGACTTTTGCGTTGCGTAGCAGCGGTTAGGGGTGGCAGAGACTCAATCCTCAAATAAACTCAAATCCAAGTTTATTGTGAAACAGTGTATCAAACGCGTTTTTGATGAATAATGTTATCGGGAATGCCAACTCCAGTTTCCAGTCACGTTCGGCGGTCCTGGATAATCGGCAGTCTCGCTAACCTCGTAACACGAAATATCCTGGCCGTGTGCTACCGCACGTCCTCCGTCGTCTTTCTTGCTCGGCGCGAGCGTTCACATTCAACTACGAAAAAGACGCTCGCCCGAAGACGTGTCGAACTTTTTCACGATCGAAATGTTGTACATTGTACGCGAGTTTGTATAGAAGATTCTCGTTCGGGGAATTCGAGGCGTTATTGTTAGAATTTCAACTGTCTTGTTCCTTTTTAGAAACTCCTTCTCTTGCGGCTTTAAATAAAAGAGCTGAATCCAACGCTTTCGCGATCACTTTTTATACTCTTGTTGTTTTAGTTTTGGTAACCGCAAAAAAAAAGAAAAGATACACTAAATCAACGATATAAATACAATGGAATAGAACTGACGTAAATTGATTTTAACTGTGGCTTTTCATTCTTTTAAATTTAATTAAAAAAAGAAAAGTTTGTTACTGTATATCGAAAAGTATTTTTGTTAAAACCGATTTATTTTACTGCCGATTGCATCTCAAAATGTTCTAACAACATGCGGAATTACTTGGAATCATATTATCAAAGAAGGCTTGTTTTTATTATGACTTAAATTCACAAATTCAGTTCTTTTTGACAGGAATTTGTAATTGTCTTCGCGGAATATTTGTGGTCCTTCGAGCCGGATGAATAGCACAGCTAATAATAATTTTAGTCTGTGCTGTTTTACCCTGCATTAATATCAGACGATAACATAACAATATTCATAGATACACTTCATGAAGAATTAAAAACTTTTCAGATATTTTAAAATTCCTTTCTATAGACCTTCGTAACAATAAAATATGCCAAATGGGTGTTTGCTTCTTAATAAGAAAAACAAAGGAAGACCTTCATACACGAACAACATATTAACGATTTGCCCTTTTAAATGCAGAAAAAACACCACATGATAAACATAAAAGGCATTCCATTTGTGCACATTTAACGATTAATATTGATTAAAAATTAGTGTTTCTAAACCTATTTTAATGACGATGTTACGTTTTATTTACATTTAAGCGGGTACTTGTGATATTTTAAATTCATTATTATGTAAAGGTGGTGTACTTATAGAGTATCTCTTTTTATTGTAGATAAACAGTAGCATATCTATGGAATAGGTGCAGTTTACATCATTCACCCTTATTTGCTGTATTGGTATTAAAATAATGTAAATTACTGTAAAGAGCAACTTGAATTTTCAATGAAATTAATGTAAATTATATATGAAAATGTGAAATAATATTGTGTAAAACTAATTTAGCCATATATGCATTAATAATAATATATGTAAGGTAAGGTGACTGTAATACGTTAAGGTTTAGCAGCTTTCGTGTTTCGTGTGGGAAATTACTTCTTCATTTACAATCGAATACAAGAACATTCTCAGGACACACTAATTAGCCTACCGTTAAAACGTTGTTTTTACATCTCCAGGAAACGGGAGTAAAAGAGCAGGGAAAGTATGCACGAAACTGAGAACTCAATTAAACTTATCGGACGCGAGGGTCGAGCAAGTTGACGACTGTACTCGAATCGACCTGACTCGATTAGGACTCACAAGTGGTCGGTTTGCGATGAATTAATAAATACGTTTAGGCACAGTAGTAACTCGTAAAATGTAAAATGTAAAATGGCAACATTACTTTTTCAAGTAAAATTAATATTAACTTTTTCGACTTTCGACATCTCACCTATGATCAATTTTGAGTAAGGATTAAGCCTTAAAACACGTATTAAACTTGAGTTACTTATTGGGATCCGTCAAATGGGAGGAGCCTAAAAACATGTCGCCGATTAGGGAAAATTTATCGTAGTTCCTATAGTGTACCGTGCAATTTCCAAGTTTTTAAATTACGATAAAATGATAAGTATTGACACAATATGTGATTGGGCTGACACAAAGCCTCGGAAAGGAAATTTCGTTGAAGGTGAGCGTGTTTTTAATGCCAATCACATTATAAAATTCGGAAATAACAAATCCGGAAGCTAGCCTTCAAATTCCGTCAAGTTTACTGCCTACTTTTTACAAACTTCGGATTTAAAAAGTGATTCACGTTATATAATTGGTGAGGTGATTCTGGGTGATTTAAGCAATATCATATCAATGACTTGCACGTGCAAAGCCGATTTAAGAGAACGTTGCAAACACATTATTGCAACTTTGTTGTATTGCAGCAGGTAGGTTCTTAACCTCAAAATACTTATATCGTATCATTAGAATTGTGTTAAATCAATTACACAGGAATAAATAATTTCTCACTTTATAATTTTAGTATGATTCTAGTTTTAAATATTAAGGTTATGGCTGATGGTAAATACTTGCTGAAATATAATCATGTGCATTAAAATGACGTGAACAAATTTTTATTCCGGAATTCACTTCTTTGATACCTACTGCTTTCATCCAAGCTTCTATTAGTTTACTTTTTTCTCTAATTTTCCGAATATATTTTTTACATATATAAAACGGTTAGTTTTTATTGGAAAGTAGTTAATGTAGGTGAAGAGTGAAGATCTATGTCTGAAGTGCTATTGCAGCTTTTCACTGAACATATTAACTTTTTATTTGATTTAACTTTAGAAGAAAACTTCGTCGACTCCATCATCAAAAAAATTTTTACTTTTTTAACGTGTTTTATTATTTTAATAAACAATTTTACAATTTGCGTGCACAGTTCCTATGTAAATTTTTCCCTCATTCGAGTTATAAATTTTGCCAATAGATGGTGTATGCCCATTTTACGGATCCCAATAGTGTTTTGTGTAGATTATGAGTTTGATTTTCCTGTGCTTCAGTTATTCTCACAACGTAATGGAACAAACAAAATGTGCATAACTAGCAGTTTACTTAAACACATGTACAGGATTGAATTATCCCAGAGATGGTGGTTATTTAGGGGTTTTGAAAGTTTATTGCCTGTTTTTGTTCCATCTCTCTATCCTTTTTAGTACTTCCTGCGCTATGGCTTCACCTAGTAATTATAAGACACCCTGTATAGTCAGAAAAGTTAAATTGAATTGTTGAAATCCTTTTCAATATTTGAAAGTCCATATATGTGATTCTTTCTCATTGTATTGCACTTATTTTATTATGAACTAAAGTACCTACCTGTCATATTTAATGGGTTCCACAGTAAATAAGTTTCCGCGCTGCCACTGATGCTAATAAATTTCACTGTTGGCAAACGTCAATTGTTACAACCACGAAACTGTCAAGGTGTAATTATATAGGTTCGTGTTCTTGTTTGCGATAGTCCACGTCATTTCTGTGTAGTGGCTAACCATGAATTTGCATTTACTGGAAACGCTTATCGTCGATCGTATCAGAGTGGTGTTTTACGAACAACTACGAACACAGTGTGTTCGAATTATTTACCAACTCAAATTTACCTTCACAAAGTCTCTAAGTTCTGTTTATTTGTATAGATCTCTCTTCAATTGGAGTGTATCTAAGGATTCAAATTTTCTTTAAAATGGAAAAGATAAGCAGTAAACAGGTTAAGTTCCACAAGATGATTATAGACAATTAATCGTTGAAAAAATATTACCAACTACTATAATCAGAGATGTGATTTGTTTGAAATACTTGCACTTAAAGTTATTATCTTCCATTTAAATACAGTGTAAACTCTATATAACGACACTTAAGGGACTGAACATTTTTCGGCGTTATAAAGAGTGGTCGTTAAATGGAGAGAAATAAAAGATATTATTTTACTATTCTATAATAATATGCATTTACCAATATAGTACACATTTTGCACACGAACATTATTATTCATACATTGCGTATAGCCTGTTATCTTCGTCTGATGTTTTTTGCTGCTCCAATATTTTAATTGTATTTTGTTACGTATCTTACTCATATCTTGAGATACTGCTGGATCAATTTGATTATATAAAAAGTATTTTTTTAATAGTTTCGCTGCATCAAGTGCTTGTTTGATGCTTGGTGGAGGGACAGGATCGTCTTCTTCAACAACGTACACAGCTGCAGTTCTTATCTATTTCGGCAACTTAGAAAGTACTGCTCAATGATTTATAATGCCGCATTGTTGTCGTTAAATAGAGTGAGCGTGACGCTATATAGAGTGTAATATTGTATAGAAAATAATGTAAACCAACCAAAGTCGAGCAATTTCGACGTTTTAAGGAGTTTGTCGTTAAATCGAGTGACGTTATAAACAGTTTATACTGTATTTTTTTGAGAAAAGCATTTTGTATTCTATTAGAAAATACTTTTCCAAATGTATTTGCTATTTGTAAAATGCAAAATACATTTAGATTACTGTTCGCAAATAGCTAAGGATGTGAGATGTTCTAGTTTTAGGGAAATGCAAAGATTAGCTTTGGATAGGGAGGGGTGGAGGTGCGTGTCCAACCAGTCTTTAGGACTGACGACCTTATGATGATGGTGCCACATTTTGAATCATACTTAAATAAAGTTTGCTTCTTAAGAATAAGTTGTTGTTCGTTTAACCTAAAGTCATGTTAAAAAGATGAATTGTGGTTGCAGTTTCGTCTGGAAAGGTTAGCAACAATAGTGCAGATTGCCGCTTCTTTATCATTATAACGATGATGTAATTAAGATCTTTCTTCAGATCAGGTAAACAATTTTATAGTTTACACAGCGTGTACTTATGTACCTGTTGATCGTCAGATATAATGGGCGACGGTGGATATCTTCACGATCTCTCTACGATTATAATTGGCTTGAAATTAGAATGTTTATAGAGGAAAAAACAATGTTCAGACAAAATTGATCGGACTTTATTGCGGTAGCCTTTAAACAATCTCGGATGATTGGTCTTATACGCGCTGTTCCGGATAACAAACTCTCTGTAAACACACAACAACTTATAATACCGTATGATTAAAGTTATTTTCGTAATATCGAGACTGTTCGCAATTTACATGCTATCAGGAGATGTTTAATATGTGTAACGATGTTCCTGTTTAATACCAACCTCATTAAAACCCTGGTTACATTAAGTATTATAATTTAAATGCCATACTAAAGCATTCATTAATTCCGTATCCTGGGACTCTCGTCGACAGATAAGCTTATGGGAAATATGCAGACTTACATTTTGTTCAGTCGGATGGATAGATGAGATGGAAGGACGTAGTTTTTTTTACACCGAAACGAGAAATCGTCGGCACCAGTCGGCTATGCAGATAAATGATTCTTATCACACATGCCGGCCGATTTAAGTGAAATTACTTATTACTGCACTCGTTATGACTAAGTAGAATTTCCAACACGTGTATCTAACGTACGTTAAACACACTTAGTTTTATTCTGCAGACCGATAAACTAAAAGCATTTCGTTTTATGATTCATGCATAAGTCGATGCAAATTTGGTTTTTATCGCTCTTATTGCAACTATTAACGCTGTCACTGGCTTCGTATTTGCAAATAAGTGCTACCATTACATGAATTACCTCCTTCCTTTTGGTTTTTACAAGCAAAACGGACACTAATAAAGTAAATTGGCTTCTAAAAACCTACTACTACTACGTATTCAAACCAATAATAAGTTAAATTTTTCTGAATAACACTTGTTTCGTTGTACGACTACCAGAACCTAATCAATACTTAGAAACAACCCAACTTCACATAACCTACCTACCATAACCAAATGTGTATATATATTTTACGTTAGTTTATTCGTTTTTTTTATGTGTTTAGAACTTTATTCATTTTTTCTTTCTTTCAAAATCCATTCAAAATTCATGTTTTATTTGCCTTATCAATTTTGTGTGTTGTAAATTTGAACAATCCTTCTGTATGCCTTCTTTATTGCTAGGCCTCTCTATTAAGAGCTTTTTCACACGGGCGCTTCTGAAGCGCTACAGTTGCGCGGTTTTTTAACTCCACTGTTTTAAACTGAAGCTTTCACTAGAGAGCAGAACTTCAAAAACGTAGCCCTACAGTCGCTGAACAATAGCGGCGCTCGCTTGAATCGCGCGGCTAAATAGTCTTGCAATTGTTGCGCTTCACTAACAAATACATTTACTTAAGGATGTTTGGGAGGTACAATCGGAGACATAAAATTAGAAATTCGTGATTCGTAAATAAATACTATCTATACTAAAAAAAAAGTATACGGTTTGAGTGAAAAATTGGAATTTGACCAAAAACTTTGAATAAAATAAGAAATAACGAATAATAGGGAAATTTTTAACTGATTTTTGGCAGTGAATATGCCTTGGTTTCAACTTCGAAACAAAAAAATATTTAGTTTCAATCTCTATTAATAATGAGCGTAAAACTTTTTAATATGTTTAAATAATAATTAAAACTTTAAAATTGCATTTATTTCAGACAATTATAAATATTATCATTATATTATCAAGTAAAAACGAGATTTTCAGCTAATTTTTCATTTTTTCCTCGATAACCATTTAGTGAATTTGAATAACCTTACGCTAAAGTGATTCTCCAGAGTTCAAGTTACTTATTATAAAAGTTTGAAATTTCTGGTAGCTTTTTTTCTGTTAATAAAAATAAATTTAATCTGTTCGGTTAACGAATCTCCATTAAATGACGTGTAAAATTACAATTTTTTAAAATTTCAATAACTTTTTAACGGTTTAGTGAATCGATTTGTAATTTTTACAGGAGTTTCAGAATTGAATGAGGAACGTTCTTCAAAATTTTTATTTGTCTCGCAGCATTTTGACGTACCTCCTAAACATCTTTAATTTAACGCTTCCAAACTGGCGTAGTGCGACAGACCAATAATGAACAATGTCGACGTCGAAAATTTCATAATTTTAAAGCTGCAGTACAGCAAGTGGAAATACAGTTCATATTTATAAAACATTTTTGTGATTTAATTTTTATAAAACAGTTACTACATATATTGTACGTCACGGCTGTCAACCCTCCGTATGTATCTCAACATGGTTACATTATACCTGAGTAATTACGAAAACAAAAAAAAAGAAAAGTCATTCTTTTTTTGTGTGGCAGTGAAAAATAAATCTTTCGTTTGTTTGGCAGCACACACATTTACCAAGTAACACATTCAGAAGGGTTGACATTAGCGACATGCATACATAGAGACGACGGTGATACAACTGTACTTCCCCTACGTACATTAGTCTACGCACAGTGTACAACACGCACAACGATGAGGGTTAATATCGATGCTTGCTGCAGGGTCGTAATAGGCCATGAAATATATAACTTGCAAGTGTGTGTGTGATGTTTTTATGGTGTCAAATAAAATATATCACACCCGGAAAGAATAAATTAATGAATAAGTGACAGTCGTTTGTCAAAACAAAACTGTACAATGTGTAATGCGATGGTGGCATGCGATCTGAGATTCTCTAGATTCTTATCGATAACTATTCGAGAGGCACATGCTTGCTTGTACTGAATATCAAATTGGAGGTGTGCTGAAAAATTGCCGCTGATCACGACATGGCCTTCTAACTTTAGAAAGTCTTGTTTGATGATGTCCTAGATGACTTCTCAACACTCTGGTAGATACCTACCAATAAAACAATGGTCCACAATGTATTTTTTGAGAAAACTGTAGTATCTTCAGCAAAGGAACACTGACGATCAACTCTGCAGTTACTGTTAAATTTTTTCTTCATTAAATTAGAAAAATCATCAACAATGCCGGTGATGGTTATTCTTTTGAAGGCTATGACTACTATGGTTCGTAATCTTGTAGCCTTTTGGCCAGCTGAAACTGATACTACACTTAATATTGCTCCTACTAAGAGGTTTAGTCGTTATAAGGATTAACTGACAAGTAATTTTGCCGGGTATATGAAATAATGAATTACACAACTACAGGCACAACGAAGAAAATATGAATTAAATAAGTTAACAAAAAGAAGGTCAAAACGTAACTAACTCTAAATCATGTAACAAAATCAAAAATTGTTCTGGTGCCACCACTAATATCTGGTATGCAACAATATAATACGAGCCTGAAGCCAATAAGGGGAAAAACCCAACAAGGTATGACTCAACCTGGAGCTATGCAATCCCTGTAACCTGCATACAATTGAAGAGCATCGATAATATAATCAACAAAGGTGGTTGCTGTCGAAGATATTGGCAGAACCTGACAATTGGGACCAAATCGGCCTATTATTGTTTGCAAAAGAACATTCAAGAGATATCTGACTATCGCCACACTAATACAACAAAATAAAATAGGAAATACCACAAATGGGGCGGTAAACGCCATCTATAGTACGATGCTACATTTTAAGATTACGTATGCTCTAACAAGGTCCATTTAAATATATGGATATCTACTCGCTGAAACGAATCTCGGCGTAGCTAACCTCAACGTGATAGGCACGTTACCATAATTTGTTGGAGCATACGTAATCCTAAAATGTATCATAGTACTACAGATGGCGTTTACCGCGCCATTTGTGGTAGTTTCTAAAACGCGCTGTTAAGACAGCAGATAAAAGTTGGTCTGTGTTCTGTCGGAGCTGCCTGCGATTCTGATGAGATCCAAAAAAATCGAAATCGCGATTATTTTAAAATAAAATAGGTTGAATAATGATAAGAAAATCCATCTTTGACGATTAAAAAAAATATTTAAATTAAACTGAAGCACACTCTTTAACCTCTTACGACTCGACCATCAAAGCAAACTTTCTCGCGTTGTTTCTGATGTTGTGTCGCCCCCTTGTCGACCGACACTTGTAGACAATGACGCCTGTTCCCATTATTGTCATCTAACTAACGGATTCGGCACATAAATAATAATCAATCGCAGTTCCATTATTTGCCATTCCCACGTTCTGCCTTTACTAAGCCGCACGCGTGCGCCTTGAACATTAAGCGTCTAATAAATCCGATTCATATGTTAATCTGTGCGTATCGATATGTCATATGTGTTCGCTAAACCGCATTTATTACTTTTGTGTAAACAACGGCGCCGATCCGTGTCCAATAGATGAGGGTTGAACCGATGCGACGACGCGACGGCGAGCGTCACGACGCACTCTACAGTAGCTCTCTGTTTGCTTTGTTTCGATTTTGATTGGCCAAAATTTATGATAACTATGTTTGATGTAGTCAGCAAGTATTTGAGTTCTTTCAATTATTTTTAGTACTAAAAATGAAAATGTAAATCCGTTTGGGAAATCCAGTGGCATCACGCACTTATTAAATAAATAAAAAAAACGTCAGTCAGTGAACGTAATTGGTATTCTTGATTGTGAGGATTAAGTGGCTTATCTATTTAATGAGTAGATGTGACGATAAGCGACATAAGTTTTGAAAAGTTTGAAAAACTTACATTTTCTATTAATTAATTAAATAAATAGAGAAACTGTTCATGAAAATTACGTTAACAAATTAACCGATTCATACTATCGGTCAGTTCCGGGTCAAGTTACGGTCTGGTCACAGTCAAATAAATTACATTACCACACATTTTAGATGGTGATATTTATATTATATCGATCAAGTTGGAGAGAAATATCTCGGTTAATTGATTGTACCATGATTTGACCTTTTTTTAGAGTACTAATATTACCATTTACTATAATATTTTACTTTACTTGACTGTAATGGGCCGTATAGTATGAATTGAGCTTAAGGAACGGTTAAGACAGGAACCATCAGTGAATTAATTATAGTATTTTTCTCCAACGATATTTTGATCACACGGTTAAGTCACGGTCCAGTCTCAGTCAGATCTAAATATTGTTTAAAAGAAATACTATTGTTAAATGATAGGATCGTGACTTTACCATTCCTTATTTGACTGTGTGATTAGACCGTAGCTTGACCGTGACTTAGAGGCAATTCCAATTTCTTTAATTGATTTTTTATTTCTCTTCAATTGATAGGTCCGTGACTTTACTGTTTCTTATTTGACTGTGACCAGACCGTAGATTGGCCGTGACTTAGATGCAGTTCCAATTTCTTTATTTGATTCTTTATTTCTCTCTTTAATTGATAGGGCCGTGACTTTACTGTTCCTTACTTGACTGTTACCAGACCGTAGCATGACCGTAACATAGCGGCTGTTCCTATTTCTTTGATTCATTGTATCTCTCTTCAATTGATATGACTGTGACTATACCGTTCCTTAGGTACTTGACTGTGGCCAAACCATAGCTTCACCGTGAGTTAGAGGCAGTTCCTATTTCTTTATTTGGTTCACTATTTCTCTCTTAAATTAAGTAACATTTCGTCTAATGTGTAACGCCAGATTTCCTTTATTATTTGTCTTGTAGGTAGCAGAACAGTCTAAGAATCTAACCGCAAAATAATTGAAAGTATTTTAGAGTCTCAAAATTGTGATGTTAAGTGGCATTTTATAAGTTAACCAATTTTTGTATAAATTGTTAATTGCCATTTGAATAGCTAAGAATAAACAATTCAGCACGTTTAAAGGGATTAAATAAAGATAGATTCGAAGCTTTTTGGTCGAAACCCATTCGATTGTCCATTTGCGGAACACTTTCTAAAATAAATGTTCGTCTATTTCCCAAATCGCGATCTATATCCGGCCAAGTGATTCGATTGTAAGGGGATGTAAATCGAGAAACGGTCATTCCATGTGACAGTCGGATGCAGCCCGTTAGCAAGGTCCGTTTATCCGTCCGGGGCGCAGCCACCCGCGACGACCCCCAGCCATTATACTCACAGATAGAGTTGATTCAATTATAGAAGACCGCATCTGCCATCTGTTGACCATTATGAGCGTGCATCGACTGTTAGGCTAACGTGATTAACTTCTGCTAATCTTTCTGCAGCAGCAGCTTCGGGAGGAACTGTGCGGCTGCTGCAACACCATCAGATAATACGTCTGATAACGATAACCTGATAATGACCGTGTGTGAGATGGCTCCGTTTAATTTACAGCTCGATTTCTCTCGATTAAGAAGCGTGCAATGACATCTGTTTTTAAAACGTGTCAAGTAAGGAATGCATGTGGCATTGGGACCGGTAGGAACAGGCATATGGTTTGATTACATTTGTATTTAACTTGGAAATAAATTGGTCTGAATTGGAAATAGACAAGAGTTATAGTGGTGTTTTTTCTGATAACATAAAAAGAAAAACAATGAAACGATTTCATAAAATTTTAAGACTACTGTGACTGAAAGAATAGTCAAAAACAATTAGGAAACGCAATAGCTTCTTATACTCTCATTGGGTACCTACCTTAAGAAAAGGTAACGTTTTGATTGAATAGAATCCTGAAATATTGGACGACTTTATTAATTTAGAAGGGTTCGAAATGTGGTGTTACAGACAATGATGAGGATACCGTGGATAGAGAAGGTTAGAAATGAAGAGGTATTAGAAAGAATAGGAGAACAGAAGACGCTATAGAAGAAATAGGCAAGATAGGTTGGTAGGATAACTTCTTAGAAATGAAAGGCTAGTTAGAGACATACTAGAAGCTGAAAGCAGAAGTTAAGAGTGGAGATAAGTCTACTTTAGATTACTGCTCACAATTGGTTACGGTTGTGTGATGCTTTAGTTTTAGGGAAATGTGAAGATTAGCTCACGATAGGAAAAAGTAGAAGTGCGTATCCAGTCAATTCTAGGATTGACGAACTTGTGATAATGATGATTTAGATACCTCTATAGACAGAAGTATGCTGTAGGATTGGCTACGATATCCTTGTGTTTAAATATTGTATGATATTTTGTTTTCAATGTTGCACTTTCAATAAGAACTTTAATTTTGATAGATTTAAGGAAATACGAATTTCCAGAGAAATTCTTATTAAGAAAATAAGTCCCAAAAGAATAACGGTGACTATTAGTTATTTTCATTTGTTATTATTAAATTATTTGTTTAATTTTTTATTGTTCTTTTTCTTTTTACATTTTACTGTTTAATGCTTTTGCATATCAATTCTGTAAATTACCCCTTGCTGCATATGTTTTTGATGCACTTATACATGTATGTAGTATTGCATCTGATTGATTTGCTTTTTAGTACCCACCTACCTATTTTGTCATCAGCAGATGGTAATAAAAGAGTCAAAAGCAGTTACACTAAAAGCGTTTCTATAATTAGTTGCCCATTGTTAGACCAGCAGTTGTGACTTTGAAATAAATATGTTCGAGATTCTGATAACGACACAGCCATTTTATATTATTTTAAAACATTTACATTACAAAAGTGTTAGTTCTGTAAATGGTTTCAGAATCTCTCAAAATAAAAATACAAGGAAGATCCTTCTCAAAGAGTAGGTACACAAATTCTTTGTGCAAAGCCAGAGGGTAAGGTGGAAGCACTTTTTCAATCTCCCTTTAAGAAACGTGAGATAGCTTACGTGGTGTCTGGAAGTTTAGGCAGATGAAACGGACGGAATGGAATATCAGTACTTCAACATTTCCTTATGTGAACCAAGGATGCCGCAGAAAATAATAGGTCAATGTAGGTGAACCTGTCCTTTCGAATGCTAAAGCTATGACACGGGATACCGGAAGATTCACTGGAGTAGTTGTACTTGGCCTGGGTTACCTTTTTATGGTCCGAGGTAGAGTTCGTTCACTTAGAGAAAGGTACACGATGCCGGATCGATGTGCGGGGACTGCCCTAGTGGGCGTAACTGTTTAACGTTATTTCATACCCTTATGGTTGAGAATTCATCGAAAAAATAAAAGAAATATACAACGAACTTTAATAGTGCGCTACTGGATTTACATTTGACGTTCAACGACCGGCCATCCCCTTTGCTTACAATCGATATTCATTTACGGCGTACCTTTCTCTAAGTGAATGGAAAATAATACTTACGGTGACACATAATAAGGAGGTACCTACTTTGAAGTCACTCAAACTTTCTTGTAGCCTAGTGGCTCTCGTAGTTTCTAATATTTCTAGTAAGAAATCTAGTCTGATCATGTAGTATTTTAAAATTAACAGTATCAAGTGAATTATAAACATTGACAAAATATTCAATTAGATTTGTATTACGAGTTATTGAATTTTCATGTTCAGTGAGACGGTTTTTGATTGAATAAATGTCCTATTTGGTTCAAATAAATTGCATTACAACAAACGAAATAGCTGTGTAAAATGTGGGGTTTATTTGGTTTGTTTAGGTTAAACATCAAGATACTAAGAATTTTAGAAATAGAAATATATGTTTTGTTTCTTATTGGGATGAAAAAGAGTCGTCGTTGAATACAAAAGAATGGTTCTGTTACATTTAAACCGATTTAATATTATTTAAAGGTAGGTAATGGTTAATTTTTACAGTTGAAAAGGTCTGTGAATCGAAACCAAATTGTCGTTGGAAGGGTTCATTCTTTTAATACTAATATGTAAGGAATGAAAGTTCGTTACTAATGATTTATTGAAGTTCCCGAAAGTTGTAAATGTCTTTCGCTATTCACGTGCCGACTTTGTTTTCCTGCAATGAGCAGTTCGAAATGTTGAGTGTCTATTATGTATAGGTATCGAAGGGCTAAATTAAACAACTTTACCAAACCAGAACTTCTGCCGAACAACTCCTTCCCAACTTATTACACTTCTGAAGTAAATGTTCCGTTGTGTACCTACCCTGTACCAGCTGTTGTTTGCGTTGAAATAATCATTTCAGCACACTTGGCACCAAACTTCGTGAAACTTCATGCAGCATTCATGAACCTAGCATCTTACCAATACGTAGGGGAAGTTAAAACTCTGAGGTCTGTTCTACACTTCTTGATTTTAACGCAATTCGGGAGTGAAGACAAACTTTTATTGTGCTAATTTTTTATTTAACTTTTTGATTAAGACCAAAAACATAAATAATGGAGAAGAAATACTTTTATTTTGTTTTCTTGAAACCGTTTCTAATAGTCCAGTCATTTTAGGTTTTATCTGCGGAAAAATTCCTAGTGAGCTGAAGTTTATTTTTTCTGTCTTTTTCAGTATTCAAATAAAAAATATTCACTCTTAAATAAAAAAAAACCTCTCATTACATATCATGGATTATGCCTACGGGGGAAACCATGTAAAAAAAAACACGCCTTACATTCTATCTCGAACGTAGTGAGGAAACAAGTGCATCGTCGTATGATGCGCTCTACTCCGAAAACGGTTAATTTTACAGAAAACTGTAAAAGGTATTTTTTGTAGATAATTTCAAGACGAACAATTTATATAAGACATCTATTGACCTCCGAGCAATAGGTCGCGAGATATTCGCGAAAAACTGATTTTCGTGGCATTTTAACCTTTATATCTTTTTTAGCCGGCACGATATCAATGTCGATTTTTCACATCTTCATTAAAACGCTTTAATAAAGATGTATACAAAAATTCTTTACTAGGAATTTTTCCGCAGATTGGGGTTTAAAATGCCTAAAATGACTGGACTATAACGCAAGATATTGTTATTTTGTTGTAATCACACACATCATCATAAGGTCATCAATCTTAAGACCGGTTGGACACGTACCTCCACTCTTTCCTATCCTGAGCTAAACTTCGCATTTCCCTAAAACTAGAACAACCAACATCCTTAACTATTTGCGAACAGTAATCTAATATAGGCCTACCTCTACCCTTCCTAACTCCTGTTTCTGCCTCTAATATGTCTCTGACTAGACCTTCATGCCTGAGAAGGTGTCCTACCAGCCTATCTCGCCTATTTTTTATTGTCTTCCATAGAGTCCTCTGTTCTCCTATTCTTTCCAATA